>NC_139628.1:1205400-1352900 GCF_964638095.1 Poromitra crassiceps
CTCCAGATATATGGAGCACAAAGACAAAGTTGAGGATATTTAAGAGCAACGTCCTTGGGGTTCTCCTGTATGGTGCAGAATCATGGAAAGTGACAAAGACCACCTGTCACAAGCTAGATGTATTCCAGACAAGAAGCCTTAGGAGGATACTGAGGATATTTTGGCCTAGGACAATCTCAAATGCAGACCTTTACAGGAGAACGGGCACGACCCCACTGTCAAATGTGATCAAAAACAGAAGGTGGATATGGATCGGACATGTTTGCAGAATGGGCTATCCCAAGGGTAGCCATGAGATGGACACCACCTGGAAAAAGAAAACGAGGCCGACCCAAAGAGACATGGAGAAGATCTGTGGAAAAGGAAATGAAACAACTGGGATGGACCTGGGGCCAAGTGCAGCATTGGGCAGCAGACAGGCAGCATTGGCGTTCGTTGGTAAAGACCTTGGGCCCTATCGTTGCAATCGGCATAGAAACTGCGTTTAAGGCCTAGCGCTAGGCCGCCTAGCGCAGTAAGTGGGTGTGGACCAGCGCACTCGCTATCTTGGTATCGGCGCTACACGCAGCCTCAACCATTATAACCACGCCTTTTAAGCGTAAAATTATGCATAGTCAGCTCATTGGTGAAGTGCAGTAAAGAGTCACAAGCTTGCCTTTTAAGCTCCAATTCCAGTAGAAATCCGGTAAAACCAGACAAAGCCAAGCGCTCTGCTCCCCCCCCCTCCCTTCATCCCGTCTGTCTGTCTCCATATATAGGCTATTATTCCATATTATTATGCTTCTCAAACCAATCTAACTGCAGTTTAAATACTGCAAGCATGTAAATACGCTACACTATAGCAAGATCAAAGTGAAAATAATGTTCTAAAGGCATCAGCTAGAAAAATATAGCCTATCCCTATATGATGAGATTAATTAGATTGGTGAAAGTTTGTCCAGAAAGATATCGTTTTCTCTCCCCTGCTGCAGGTAGGATGATGCACACCCTACATTATGTAAAGTCATTGCATAAATGTGTTTTTATTGTAAAACTAAAATGTGAAGTAGAGCCAATTTATTGGAGCGGACATCACAGTAGGACATGACAGTAGAAGTGCGTTACGCTGTCACTTATCTAAATCACGTTAAATCGACGAGGGATATATATAGGCCCAGGATGACATATATGTTTCACATAGGGTGGTGTTTTCATTTCGATGTTTTATTTGGTCCAATATTGAAATGTTCTACAATTGCAGGTTGTGTTACCATTACACATTATTTAGATCTACCTTTATATCTATTTCGGCTCATTGGTTGCTATTTAGTTGCGAAATGGAGTAGCACAATGCATGCTGGGACATTTCACAGGCAGTGAACTTACAACTTCTTTTTCCTATGGGACGTGTGTTGTGTCTGTCTGAGCGAGGGAGTCAGAGAGAGACAGAGAAGGGTGACAGGGGAGAGGCAGAAGAGCGCTCCTCGCAACTGGCGCACTGAATAGGCTTGGTTTCAGAGAGAGACAGAGAAGGGTGACAGGGGAGAGGCAGAGAAGCGCCCCGCTCAACTGGCGCACTGAATAGGCCTGGTTTTCAAAAGCGCAAAGCGCTAAATTTACACCAGGTGGGAAGATATCATTAGGCCGGCATTTAAGGCCGAAACGCCCATTCTCGCCCATTCAGGGAGTGCGCCACGCCCATTCAGCGTAAAGCGCATTTACCAGCCTAAAGCCATGTTGATATCTTCCCGAGACAGGCGCAAGGCACGTTTTTTAGCGCCGAAGGCCCGTTTTAGCGCCGAAGGCCTGTGGGAGAATAGGGGCCGATGTGTGTGTGTTTTTTTTAGATTTCTCTAATTTGTACACCTAGGGTGGCAGGGTGGCACAGCGGTAGCGCTGTCGCCTCAGAGCAAGAAGGTCCTGGGTTTGATTCCCGCCTGTGGGCATTGAGGGTGTGCCCCCATCCCAACATCCTCAGTGCCTACAGCCCAGGTGGGCTCGTCAAAAAGGGCCTTTCTGTGTGAAGTTTGCATGTTCTCCCTGTGCTCTCCTGGGGTTTCCTCCAGATAGGAACCCCCCACTAAATCATGAGAAAAAAGAAAATTGCTAACAAAACTGGTTCGGCAGGCATACTAATTTCCAAGTTGACTTATACTTTGTATGTGTGTCTTTAAAATTCAAAGGTGAAAAGTAAAAGTTGCAGTTTATTTTCCGAAACATCAACCCTGCAGATAAGGACAGTCCATACACCTTGGTAATGTGGCTCAAACACAGGTCATACCAGAGTAATTACAAAATAAAAACAAAGACTAGGTAAAAACTAGCCTCTAGCTACGTTAACAAGCAGGCGGAAAACACTAGCCTCTACATTAGCATCAGGCTACAGTTCTCAGACAATAGGATAGCATGCAAAACTTTAGCCGTACAAACACACTTATTACAAATGAGTCAGGCTAATTGTAGAGTACTTGAAAATAGTAGACTTGGCTTGCTTTGGGTAGCTAGCCACTACGTTAATAGGAAAACACACGCGCTATATCAGTAGTATCACCGCACTGTCAAAATCCTAACACTCAGTCCCACCCAGCCGCCCCATTAGTCAATAGCATTTTTGAGAAACGGGATGTACCTCTCTAGACTGACCAATCAGAAGCAGCTAAAGATGAGCAGTACTAGCAAGTTAGTTTGTCACACCTCGTGTGCAGCTGTTTGACAGTGTTACCAAACTATAAAGTGACAGGTCAATATTCTTAACTCTGGAATTTAACCAGGGGTTACAATTAATTGTGTCGGGAGATAATTTACAGGACACACTGCAGATTTTAATTGACAGGTTTTTGATTAATTTTAAAGGCCAATGTCCTGCAATTACGGGACAACGGAAACGCTGATGCCAATTTGCCAGATTATGTCACATGATAATGTGCATATCAATATAGAGTTAGGTCCATATACATTTGGACATTGGACACAATCATCAGTTTGGCTCTGTACACCACCACACCACAATGCACTTGAAATGAATCAAGATGTGCTTTAACTGCAGACCTCCAGCCTTAATTTGATGTATTTACATCCAAATTGGGTGAATGGGGCAGGAATTACATTACATTTTAATGGACCAAAATTAGATTTTGAGGGACCAAAAGTAATTGGATAAACTAACTGAATATGAGCAGATCATTTTGCCCAGAACACTTCAGAATTCATCCTGCTGCTGTTGTCAGCAGCCGCATCATCAAATGCAATGGAAGTGGAACTGACAGTCATACACCAAAATTATGAAGATTGTGTCCAATGTCCAAATATATATATGGACCTAACTGGGCCAGTTAGGTTTGGTGTACACCAGGAAACACTTACAAGTGGACCCTATCCCTGCTCAGTCTCAGCAGAGGGAGGCGGGCTGTGCTGTGTGGGAAACGCTGTGATAATTAGACTATCTGGATTAGACAAGTACAGCAAACCAGTACCATAATGTCCATTTAATTTCCACAGTACCATAATGTCCTTTAACTTCCACAGTACCATAATGTCCTTTAATTTCCACAGTACCATAATGCCCTTTAACTTCCACAGTACCATAATGCCCTTTTAATAACTTCCACAGTACCATAATGTCCTTTAATTTCCACAGTACCATAATGCCCTTTAACTTCCACAGTACCATAATGTCCTTTAATTTCCACAGTACCATAATGCCCTTTAACTTCCACAGTACCATAATGTCCTTTAATTTCCACAGTACCATAATGCCCTTTAACTTCCACAGTACCATAATGTCCTTTAACTTCCACAGTACCATAATGTCCTTTAATTTCCACAGTACCATAATGCCCTTTAACTTCCACAGTACCATAATGCCCTTTTAATAACTTCCACAGTACCATAATGTCCTTTAATTTCCACAGTACCATAATGCCCTTTAACTTCCACAGTACCATAATGTCCTTTAATTTCCACAGTACCATAATGCCCTTTAACTTCCACAGTACCATAATGCCCTTTAACTTCCACAGTACCATAATGCCCTTTTAATAACTTCCACAGTACCATAATGTCGCTTTAACTTCCACAGTACCATAATGTCCTTTAATTTCCACAGTACCATAATGCCCTTTAACTTCCACAGTACCATAATGTCCTTTAATTTCCACAGTACCATAATGCCCTTTAACTTCCACAGTACCATAATGCCCTTTAACTTCCACAGTACCATCATGTCCCTTTAATAACTTCCACAGTACCATAATGTCCCTTTAATTTCCACAGTACCATAATGTCCCTTTAATTTCCACAGTAGCGTAATGTCCCTTTAACTTCCACAGTACCATAATGTCTCTTTAACTGTGCCATAATGTCCCTTTAACTCATTCATGGCCAGTTTAGGACTGCCAATATTTAGCACAGGCCAAAGATTTTCATAATTGTTGGTCATCTTTCAAGACCCACAGTAAATTATCTATTAGCACCAAAGTGATTTGCAATACCTCAAAATGAAGATGTACGTCTCTGGGTTCACCAGGGAAAAAAAAGTGAGCTTTTAGCATGTTCTGTACTCTACTTATAGCCATTTATATACACCCTGTTTTCACCAAAAAGGTCTCTCTGAGAAGACAAATTGCAGAAAATGGCATTTTTGTAAATCACACATTCTCAGGCAGAACTCGCTCTCAATTCTTTTATTTTGAACTGTATTGACATCAGACATGTAAATATTATTCGTTATGACACAAATGACAAAAAAAAAATATATATATATACAAGTGCTTTTTTTACATTCAACAATACAGTTTACTCAGTGTGAGTGAGTGTGATCATAGAATAGAATGCAGAGATCAGTGTAGTCTCTCTCACACACACACACACACACACACACTCCTTACCGCGAGATCATCCGGGTCCTGTCGCATTGGAGTCAGTCCAGTCTTCCTCGCCCTCGACAGGAAAGTGGCCGTGCTGTGTGCTGCTTGGCTCTGTGTGAAAGCCATTTCTGTGGCGAGGCTGCTGTTCTCCTCCTCCTCACACAGTTGTGACTCCGTCTCGTCTCTTTCGGGCTGGGACACAGGAACGGGGTGCAGAGACCAGGATCGATCATGTTGGTCATGGGTTTGACTACCGCGGTTTCGATGTCCGCTGCCCTGCAGCAAGCCGATCAGCTCGTGCAGCGCGCCGAGGGGTGTTTCAATGGCGTTTCTCCTCTGCAACAAGGAAGCGCGTTTCTCTGTTTTCTGTTTTTCCTCCTGCTCATTTCAAAACAACAGCTGCGGTATGTGTTTGATCGCGTGTTGTCGGCTTGCCTTTGAGGCTAGGGACCTGAAAACATGTCACAGGCTGGGGAAGTCTTTGAACTACGCGCTGCACTCATAAAAACAAAAACACGTCAAACACGTCATTGGCCCTGAGGGCTATTCCTGATAACACGTCAAAGACGTCTTTGGCCATGAATGAGTTAACTGTGCCATAATGTCCCTTTAACTTCCACGGTACCATAATGTACTTTAACTAACACAGTACCATAATGTCCCTTTAATAACTTCCACAGTACCATAATGTCCCTTTAACAACTTCCACAGTACCATAACGTCCCTTTAACTTCCACAGTACCATAATGTCCCTTTAACTTCCACAGTACCATAATGTCCTTTAATTTACACAGTACCATAATGTCCCTTTAACTCATTGAGTGCCAGCCACTTTTGGAGAACGGACACTCCCAGTGCCAGAGTTTCAGAGCGTTTTCAGTGATTTCTCGAGGCCCACAGAATATTGTGTGATATTACTATGTAAACACTGAACACGCACAAAGAACGATGAGACTCTATTGTATCAGCAGCAAAAAAAAAGTTTATTGATATCATTTTCCGTTCTTTAGTTATCAGCCGGAGAAGATAGATCAAAAACAGCAAAAACAGGCGTTTCCATCTACAAGCTGAGATATTGAGCCTTTTGTGAAATGAAGCATTTCAAGCAAATCACTGACTCTGAAGCTAATATTTTCTGACCTGAAACATCTGAACAGTAATTTCCTTCAATATAACAGCACCCCCACCCCCTCTACTGCAAACTCCTCCTCCGTGGGTGTGTCTCTGGTGGCTCTGCTCGCTCTGAGTGCTGCGTGTATCAGGCGAGTCTCTGCTGCCCGGATGGCGGCTGCTCGTCGTGGGAGTCTGGATCGGGCTCGCTCGTTTCTGGGGTTTCGGTTGTGAGCTGGGATGAAGCTGTGTCCGATTCTGGGCTTTCTGCTGCGCGTTTCAAAGTGTGCTGCACCCAGAGTCTATTTTCGGAGCCCCCCACCGTTGTGTGCCGGCTCCCAGCGCGACAGCGAAAAGCCAAACCATTCTCATGAGAATGGTTTCATCACGGCTTTTTCTGCTGTTTTTACTCAACTTTCTCTAATCTGGAGAGCACTGTCGCCACCTAATGGGTCGGTAAAATAGGTTATACACATTCAACATGCCCCAAAATTTACAGGAGATATATTAGGCTTTGATCCACGTCCCACCGTCAAAAAACGCAATTGACGACAATCGTCGTCAATGGCACTCTACATTACTAAACGAATTGACGACGATTGTCGTCATTGGCACTCAATGAGTTAATTTTCACAGTACCATAATGTCACTTTAATTTCCACAGTACCATAATGTCCCTTTAACAACTTCCACAGTACCATCATGTCCTTTAATTTCCACAGTACCATAATGCCCTTTAATTCCCACAGTACCATTACCTTCCTCAGTACCATTTTGTCCCTTTAACTTCCACAGTACCATAATGTCCTTTAATTTCCACAGTACCATAATGCCCCTTTAACTTCCACAGTACCATCATGTCCTTTAATTTCCACAGTACCATAATGTCCCTTTAACAACTTCCACAGTACCATAATGCCCCTTTAACTTCCACAGTACCATAATGTCGTTTCATTTCCACAGTACCATAATGCCCCTTTAACTTCCACAGTACCATCATGTCCTTTAATTTCCACAGTACCATAATGCCCTTTAATTCCCACAGTACCATTAACTTCCTCAGTACCATAATGTCTCTTTAACAACTTCCACAATACCATAATGCCCTTTAATTCCCACAGTACCATTACCTTCCTCAGTACCATTTTGTCCCTTTAACTTCCACAGTACCATAATGTCCTTTAATTTCCACAGTACCATAATGCCCCTTTAACTTCCACAATACCATAATGCCCTTTAATTCCCACAGTACCATTAACTTCCTCAGTACCATTTTGTCCCTTTAACTTCCACAGTACCATCATGTCCTTTAATTTCCACAGTACCATAATGTCCCTTTAATTTCCACAGTACCATAATGTCCCTTTAACTTCCACAGTACCATCATGCCCTTTAATTTCCACAGTACCATAATGTCCATTTAACTTCCACAGTACCATAATAGTTGGGGAGCTCGCTAAGGTCAGATTGATTGTTTGTTGTTGGTCATGATTAACGGTCCGCATCAACAGGGCTGAATCATTGACAGTGGTGGTGTAGTTAGGGATTGTTTGTTGTTGGTCATGATTGACGGTCCGCATCAACAGGGCTGAATCATTGACAGTGGTGGTGTAGTCAGGAATGTCATACCGAACCGACCTGGATAGCTAGGCTTAGATAGTGAGGTAATATGCAGTTGTGGTAGCATGGAGGGGGGTGTTTCCAGGACGCTGGATTACACCGTTAAGCCTTCTTGAGGTGTCGTGGGCCTAACTTAACGAAACGTCGGTGAAGGAAGGTGCCCACTTGAAAACCCCAATGACATGCTTCATACTGCTGTTGGCTAGGGTAGGTAACTGGTGATTTGTGTCTTGTTTATTAGTTTGTTAGCCTGTTAGCTTGTTTTATTCTGGATTGGGCTTCTAAATGTGTTTTTCCTCGGATTTTGGCACAAGGGATAGTAACATCTTGTCCTGTGTATTAATTAATAACACAGTACCATAATGCCCTTTAATTGCCACAGTACCATAATGTCCCTTTAACAACTTCCACAGTACCATAATGCCCTTTAATTGCCACAGTACCATAATGTCCATTTAACTTCCACAGTACCATAATGCCCTTTAACTCATTCATGGCCAGTTTAGGACTGCCAATATTTAGCTCAGGCCAAAGATTTTCATAATTGTTGGTCATCTTTCAAGACCCACAGTAAATTATCTATTAGCACCAAAGTGATTTGCAATACCTCAAAATGAAGATGTACGTCTCTGGGTTAACCAGAAAAAAAGGTGAGCTTTTAGCATGTTCTGTACTCTACTTATAGCCATTTATATACACCCTGTTTTCACCAAAAAGGTCTCTCTGAGAAGAGAAATTGGAGAAAAAGGCATTTTTGTAAAGGACACAATCTCAGGCAGAACTCGCTCTCAATTCTTTTATTTTGAACTGTATTGACATCAGACATGTAAATATTATTCGTTATGACACAAATGACAAAAAAAAAATATATATATATACATGAAGTGCTTTTTTTACATTCAACAATACAGTTTACTCAGTGTGAGTGAGTGTGAATGTGTGTGTGTGCGCGGGGCCCATGTGTGTCTCTTTACATTACATTACATTTCGTCATTTAGCAGACACTTTTATCCAAAGCGACTTACAATGTCACATTCTGTCAACATTAGTGGAATCAACTGTGGAACATCATCTACACAGATACACCCTTGCAGCAGTAGAGTAACTGAAAACTAAAAGAAAAAGTTGAAAAAAGAAAAGAAAAGGAGTTTTCAATCTTCGGCGAAAGATGGGCAGGGATTCGGCCTCATTCTGAGATGTGGGCTCACTGGGTTGTGCAACAATCGGCTCCTCATCTGAAATAAAATCAACATATCCTCAGTAAACTATATAATCACATTTAGTACAGAGACAGTGTAGTGTACTAGTGTCTCAGTAAACTATACGATCATAGAATGCAGAGAGACAGTGTAGTCTCTCACACACACACACACACACACACACACACACACACACACACACACACACACACACACACACACACACACACACAGAGAGTTCTGTCCACAGCTGCTGCTGGATCGCACCTCCTTCCCAGGGAACAATATTGATCTCCCCGCAAATTAGCATAGGAGGAGAACACCAAACTGGTCTGAGATCAGCGTCTAGCCTCCTCTGCCTCTGCATCGTTGGCAATGCATATATATCAACAACAAAATTACTCCTTACCGCGAGATCATCAGGGTCCTGTCGCATTGGAGTCCAGTCTTCCTCGCCCTCGACATGGAAAGTGGCCGTGCTGCTTGGCTCTGTGTGAAAGCAATTTCTGTGGCGAGGCTGCCAAGCTTTACGGGCTTCCCGAACTACAATTTTGCTTGATCTGTGTTTGAAAGAGCCTATAGTCACTTTCAATGTAATCCCGGCGGGTCTTTGCACGGCGCAAATGTGGAATGGAAATCATGTCTGTTGCTGTGTTGTCCTCGTTCTCCTCCTCCTCACAAAGTTGTGACTCCGTCTCGTCTCGTTCGGGCTGGGACACAGGAACGGGGTCCGGCTTGGGTTTGGGACCAGGCGCTGGAACCGGATCGATCATGTTGGTCACGGGTTTGACTACCGCGAACAACTCATCCAGGTTCGCTGCCCTGCAGCAAGGCGACCAGCTCGTGCAGCGCGCCGAGGGGCGTTTCAATGGCGTTTCTCCTACTCTAACAAGGCAGCGTTTCTCCGTTTTCTGTTTTTTCCTCCTCCCACATTTCCAAACAACAGCTTCGGTAGTTGTTTGATCACGTGTTGTCGGCTTGGCTTTGAGGCCAGGGACCTGATACCATGTCACAGGCTGGGGAAGTCTTTGAACTACTCGAAGCACGAATAAAAACAAAAACACGTCAAACATGTATTTGGCTGGGAGGCACACTCCTGATAAGACGTTAAAGACGTATATGGCCAGGAATGAGTTAATTTCCACAGTACCATAATGTCCTTTAACTTCCACAGTACCATAATGTCCTTTAACTTCCACAGTACCATAACATCAATTTAACTTCCACAGTACCATAATGCCCAATGCCCTTTAATTTCCACAGTACCATAATGTCCTTTTAACTTCCCCAGTACACTTTTGTCCCTTTAACTTCCACAGTACCATAATGTCCCTTTAATTTCCACAGTACCATAATGTCCCTTTAACTTCCACAGTACCATAATGTCCCTTTAATTTCCACAGTACCATAATGTCCTTTTAAATTCCACAGTACAATAATGTCCCTTTAACTTCCACAGTACCATAATGTTGCTTTAATTTCCACAGTACCATAATGTCCCTTTAACTTCCACAGTACCATAATGTATCTTTAACTGCGCCATAATGTCCCTTTAACTGTGCCATAATGTCCCTTTAACTTCCACGGTACCATAATGTACTTTAACTAACACAGTACTATCGTGTCCTTTAACTTCCACAGTACCATAGTGTCCCTTTAACAACTTCCACAGTACCATAATGTCCCTTTAACAACTTCCACAGTACCATAATGTCCCTTTAACAACTTCCACAGTACCATAATGTCCCTTTAATTTACACAGTACCATAATGTCCCTTTAATTTTTACAGTACCATGTCACTTTAATTTCCACAGTACCATAATGTCCCTTTAACAACTTCCACAATACCATAATGCCCTTTAATTCCCACAGTACCATTAACTTCCTCAGTACCATTTTGTCCCTTTAACTTCCACAGTACCATAATGTCCTTTAATTTCCACAGTACCATAATGCCCCTTTAACTTCCACAGTACCATAATGCCCTTTAATTTCCACACTACCATAATGTCCTTTTAACTTCCCCAGTACAATTTTGTCCCTTTAACTTCCACAGTACCATAATGTCCCTTTAATTTCCACAGTATCATAATGTCCCTTTAATTTCCACAATACCATAATGTCCCTTTAACTTCCACAGTACCATAATGCCCTTTAATTTCCACAGTACCATGTCCTTTTAACTTCCACAGTACCATAATGTCCCTTTAACTTCCACAGTACCATAATGCCCTTTAATTGCCACAGTACCATAACGTCCATTTAACTTCCACAGTACCATAATGCCCTTTAACTTCCACAGTACCATACTGCCTTTTAATTTCCACAGTACCATAATGTCCATTTAATTTCCACAGTACCATCATGTCCCTTTAACTTCCACAGTACCATAATGTCCCTTTAACAACTTCCACGGTACCATAATGTCCCTTTAACTTCCACAGTACCATGTCATTTTAACTTCCCCAGTACACTTTTGTCCCTTTAACTTCCACAGTACCATAATGTCCCTTTAATTTACACAGTACCATAATGTCCCTTTAACTTCCACAGTACCATAATGTCCCTTTAATTTCCACAGTACCATAATGTCCTTTTAAATTCCACAGTACAATAATGTCCCTTTAACTTCCACAGTACCATCATCCCATTTAATTTCCACAGTACCATGTCCCTTTAATTTCCACAGTACCATAACGTCCTTTTAACTTCCCCAGTACAATTTTGTCCCTTCAACTTTCACAGTACCATGTCCCTTTCATTTCTACAGTACCATAATGCCCTTTAACTTCCACAGTACCATAATGCCCTTTAATTTCCACAGTACCATAATGACCTTTAATTTCCACAGTACCATAATGTCTTTAATTTCGACAGTAATTTTGTAAATTTTGTAAAGCGGCCTTGGGTTTCTTGAAAGGCGCTATATAAATCCAAGCTATGATTATTAGTAGTACCATAATGTCCCTTTAACTTCCACAGTACTATAATGTCCCTTTAACTTCCACAGTACCATAATGTCCCTTTAATTAACACAGTACCATGTCCTTTTAAATTCCACAGTACCATAATGTCCTTTTTGAGTGTGAGAACACAGAGTGTAGCTGAGCCTTGATGTTTTAAACTGTGTTTAATAATGAAATCGGTTAATTGCTGCATCTCTAAAGCACCTGGGATTTGAAGTGCAGAGCCTCGTACATCGATAACTGACCATGGTGTCAATTTTGCATCAGAAAAACAAGCAACTGTAACATTTAGTCTAACTCACCAGTGCTGTGCAACCGATTCAAACCTGCAAATCCACAGGTTTAGTCAGTTAGCTGGATTATGACCAGCCCAGGCCTTTTTTTTTAATCCATGAAAACATTTCCAGGCATTGCTGCTCCTTTCCTTACATGGGTACACAAACCTTCCACACACTGGTTGCTCTTTATAGTTTATTTCCGTACCCACAAATGGCAACACTAGGCATCGTTGATGTATTCTTTTTCATTGATAGTCAAAGTGAGCTACAGTGCCACACTAGGTAACATGGACGATAGGTACATGTCAACAAGACATATGCTATGGAATTAGCTGGAAGTGTGACATACACACAGAAGATACACACAAAAAAACATTACATTGGTTACAATTAGTTCTCCACATAAATGCACATTGCCGATTCATCACATTACAAAGGTACAAAAAAGGCACTGACGAGTGCCAACAGTGCGGGACACACCACAAAGACTAGGGCCACAGACGCTCACCGACGGCTGACCGTCTGCCCGGTGTGTCTGGGGCTTTAGAGGCAGCGGTGGTTCTTCAGCTGAGATGACCGAGAGAAGATTTTCTTACACTGGTCACACCAGTATGGTTTCTCTCCAGTGTGGATTTGCTGGTGTTTCCTGTAGGAAACCAACTGTCTGAAACTCTTGCCACATTGGTAACAGTGGTGTGTTTTTTCCCCTGTTGTTTGTGGACAGTGATATTGTTTCTCCCCATTGTGGATACGCTGGTGGACTCTTAGGTGAGTTGACTGGTTGAAACTCTTTCCACATTGGTCACAGAGGAATGGTTTCTCTCCGGTGTGAACACGTTCATGATGTGTTAGAGAACCTGAGCAACTGAAAGATTTCCCACACTGCTGACAGGAGTAAGGTTTCTCCCCTGTATGAGCTCTCTGATGACTCTTTAAGCTGTTAAGTGACCTGAATGCTTTGTCACACTGTTGACAGGAGTAAGGTTTCTCCCCTGTATGAGCTCTCTGATGATGCTTTAGGCCATTACGTGACCTGAATGCTTTGTCACACTGTTGACAGGAGTAAACTTTCTCCACTGTAGGAACTTTCTCCCCTGTATGAACTTTCTGATGATTCTCTAGGCGTTTAGGTGTTGTGAATGCTTTGTCACACTGCTGACAGGGGTAAGGTTTCTCCCCTGTATGAATTATCTGATGAATCTTTAAGCTTTCATGTGCTGTGAATGCTTTGTCACAATGTTGGCAGGAGTAAGGTTTCTCCTCTGTATGAGATCTCTGATGAATCCTTAAGTTTTGATGTTGTGCGAATGCTTTGTCACACAGTTGGCAGGAGTACGGTTTCTCTCCTGTATGAATCCTTTGATGCCTCTCTAAGCTATCACGTATTCTGAATGTTTTGTCACAATGTTGGCAAGAGTAAGGTTTCTCCCCTGTATGAATTAGCTGATGCATCTTTAAGGCAATACCTCTTGCAAATGCTTTGTCACACTGCTGACAGGAATAAGGTTTCTCCCCTGTATGAACTCTTTGATGAACCTTTAAGTTTCGAGGTGTTGTGAATGCTTTGTCACACTGCTGACAGGAGTAAGGTCTCTCTCCTGTATGAATGCTCTGATGATTCTCTAAGCGCTGAGATGTCGTGAATGCTTCGTCACAATGCTGACAGGAGTAAGGTTTCTCCCCCGTATGAACTCTCTGGTGAATCTTTAAATTCTCACGTCTTTTGAATGCTTTGTCACACTGCTGACAAGAGTAAGGTTTCTCTCCTGTATGAACAATCTGATGACTCTTTAAGATCCGACGCGTTGTGAATGCTTTGTCACAGTGCTGACAGGAATACGGTTTCTCTCCTGTATGAACACTCTGATGACGCCTGAAGTTTCGACGTGTTTTGAATGCTTTGTCACATTGTTGACAGGAGTAAGGTGTCTCACCTGTATGAACTCTCTGATGATCCTTTAAGTCTGGACGTGTTCTGAATGCTTTGTCACACTGCTGACAGGAGTAAGGTTTATCTCCAGTGTGGATACTTTGGTGTACTCTTAGGTGACCTGACTGACTGAAAGATTTCCCACATTGCAGACAGGAGTAAGGTTTCTCCCCTGTATGAACACTCTGATGATTCTCTAAGTTTCGAGGTGTTGTGAATGCTTTCTCACACTCTTGACAGGAGTAAGGTTTCCCCCTTTTATGAAATCTCTGGTGATCCTTTAACTTTAGAGCTGTTGTGAATGCTTTGTTACACTGCTGACAGGAATAAGGTTTCTCCCTTTCATGAAGTCTCTGATGAATCTTTAAGTTTTTAAGTTTTATGTATGCTTTGTTACACTGCTGACAGCGGTGACGTCTGCGGCGTCCACAAGGGCCTCTCCGTGTCTGTAGAGAAAGATATAGGAAGGGGTCAGGACAGAGACACAGAGTGAGTGTGTGCTGAGGGGGGGGGGGGGGGGGGCATTAACACGTTCAGTGCCAGCGACGCCATATGGCGTCATTAGAAATTTACCGTACAGTGCCAGCGACGCCAAATGGCGTCATAACTCCAAATTGTTTTTTTGACGGGGGGGTGTCGATCTAAGCTTCTTACGTCGCCTCTAACAATATTGTAGCTATTGGAGGTCGATAACCTATTTTACAAACCCATTAGGTGGCGACAGCACTCTCCTGATCAGAGAAAAAGGAGCCAAACACACAGAAATAGTCACTGGGGAAAATGAGGAAATCGCATCGCATCCGTCCGTATGCATCGACGTGCCTCCATAAACGAGCACAACGCCAGCTGTGCCCCCAGCAGCAGCATCCGCTGTCACAACTGAGCACCTCCATGTACGCTGCAACAGCACATTCACATAATCAGCCTTATTATTCCGAACTGGAAGCATGCCAGCCCGTGACAAACACACGCGGAACCAAAAAGCTGAATGTCGCGCACCATTCACTGTGTGTGCGCAGCAAACTCAGCAGAGACTGAGAGCCACCAGACACATAAGACACACCCAGGAGGCGTGTGCAGTTGAGGGGGGGGGGGGGGGAGCACGCAGAGCAGCAGAGCAGCATACACTTCACCCAGACAGACCCAGACATCAGAAAATTAGCTTCAGAGTCAGTGATGTGCTTGAAATGTTTAATTTCACAAAAGGCTCATTATCTCAGCTCGTAGAAAAAAAGGGATGTTTTTGCTTCAATCAAGCTATCTTCTCCGGCTCATAACTAAAGAACGGAAAATGGGATCAATAAACTTTTTTTTGCAGGTGATAGAAGAGAGTCTCATCGTTATTTGTGCGTGTTCAGTGTTTACATAGTAATTATTAAAAAAATTATATGACTGTTTTAAAATGCATTGCGGCCTATGTGGCACAGCAAGCAACCTTTTGCCCAAGGGCCGTGGCACTGAAAGTGTTAACACTTAACTCATTCCCTGCCATTGATGTGTTTTTACGTAATAAAAAATTAAATTAAACCAATTAAAATGCATGAACAATATTTGCATTGCTTGACACACCATGGCCAGTGTTGGAATAGTTTCAACTGGTAATCTTTATTAACACTTTGAGTGCCACGGCCCTTGGGCAAAAGGTGCTGTACTGTGCCACATAGGCCGCAATGCATTTTAATATAGCCATATCATTTTTTGTGTTCCTCTTATATGGACAACCAATAGCCTCAATGAAACTTTGAACCCTTCTGTTTCATTTTAAAAAAAAACTGTGTTTATAAACCGTTCCATTTTGGAAATACACCCCTCTGAAAAAGAGTGTTTTCGACCGAAAAGAGCATGCTGAAATTAGTTTTTGAGATAATCACCTCTTTATGTTAGAAAGGCGACAGAATTAATTCTGCTTTGAGTTCGAGCCTGCTGCTTGCTGCCTGGGTGTGTGTGTGTGTCAATGGTTGTATGCTGTTAGTGCCCTGCGTGCCCACCCCCCTCCTCCCCCTCCTCCGTGGTGGGAGGAGTCGAGTGTCTCTGCTCTGCGGTTTGCTCTGTTTGCTCTGAACTGAAAAGTCCGCTGACTGCATCCCCCGCTCCTTCACAGCGTGTCCTCGGCTCCCAGCCGAGAACAATGTAACCCCTCAGAAAGACGCCGCTGTCGCCGTGTCGGCAACTAAATCATATGGATGGACCATAGCAGCGGACACGGATGGGGCTCAACCGTGGCAGCAGATGACTGCTTTTCACAGGCACAGCCAAGTAACGTTATGCTTCAAGCATATCAATGGCGATTTCCGTTTCCTCATTACTTCTTCTCTCTTTTCTCCTGGCCTCTGTCTAATCGGGAGGGCACTGTCGCCACCTAAGGGTTCTGTAAAATAGGCTAGACACATTCAACAGCTCCCATATTGTAAGAGGCGATGTAAGAGGCTTAGATCGACATTCCCCCGTCAAAATATGAATTTGGAGTTATTGACGCCATTTGGCGTCGCTGGCAGTCTACGGTAAATTTCTCTTGACGCCATATGGCGTCGCTGGCACTCAATGTGTTAACTGTTACCATTTATTAGGCATCCACTGCTGAAGCCCTATTGTTTTTGTCTTTCATTCTGTCTGTCTTTCTTTATTTCTGCTAGAAGTGTTTGTGCAGCAAAAACTAAGACCCAAACTCACCAAAATTGGCAGGGGCGTTGCAAATTCCTCCCACTACTCAGGCACATACAATTACACTCATTCACCTCAAGGTGGCGCTATAACAATCAAGTTTACATTTTTGTAATATTCTAAGTTAAAATTGGTGGGCTCTGTGTCTGTGGTGGTGGGCGGTGTCAGTCACGATTTGTGACGGAAGAGATGGAATTGATCGCGTGTTTAGTTCTTCTGTGGTGTTTTATGGCAGTTGGCATCCTTTATGTTGCATTACCGCCTCCCATTCCCACCAGCTTCCCACCCGCAGACACGGCCAATTGTGTCTGTAGGAATGTCTGACCAAGCCGGAGGTACCGCTGCCGGGAATTGAACGCGGGTCTCCGCGGTGGTAGGCGAGTGCTTTCACCTCTACACTACCCAGACGCCTCTCCGCGTGTTTAGTTAAAATTGTCAGTCACGATTTGTGACGGATGTGACGTCATCAGTGATGTCACTTGAGAATTGTGATGTCATCAGTGATGTCACTCGAACAACTGATGTCATCAGTGATATCACTCAAGCAACTGTGTTTGTAGTATAGCCCATGGCGCACAGTTGCACGATGGCGCCTAGGTGGGTGGGCGGTGTCTGTCAGGTGATTTCCATAACTGCAGCCTAGGCATGGGTCGATTTCCGGTTTTACCGGTTCGGTTCGGTATACGAGCCCAAACCGGTTTGATCACGTGCAAACCGAAAAAACCTTAAAAAAAAAAAAAAATTTTTTTTTTTTTTCTTTTTCCCCCAGTCCATTCTGATTGCACTATTGTTCGTATTAGCCTCTTCTCAAGTTGCACTAGTAGGCAAAAGTCTTATTTTGTTTATTATGTTGATGTTTGAAGAAAAGTTAAGCTGAATAGTTATGAGAAATAAAAACAGTGTGTTGTTACAGTTAAAAGGTTCTGCTTATTTGTATTCAGTGTTCGTGCTGGTTGGCAGCATACCAGCTTAGAGGTGCATTATCGCCACCAACTGCAGCCGCTTTGATACGTTTTTTTGGGGAATATCGAACCGGTTTCAAAATGTTCAAACCGACTCATGCCTAGGCCCTATATTGTGTGAATTTGTGAGTTTTGAAGTTTATAAGGCAGCTCAGCTGTAAGCCAATCCATTCTGATTGCACTGCTTGTGTTTTTATTAGCCTTTTCTCAAGTTGCACTATAGGCAGCAGTCTTATTTCATTTATTATTTTGATGTTTAGAAGAAAAGTTGAGCTGAATAGTTATGAGAAATAAATACAGGGTGTGTTTGTTACACAGGTGGCCTGCTTCTTTTTATTCAGTATCATTGCTGGTTGACAATACCAGCTTAGAGGTGTATTATCGCTATCAGGTGGACTGAAGTTGCACTACAGACAGTTATGGGCCACACTCGGGAGCCCTGCTTTAAAAAAAAAAAAAAAAAAAAAAAAAAAAAAAAAAAAAATTACCAAAAAAATCGGTATACCGGTTCGATCCGGTTTAGACGGCAATATCGAACCGGTTTTAAAATTTTCAAACCGACCCAGCCCTACTGCAGCCATGGCGCATCATCTCCAGAGTCTCCACCCTCGAGCGCGAGATTCCTAGTTACTTAACAAATGGCTTAGCTTAGAGTAAACATTCTTTCATCATTTTAATGTCTCAACAAAAAAGAAATCTGATTTTATCCCCAATTGTACTTGGCCAATTTCCCCCTGCTGCCCCCGTCACTGCTCCACCCCCTCTGCCATAGACTAGCACCATGCTTCCTCCGACACATGCGCAGTTGCCAGCCGCTTCTTTTCACCTTACAGCAGGGAGCTTCACCGGCAGGACGTAACATGCGGGAGGATCACACCAGTTCCCTTCCGTCCGGAACAGGCGCCCCGGCAGACCAGAGGAGGCGCTAGTGCAGTGACCAGGACACATGCCCTTAATCTGGCTTCCCACCCGCAGAAATGCTACCGCTACACTACCCGGAGGCCCATTTTTATCTCTCAATTAATCTGTATCTTTGCTCCAATGGTCTTCTGCTTTAAAAAATCTCAAACTTCTGTGACTTTTCCTCAAAAACCTATTTTTGCTAACTCCTCCTAAACCGTTAGACCAATTGCCCGAAAACCCTTCTAATTCTTCTTTCATCATCTACGGCAGTGGTTCTCAAAGTCGGGTCCAGGGGGTCCTCAGCAAAACGGATAATAATTTATTTTCACTACAATTCCATCCATAAGTAACACAATGACAGAATGTATGACTGTTTTGGTCATGTTTCTCAAACACTTTATGAAATAAAACATCTAAAAGCAAAAAATCTGATCAGATGGGGGAACTTATCCAGGTAAATAATTTACATTTCACCAAATCTATTGGATGGTATCAAACTCACGGTTCTCGTAGCTTCCAGCACTACTTGTATCTCTGGAACCTGGTTCTCAGATTCTGCCTTCCGAGCGGTCTTCTGTAATTCTGCATCCTAAGCAATAAGCAAACAGCTTGTCAATATAAAAGATAAATGATGGCTTTTCATTTGATGTGATTCGGTGGTCAAATGAAATGAACAAAATCCATCAGGACTCACCACAGCTTGGTTGATTGTGGCACTTGTCTCTTCTTTAGCGGCCAGTGGTTCATTGAGGCATCTTTCCATATTAGTCACAGCTTCCTCAGATGATTTCTATAATGTAAATATCAGTTAAGTACGTCGAAAAATGTAATGACATCAAGGGTCCAAGTGGCGTGCCACTGCTGGAGGCCTATTGTTTTTGTTTTATTTTTTGTTTTCTTTCTTTCTTTCTTTCTGCTAAAAGTGTCCGTGCAGCAGAAACATAATGCAACTCTGTGAGCCGCTAACCTTGGATTCGCGAGATCACGATCGCGCAAGAAATCCATCTTGTCGCGCTCCAAGCTATATTGGTTTAACTCCATCCCAGCAGTGGGCCAGACCAATCAGCGCCCAGAGGGAGGTAGGGGCAGGGTGAGAAGCAAGCTTGTGATAGACGGTGATAGACAGATGGTTCATCCAATCACCTGCCAGGTAATTTTTGAATGCACCTGCCCTTTTCTAAACCGTTTCCAAAGATGGTTCCCAGATGGTTCTATGTAACAGCGTCAGGTTAGTGAGCCGCTGTGGTGTCTCTGTAGGCCTGGGCGATATAGCTAAAAAGTATATTCGTATAAAATATTTCATATCAGTCGATATCGATAATTATTGATCATTTTAATGACCTGTTTTTAATTAAAAAAATAAGAGAAAAAAGTTTGCATTTAACAACTTTATTTTGAACCATCTTGTTTTCAAGGCACACAGGTAATAATTGTAATGCTAACAGTCGCAGACACACAGACACATGCTCTGAGTGCAAGCAGTAGTTTACTGACATGGTGACGTTATATTTTGATGACATAGCTTAGTGTTGCCAGGCTTCTCAAACATAAACCAAAGTTTGGTAAACGTGTATTTCAGGATTGTTTAACGTTAACGTTATGTGATTCAGTGAATGAGTTACTTTGCCGGGCAGGCAAAGTAACATTATGCTGGGCAGACGTTGTGCACTTGTGAAATTAGGCATCTTGTTACGCGCGCTCGTTTCCTAGGCTCGCCCGCCCTGCAGCTCGCCGAGCTGGCCCTGCAGCTTGCATACGCAGCACTGCCCTGCAGCTCGACCGCTGTGCGGGCTCACTTGCTCCCTCGCCCGTCCTGCAGCTCGCGTGGGCTCACTTGCTCTTATGACACTGCGCGGCATGGCCTCGCCTGCTCTATGACATCATAATTAGGGCAATCACCTAAATAAAAATCTGGCTCTGTCAGGTCACCCGCACAGCACAGGGTCGGAAGCCATCGTCTCTGTCTGGTTCCTCCCGATTCTACCTACTTATACTCCCATCAATTATATAGCCTCACACAGATGACATCATCACTGATGACATCTTCTCTGAACTATAGCCTCAGCCTTAGGGCAATCAGCCTTAGGGCAATTAGGGCAATTAACCTGCCCTAATTAAAAAATCCGGCTCCATCAGGTCACCCGCACGGGTGCTCTTTACACTTCATGAAAGTTTCAGCCAGGTCACACGTAGGGATGCAGCGCTTTCCGGTTTGAAGGTATACCACGGTTTGAAAAAGTCACGGTATCAAAACTTAGATTTGGCGTCATACCTTCCCCACGGTATCAGCTGTTTCCCCGAGATAAAGTGCCCAGGTCGCTTGCAGAGTGCAGCTTACGCGCCACTATGTAAACACCGAACACGATGAGATGAGACTCTCTTCTATCATCAGCAAAAAAAAGTTTATTGATATAATTTTCCGTTCTTTAGTAATGAGCCGGAGAAGATAGGTTGATTTCACCAAAAAGAGACGTTTCAAATTAGAAGCTGAGATAATCAGCCTTTTGTGAAATGAAGCATTTCAAGCACATGACTGACTCTGAAGCTAATATTTTCTGATGTAGTCACACCTCAAAAATAATTTCCTTCAATAAAACAGTGAAAACAAAGGAATTTTGTTTGGCAAAATAATATTTTTTAGCTGCAACCAGCAGCGCTGGCCCCTGCGTGCGCTGCTGGTTGCAGCTTCTTGCTGGTCTTGATTTACTGCTGGTGGGCATCAGATATTCTAGCTTGTGTTTGCCAATCCTGTCCTGCTGTCTGGGTCTGTCTGGGTCGGTGTTGTATGCTGCCCTGCGTGCCCCACCCCGCTCAACTGCAAACCCCACCTCCGTCGGAGTGTCTCTGGTGGCTCTCTGCTGCGTTTGCTCTGTACTGAAAAGTGCGCTACATCCAGCTTTTTTACAGCGTTCCGCGTGTATTTGTCACTGGCTCCCATCGCTTCCAGTTGAGAATAATAACAACTCGACAACTAATCATGCGGATGGGCTATCGCAGCGGACACGGAGGGGCTCAATTGTGGCAGCAGATTGGCTGCTGTTCACAGGCACAGCTAACGTTATGCTTCATGCATATCGATGCATACCGATGCGATTTCCGTTTCCCCATGACTTCTTCTCTGTTTTTTCCTCGCCTTTCTGTAATCTGGAGAGCACTGTCGCCACCTAATGGGTCCGTAAAATAGCTTTTACACATTCAACATCCACCATACTTTCACAGGAGATGGATCAGGCTTTGATCCACGTCCCACCGTCAAAAAACGCAATTGACGACTTTAGTCGTCATTGGCACGCAACGTTACTATTTGAATTGACGACTATAGTCGTCATTGGCACTCAATGAGTTAACACCTTAAGTGCCATAGCCGAAATAATTCGTCTTACATAATCCAACGCTTG
Organism: Poromitra crassiceps; assembly: GCF_964638095.1. Taxonomy (NCBI): domain Eukaryota; kingdom Metazoa; phylum Chordata; class Actinopteri; order Beryciformes; family Melamphaidae; genus Poromitra; species Poromitra crassiceps. Next base: position 1,227,273 of record NC_139628.1, read on the forward strand.
AGTGCCAGAGCCGAAATAACTCGTCTTACATGTTTTTTTGACGGTGGGACATCAATCAACCCCTTTTACATCTTCGAGATAACTATAGGAGCAAGAGCATGTGTGTAATCTATTTTACCGACCACTAAGTGGCGACAGAGACAGAGAGAAGCCACAGCCACGGGACCCGTACACCAAAAGCAGCCGCCTCCCGCGGAAATGGCTTGGCGATTTTACAGTCAGAAGCCCGGAGACACACACACAGAACGGACAGAGATCCCCTCCCCCCAGAGCCGCGGAGCAACGCGCGAACACACACACACACACACACACACACACACACACACACACACACACACACACACACACACACACACACACACACACACACACACACACCGCGGGAGCAAGCCATTCAAGGAAATGGCTTGGCGATTTTACAGTAATCCATTTCAGACTCGTCCCCGCACGCAGGCAAGCAGGCAGGCAGGCACGCAGACAGACAGGCAGGCAGCAGCAACGCGCTTCTGACACGCCCGCTGTTAGAGCCAGGAGGAAGGAGGAGAAGACACACGGAGGGAGGAGTTTGAATGAGAGGGGTGTTTCCTGTTGTTATGGAGGAAATTACTGTTCAAAACTATTGTTTAGAATGTCTGACGGTCTTACTGATGCCAAAAATGAATGGTTAAAGTGACTGTTTCACAAAAAGCCATTTATCTCTGAATAAATTTCCAGACGCTGAAACCATGCTGTACTCAACGGCTAATATCTACATAACTACTAACTCTGCAAACTAACTCTTTTAGACAGAGAAAGCACACATTCTATTAGTTATTTTTAGATGATTGGTGTTCATGAATTCTTAACAGAAAAGAATCCTCGGCTGTTCTAAAATGAGCCAGAATCGTCAAAAACACCCCTGGCACAACTTACCTACAGGAATGAAAACATGGCTGGCACTCAATGTGTTAATACAATCTGCCGTTAGCTTGGGTTAGCTACGTTTGCTAACGTAGTTCGTTCTGGCTCAAAACGTCGCGATAGTCACTTTTAACCAGTTTCAATTTATTTTGCTAATATGCCCACCAGCTTTGATATCTGTTGGCTGGTTATGCTGATATTTATATCAATATGTGGCTTCTGGGTGAACATTTGAGGCAGCCATACTGTTTTTGGTCTGACCGGCTGTAAAGGAGACGAAGATCGTATTGAAGCGAGTCTCGGCCACAACACACAGGACGCGGAAGCGCAGCGCAGAAGCAGCAGAGCACGCTGAGAGTTATCCTTTTTGGACAACAGTCTTGACGTTGCAGTGGAACATCTTACCAATAGACAAACTTTGGTGCAAAAGATTAGACTGTTGACGTAGTTGATGATGGCGCGTGCAGTTTTTCATTTCCACTGTACAACAGGATTGTACACAGGTGGAAAACTGACTGGAGTGGAGCTTTAAGGCCATAAAAACTGTCAGAAAACTTTAAAAACAACATTACAGTTGAATAATTGTGACATGGCTATCTTAACAAAATATTCTGTTACACACAAATACTACATCATGCATTTTCTGTGTTGATTTTATGTATCACTCAACTCATAAAGAAGTCATCCAAAGCAGAAACTTGCTCTTTGAAAAAACGTTAAAAGATAAATCCTTAAAATCTTTGGGGGGTTGAATATTTCTGATTGCAACTGTAGATAGATAGATTGGTATGTATCATAGGGGTGTCGCGGTACATGTATTTGTCCCGTGAGTTCACGGTACGGGCATCACGGTACGTCGTTTCACGAATGACACGACGAATACGTCAAATCCAGAAGCACCTAAACGCTGTTTGAATGCCATTGAATTGAATTGAATTAAACGCCACAGAAGAAGACACACCAAAACAACACAAGGGCCATAGAAATCCGCGTTCACAGAATGGAACGTTTTGTGGAGAGGAAACATTACCGGGGGGGTCGCTCCAGAACAGACAGAACAAACCACAACAATATTAGTCTCTTAAAACAGACTGTCTCATCTACATCTGGCGAATGCAGCTATACAGTCTGTACGTTACACCCCCAGAACATGCACAAGGAAGTTGGGAAAAAAACCTTCAGACAGGAAAGAAGTTCGACGGAATCCGACCAATCACGACACGTGTGTCCACGAAAAATGCGGCATATTGGATTCTGATTGGACTAATGAGTGGAAGACCCGCCTTTCTGCGATTCTGATTGGACTAATGAGCGGAAAACCTGCCTTTCTACTTCCCATTCCGGTTGGTGCATGATTCTCCCCCACGAAGTACAGACGGTATGGCGGAAGCATTTCAAAATTGCGGAAGCCAACTCGTCTGTTCTAAGAGACTACAACAATATTGAAGCGGCCAGCTGCACTCCCGTTACCATCGTCAAAAAAGTGCAGAGCAGTATCCTAATGACTTTTATGACTCAGGCGATAAGCTGTTTTGCAAATTCTGTCTACATCAAGTGAAGCCAATGAGGTAAGCTTGTCAATGTAAAGTTACGTAGCCACGACAAAGTCCTTTATAGTTGCGCATTGGGGCTAAACGTTACATAACACTTACAACTTACATCGCGTGGGATGACAAGCAAGATGCGGTGAGGAAGAGGGGATGACTCCTTGTCATGTTCCAATAATCCATTAGATGACCGAACGTAATCATTATGGTAAACAAAACTCATCCAATAACGTTAAGGCGCTGACGAGGGTTCTTTCCTGTACTTACTGGGAAAAGTGAAACCCACCCCGTTGTCTGTCAGACAGTGGGGGTATTATATCTTTCAACAGTAACTACAACTTCTTACAACATAAATAAACAAACGGAAACGATTATAAAACAAATGATTGGTCTTTACTGAACGATCTCAGTCATTACAGCATTGCAGTAGTAACAGGCTTGCTGTCTAATCTTAACGTTGTTCTTCTTCTGCCGTTTTATTCTTCTTCTACTGAACATGTAGGTATTTTGGCGTTGACTAAAGAAATACTGCCGCCTAGTGCTTAAATCAAACACATCAATAGCAAATGCTACATAAAAGTGGGAGTATTAGGCTACTCCACACATGCGCTCTGTTTACAAACTTGTGTACAATAAAGATTTAAAGTGGGGGGAAATGCCTTTGCCCTGTCAAACAGCTGGAATACAGACATCTGAGAGGGAGGCGCACCCCACACTTTGAAAATCACTGCTCTAGAGTAAAACCATTTTGTGTGGATTGCCTAGATCTTATTAAATAGTGGACATTTATTCATTCCCACTTATTAGACACTATTTCTGATGGTAAAATTAGCGTAAAAAGCAGAATTCACAACAATTCAAAGGGGGAAAAAATGAATTTGGGATTTGTTGCTTTTTCCCCCCGTTGTACCGTATTCGTACCGAACCGTGACCCCAAAACCGAGGTACGTACCGAACCGTGACTTTTGTGTACCGTGACACCCCTAATGTATCATTAATGTTAATGTCCTGGGCGCACAAGACTGGATCGTAATGGTAACGTTATTAATATGGAACACGTCAATTTACATTAACGTTCACATGAATTGAAACTCACTCGCCTTGAATTCTTTGCAATGTTTACAATAATGGTGTTCTGCTTTCGGTCAGACTTGAATATAATATATAATACTGCCCCGAGCTGACAGGTCTCTTTTATTGACAATTTCCTCCACGTCTTCTCCCTCTGCACTACTTTTCTCGTTTCTGTGTGTGGTGCATGGATGTATTAAATTAAGAACGTGTGGTGCCGTGAAACCAAACTTTTTCGCGTCACTAGCACTTCCCATTGTCAAGGGACATGATTGGCTGCTTATGGGCTGGGGAGGGCGCACGCTCGGGGTTTGTCTGTTATTGGCTGTTTGCTTGTCACTCGTAGCATGCTCCATTATCAAGGGACATGATGGGCTGTTTATGAGCCAGGGAGGACAAGCACTCTTGTATTTTTTTCATGCTGTTGTTGTGCTCGTTATTTGGGTGAATTTAGTTAGGTAAAATAAAATATTAATAATCCGAAAATTATTAATATTTCATAAAATTATTAAAATCAAATATGTAATCCTTGGTAAGGATTAACCTAGGGGCACCACCGGCTTAATCACCGGACCTAATCTGAATCACCTTTAGTCTAATCTGAAAGGAGAGAGTTCTTACACCTTAGACAATAGTTTACCACAATTCCACAAAATCACTCTGAAACAGTTGAATTCTAATAAAAGTTGACAATATTTATTATATATAAAATAAAAGAGAGGGATTGGCAATACAGTCAGTGAATTCAAGTTGTAACTGAGTTACATTCTAAACATTTCAATGCATGGTCGGTAAATGTGAGGTAGGGGTATTTATCTGCATCAAAAGTGTAAAGCACCGGATGAACACTAGAGGGAGGCAGAGTGTGTGTGTGTGTGGGTGTGTGTGTGTGAGTGAGGGGTCTGTTCTCAAAATGGCCGACCCGGAAGGACCGACTAGACACAAAATGGAGGCTACGGGGGTGTGCTTTCGGGCCAAAATGGCGATCGGCCCAAGATGGAGACTAAGGGAATGTGTTCTCGGCACAAAATGGCGGTTAGCCGACTAATAGCTATGTGTGTGAGTATTTAGCAAGGAAGGGTCCGTTCACGCGCTTGCGCACGTGCCCGTGAGTGAGAAATAACACCGTCTAGATGAAAAACAGGGCCGTGAGGCTCTTACTTCGCCACGATTAGTTAATCGACTTTGAATTGGCGAAACAAGTTCCTCTCAGCTCGTTGGCTATATTAGATCCACTCCGTGGATCGGTGAAGAAGTAACTGGCTAGCGTCTAAACACTCGGATTCAGTAATGCATGTATAACCCACAGTCACAGTCAGATATAAACAGTCACAGATTCATTCACAGTATCATATCAGTCAATCATGTATATCTAAAGATATATATATCATCTAACTCTAACAATTCTAAGCCCGGACTTGAGTGATCAATTCAGTCAGCTTACTTGGCTTGTTCGTTCAGCTCTGCAAACGCGGATGTAGGTTTGTTGCGGTCGGACTCGCAAGGTTCCTCCAGCGGGGAGGAGGGGTGCTCGTGGAGCGGGCGGCCGCTTGTCTCGAAGAGGAAGACGTGGAGGAAGGAGCGGGGGTTTGAGAATAGGCAGTCGATCTCAGCTGGCCACGCTGGGTTCTTGCATCTGCTGTCGTCTCAGTGGAGGAAAGGGGGAACCTCACAGCTCGCTTCTTCGGGTTGAGGGCACTCAGGCGATGCGGGTCGGTTTCAGGATATCAGAGCTGGCTTAGCTCTGACGTGGAGGTCGTCGGCCTGGTTGCGGCCTTGGCTGCTCGGGTCCGGGCAGGGGGGAAGGGCGGTTTGTCTCGGGATACAAACGCACGTCCTGTCGCGACGATTAGTCACTTAGAACTTCTCAGAGGAGGACCTGTCTGCAGCTAGGCTGCTTAGGAACTGACGTTTTCAGGCTTCAAACCTGTATATGTTTTGGGGTGCAGGGCGTGTCTTTGCTGTGGTTTAGGCACACCGATTGGTTCCCCTTATCTCGCTGCTGTGGGACAAAGGAATCGGCTCGCTTCCCTGTGGCTTTTATCACGGGTGTGGTATTCAAATTGGCCCACATGGCCAGGTATGTGGGGGTTGTGTGCTCCCAGTGTCTCCACATACCAGCCAGTATTCAAACAACATGTCTTTCATTCAATGTCAGTGTTCGATCAACATGTCTACTCATTCAATATCAATGTTAATTCAATATCAATATTCCTTCAATATGTCTGGCCCAACATCCCCCCGATGGTTGAAAGGGTGTGTTCTGGCACAGTCTTTAAAGCATCTCCAGGGCCATGCGGCCTGCGGGTGGCAACCCATTGGTTGCCTAGTCCGTGAGGCTGAAAGGAGCAAGTTCGTTAGGTCCTACGCTATGTGGTCCTATGTGGGCTCAAGTCCGGGCAGATCACCTGTGTCCGGGCAGGACTTTTCTCAAGCTATTCTATCATTCTATATCACACAAACAATACATTCAGATTGTCATCCTATACTATATCACACAAACAATACATTCCGATTGTCATACTAGTCTACATCACACGAAGCAATACATTCAGATTGTCATACTTCAAGTTTTCTAGGCAGGGCCTGGGCCCGGTTCTCTGTCTTGGTCACTTAGCTCTTCGTGTTTACACGATTTGCATAAGGGGAAGGGAGAGAAGGAGTGTGAGGTAGTGTAATGACCTGGTTACATGTTTGGTGAATGGGGGTCCAGTTGCCTTGGGGCTGAACTAGACTAGTTTGGTCCCTCGGGGGACCGTGTAGAACACCGTCTGATTCATAGGCTCAGTTTAGTGACCATGTCATAGCGGTTGTGTGACAGTGTTTTAGCCTACATGTTCTGCGGTTCAATGATTAGTAGGTTGACAAGGAATCCTATTTCTAGATGCGGTGGATCTATGAAAATTGGGATTGCACTGCCAAGACTATATGCCAAGTGTACCTGAGAGGGCCAGGCCACGGTGGTCGTGGCGGATTTTAAGATTTGTTCAACCAGAGATAGGGAGACTAGGTAGGGGGGTATGTTACCCCCACTCAGACTGGTGACTGAGGAGGATATCTCCCTGTAGGGTCTTGTGTCAAGTCTCTGGTCGCGTGCACATAGGTCTTGTCCTCTCGTACTATGCTGGTTAGAGTCTGTAAGGCATGGAGGTTGAGTCTGAGTTACTGGCAGTAGGGCTCTATGTAGCCTAGGTTAGTGGTTAGTGCATACTGGCGGAGTGAGTGGACATGCACCTATCCTGGCTACCCTACTAAGTCTCGTTCACTACCTCTGTGGTGGGGCTTGCCCCCCCCCCTTTGGAGGTGTGTACAAGCTGTTAACTGACACTCCCAGTGGCTGCCGCATCAGCGCTGGGTCAGGTGCATGCGTCGGGTTCTGCACCAGAGTGTTGGTTGAACGATTGTCCAACTTAAAGAAAGGAGTGCCGCGCATCGTCATGTTTTGTTCTCTGTGCCGGGGCAACGGCTGGGAGAATGCCTGCCTGCCAGGCAGTTTCTGTCCTGGGCTGATGGCCAGGCGTATGGGAACATTCGCGGTTCGAGCGGGAACTGACGTGCGGGTTTCGTTTGCGGAGAATGCGGGGAGCAGCCGCTCCTGTTTGCACAGGCGGCGGTACAGCTCGGGGCTAGCGGTGGAAACGTTGCGTGCCGGCAGCGATGTGCCAGCTTCCTTGATGACAGCGACTTGTCTGTCTGTGCTAGGCTGGCGGCCAGGTGACGCCCATGGCTTTGGCGTTTGAACCTGAGCCCAAATGCGATTGCTGGAGCAGTCGATGATTGGGACTAGCCGGTCCAGGAGATCCTGGCCAATGAGAAGCGGTTCGGTATCGAGAGGGCTGATGTGAATGGGGTGGCGTATAGTCATCCCCTGGAAGGTGATGTCCAGCAGAGCACGCTCAGCAATGGGGGTTCGGTCTTGCGTGTAGCTGGTGATGCTAAAATCACAAGGCTCGATCCGAAGTGGCCTATTGGTGGTGTGCATGGCTTTGCAGACCTTCTCGAAGGTGTTGGCACTCATCAAGCTGATGGAGGCTCCTGTGTCCACTAAGGCGAGGGTGCGAGTGCACCCCCCTACCACCACTGGGGTGTAGATGTGATGGGCGTTGCCCTTGCGGACAAGGTTGCCCATGAAAGTTAGAGTAGGACGGTTTGGTGAAGCCTGAGAAGGAGACTTAGGAAGGGATCTGGTTCTTCGGGGTCCCCTCCGCCTGTTGACAAAGCGAACTTTGGCAGGTGGCGGAGGTTCCCCCCCGAGTAATGCGACCGGGGTTTTGTCTGGCTCCGGCGGGGAGCCAGCTGGTTTGTCTTTATCAAAGAGCATTTTTACTGTGTCCGCTAAAGCGTTCAGCGCGTCTCGGGTCGACTGGTCTTCCGCGGTTGTTCGCCTGTCCCTACCGTCTGTGCCACTCCCTGGCTTTTTCTTCTTCTTGGGTTTACGTGGTTTCTTCCATGGCTTTTCCTGGGTTTGGCCTTGGAAGTTACCTGACGGGCGTGGGTCCTGGTCTTGGCTCTGCCAGGACCGTCCCTGACTTGGATGGTAGAAGCTACCATGAGGGTTTTGGGCCGGCTCCTGGTTCTGCCAGGGCCGTCCCTGGGGGTTTTCTCCCCCTTTGCCCCCGCCCCTGGAGCTTACCGGCCTGTCGGGCTGGTGGCTGGGTGCGTGGGGCCACGGTGGCCGGGGAACAGCTGGTGCTCTGACTTGGGGCACTTTGTCGCCCTCTAGGGCTAGACTGTCAGCTACTGGGTCCTCTACTCGGTAGACTTCCCTCCCCTGGGCCTCCTCCTCATCCGAGTCGGGCTCTACCCCGTAAACTTGGGAGCCTTCTGGGTGTTTCTTGGCTACCCGGGGGCGTGCTTCCCATGCCAGCTGTGCATACTGTCGCGTATAGCTCAGTGTGGCTTGGTGGTGCCTACAGTGTGTCTCCACATTGGATCTTATGCTCTCATGCAGGTTAGACATGTACATGCGGATGAACTCCTCATCTCCCTCCCCACCGCCGGTGGGGGGGCCTCTACCCTGAAAGTAGGCTGCTGACAGGCGCCTGTGGTACTCTCTGGGGTCCTCGCCTACTCTCTGCTTGATAGCTTCAGCGGCCCGTCTCGCGAGCATCGGGCAGGAGTACTGACGGTACTCCTGTCGGAGGGCCTGGCAGACGAGTCGGTAGCTCTTTTGAGTCCGACTGGGAAGTATGTCTATGAAATCGCGGGCTGTGCTCGTGGTTGTCTTCCAGACCAGCCAGAGCTTCTCGCGTGTAGTGGGTCGCTCCAGATTGGTGAGAGAGCGATTGACCTCCCGTATGTAACGGTCGACGTTGGAGGCACGGTTAGTCGGGTCAAAGCGTTCTATGTCCTTGGCGAAGGACTCGATCCGTCGGTCGCGGACGTCCCTTTCCCGCGTGGTGAGCAGATCCTCAGAGTCGGATGACGGTGAGTCACTGAGGTCGTCCTGCTCCGGGCCGCGCCCCCCCCAATCCAGGAAGGGGTGGGCGTCGCCTCGACCATGGCAACGTCCTTCCTCCCGTCCCGGGGGAGGGGAGGAGTCGATGTAGCGATCATCGCGGTGCTGCCCCCCATCGCGCTCGAGCACCGATGAGGGGTCGCGGTGATGGCGGTCAACATAGCGTGGCGGCGGCGTGTTGTCACGACTGTGATCATTGTGGCGACGCCCCCCCTCGCGCGTGCGTGGTGGGGAGTCGTCGCGGTAGTGACGTCCGCTTCTCCTAGTCTCTTGGTGATCGTCCCAGCGGTCGTCTCCCCCCCACCCCAAAGGTGGGGGGCAGTCGTCGCGGCGATGGTCATCTTGGCGACATGGCGGAGAGTAGGCACGACGGTGGTCAACATAGCGATGTCCCCCCTCGCTCTTGCGTTGTGGGGGGTCATAGCGGTCGTCGTAGCGTCGTGGCGGAGAATAGTCACGATGGCGTTCACCATAGTGAGGCTCCTCCCTGCGCCTTGACGGCGGGGGAAAATCGTCACGGCGGTGGCCGCCATGGCGTTGTGGCGGAGAATAGTCGCGATGGCGTTCCGTGTGGCGTTCGTTGCCCCAGCGGTCGTCTGCCCACCGCCCTGTGGGCGGGGGGCAGTCATCCGGGCGTGGGGGCGGGGAATAGTCACGATGGCGGTGTGGGGAAGCATGGTCGCGGCGGTGGCCTTCGCGGCGAGGCTCCTCCCCCCGCCGTGACGGCGGGGGAAAATCCTCACAGCGGCGGCTCTCCCAGCGGCGGCCATCGCCTCTCAGCCACGGGGGAGCGCGGTCGCTCCTGTGTCTATTCCCCCCCTCCTCTTGTGGAGGGGAGACTTCGGTCCTACTGTACTCGAACCATGGTTGTTCAAAGGTGGCCTTTTTGTGGCCCCTCTCACGGGTTAGCGAGCCCCCTCGGTCGTCCCTATGCGATTGCCTTAAGGACGTGGACTCGAACGGGGGATTGGGTCCCCTGGCCTCACTGGGCTGGGACCCGAGTACGACGGGCGTGTCGATGTCGTATGGCGAGGGTTCGGCTCCACTACCGAGCCCGTTACGCAGTGAAGCCGGCGTCTGGACGCCGTGCGATGAGGACGCTTGTGGAGGCAGACTTACCTGCCTCTCTTCTCCTGGGACCTGGTGGGGGGTGGACGAGAACGGAGGCTTGTCGGTTTCACGCTTACCGTCATTGCCTCCCTCTCCATCACCCTCTTCCTCAGAATCTGCTTGGGCTGCTCGCAGTTTCCTTTCCAAGTCCTGGATTGTCCTCTCTTGGTCTTCGTTTGAGACCTCCAGGCACGCATTTTGCCTGTCCAACTCAGTTGCTCGGTTATGCAGCTGTGTGTTGGTTTTTCTGTGAAAGGTTTCTCTGTGGAGAACGAGATAAAGCAGCTCTGACAGCATGGTGCAGTTTACCGTATCTGCACTTTTCATGGCGGCTGCTTTTCCTTCCAACATTTTCTCACATTCTTCTTCTGTGAGCTTCCGCAGATGTTCGATCTGTCCTCCGCTAGGAGGAACCGCGTTCATGAGCGCTTCATGTAACAGCTGGTCGGGCGAGGCCGAGTGCTCTGCAGCAGCACTCTGGCCGTTGTGCTGTGACATCTTACCTGCTAGTCAGTGCACTTCTTAAGCTTAGGTGGAGCTCGTACCTGTAGCTTGAATGTCAAATAACTTGTATTTGAGAGGCAAACGTAAAATAGGCTTGTGGTCAAACTGTGTTTGCGAAAGTCCTATGGTTGAATTTTAAATATACCGTAAATTCCGGACTATAAGACGCACCGGTCTATAAGCCGCAGCACCAAAATTGACTATTTTTTTCTTCTATAAGCCGCACCGGACTATAAGCCGCGGGTGTTTTGATGTTTAATTACCATATGAAAGGGTTCTGCACAGAGAGGAATGTCGGGAAAGAGATCGCTGTTTGGGGAAGCTCCCATTTATTTTCAACAAAACAAGCATTACGGTAGGGTAGGCTATAGGCTATAAGAAGCTCCCATTTATTAACATTTCAACAAAATAAATACCGTAGCTATAAAAAATAAAACAATAATAATAATAATAAAACAATCCTCAAAAGGATAAAGTGCTGTAAAAACAATAAAACAATTCTCAAAAGGTTAAGGTGCAGTAAATAACTGGAAAACAAAAAACAATCCTCAAAAGGATAAGGTGCTGCCAACAAAACCAGGTACCGTAATCCTTCTCTTCATCTTTTAGATGAAGGTGCAGCAAACGGCTGTAAACAGAGTCAAAGTAAAGTCACTAATCCTCGTCTTCCTCGTCTTCCTCTTCTTCCTCCGTACTGAAACCAGCAAAGTCCTCAACTTCAGTGTCGGAAACAAACAGGTTCAGGGTGGCTTCGTCAACCACTCCTCTCTCTCCTTCGTTGTCGCTCTCAAAACCAACGAACTCCTCTTCGTCACTGTCCGAATCGAACAGCCTCTGAAGGCCCTCAGCTGTGGCGGCGTCCTCCTCTTCGTCACGCAGCAGTCCAGCCTTTCGGAACCCGTTGGTGATCGTGGATGTCTTAACACTCCTCCACGCTGTCAGGACCCACTGGCAAACTTGTGCGAAAGTTGCCTTCCTCATTCGCCCTGTTTTTGTGAATGACTTGTCCCCGGTCGTCATCCACGTCTCCCACTCGATGCGCAGCGCCACTTTAAATGCGCGATTGACACTGATGTCGAGTGGCTGGAGATGCTTGGTCGTGCCCCCAGGTATCACAGCTGGAATGCTGTTTGTTTTCTTGATGGCTGCTTTGACCGAATCGGTGATATGAGCCCTCATGCTGTCCAGGACGAGCAACGCTTTCTTTTGGTGAAAGAATCCTCCAGGGCGCTGGACGTAGCACTGAGACAACCACTCCTTCATGACACTTTCCATCATCCACCCTTTCTTGTTGACTCTGACGCAGATACCACTGGGCATTTTCTCTTTCGGCATCGTAATCCGCTTGAAAATCACCATTGGCGGCAGCTTCGCTCCAGATGCTGTGCAGCCTAGAACACAAGTGAAGTTGGTTCTCTCGTGACCTGTGGTTCTTAACGTGATCGACGATTCACCTTTCTTGTTCACAGTGCGAGTGAGTGGCAGGTCGAACGTCAAGGGCACTTCATCCATGTTTATGATCTGCTCCGGTTCGATGGAATGATCCTTGATCTTCCTTTGTGTGTATTCGCCGAAGTTTGCGATTTTCTCCTGGTAGTCGGGAGGGAGTTGTTGGCACACAGTCGTCCGCGCCCGGACAGACAGTCCCTTTCGTCTCATGAAACGAAAGCACCAAGATGGCCCACCTCTGAAATGTTCAATTTTCATCTCGGTGGCTACTGTTTTTGCCTTCAGTCGGATCTGCACCGTGGAAACGCCTCGGCCGTCTGCTCGCTGGGTCAACACCCAGTCCTCAAGGGAATCTTCAAGCTCCGGCCATCTGCTTTTGTGGCCTCTGAAGGACTTTTTTGTTTTCTTACACTGAGACAGTTCCTCCTGCTGCTTTTTCCAACGTCTCACCATCGATTCATTTATGCCCAGAGTACGCGCGGCTGCTCTATTTCCCTCTTTTAGTGCGAGTTCGACTGCTTTCAGCTTGAATGCTGCGTCGTGTGAATTTCTGCGTACCTTCCCCATGGTAAGTGAGAGACAGACTGCTCGTCTTGTTGTGATTCCGGGCTGATGAACTTTGCTTACCGTAATTACCATATGTAAGGGTTCACGCACAGAGGGGATTGTTGGCTGTTTGAGGAAGCTCCCATTTACCGTATTACCGTAACATTTCAACAAAACAACATAACACAACACCTTTGTTTATTTCGACAGTGCACACAGTGTCCGCGGTGTGGTGAAAAGAGGGCAACAGAGGAAATTAAAACAGAAGTGGATTTATAGGTAGAAAGAGTGCTAAAAAAGAGAGATTTTATTTGTATTTGAAATTTTTTTTCTGAAAAAATCCATAGATAAGACGCACCGTTATATAAGCCGCAGGGGCCAAAAAACGGGAAAAAAGCCGCGGCTTATAGTCCGGAATTTACGGTAAGCAGGTTTTAATTCAACTGTCGTTGCCTAATGTTAGGAGTTAGTCGCTATGCAAGCTTGAAATAAGGGGTTCTTAAATCAAAACGATTGAACTGTGTTAGTTGTCTGTGTCAGTCTGAATCTGTGTCAGTCTGAGCGGTGGTAGCTCTGTCTGGCTCCGCTCGTTCTGGCTGGAAGCTGTTTGGGAGGTTATTAGCATTCAGTGCTTGGCATGCGCTTCAGTGGTTACACAATGCAATTTAGGTAATTCAGTGTTTCAGTCAAAATTGTGATATTTGTGGTAAACTCTGCCTGAAAGATGCCTCGGGCGGGGCTCCAAATGTTGTGCTCGTTATTTGGGTGAATTTAGTTAGGTAAAATAAAATATTAATAATCCGAAAATTATTAATATTTCATAAAATTATTAAAATCAAATATGTAATCCTTGGTAAGGATTAACCTAGGGGCACCACCGGCTTAATCACCGGACCTAATCTGAATCACCTTTAGTCTAATCTGAAAGGAGAGAGTTCTTACACCTTAGACAATAGTTTACCACAATTCCACAAAATCACTCTGAAACAGTTGAATTCTAATAAAAGTTGACAATATTTATTATATATAAAATAAAAGAGAGGGATTGGCAATACAGTCAGTGAATTCAAGTTGTAACTGAGTTACATTCTAAACATTTCAATGCATGGTCGGTAAATGTGAGGTAGGGGTATTTATCTGCATCAAAAGTGTAAAGCACCGGATGAACACTAGAGGGAGGCAGAGTGTGTGTGTGTGTGGGTGTGTGTGTGTGAGTGAGGGGTCTGTTCTCAAAATGGCCGACCCGGAAGGACCGACTAGACACAAAATGGAGGCTACGGGGGTGTGCTTTCGGGCCAAAATGGCGATCGGCCCAAGATGGAGACTAAGGGAATGTGTTCTCGGCACAAAATGGCGGTTAGCCGACTAATAGCTATGTGTGTGAGTATTTAGCAAGGAAGGGTCCGTTCACGCGCTTGCGCACGTGCCCGTGAGTGAGAAATAACACCGTCTAGATGAAAAACAGGGCCGTGAGGCTCTTACTTCGCCACGATTAGTTAATCGACTTTGAATTGGCGAAACAAGTTCCTCTCAGCTCGTTGGCTATATTAGATCCACTCCGTGGATCGGTGAAGAAGTAACTGGCTAGCGTCTAAACACTCGGATTCAGTAATGCATGTATAACCCACAGTCACAGTCAGATATAAACAGTCACAGATTCATTCACAGTATCATATCAGTCAATCATGTATATCTAAAGATATATATATCATCTAACTCTAACAATTCTAAGCCCGGACTTGAGTGATCAATTCAGTCAGCTTACTTGGCTTGTTCGTTCAGCTCTGCAAACGCGGATGTAGGTTTGTTGCGGTCGGACTCGCAAGGTTCCTCCAGCGGGGAGGAGGGGTGCTCGTGGAGCGGGCGGCCGCTTGTCTCGAAGAGGAAGACGTGGAGGAAGGAGCGGGGGTTTGAGAATAGGCAGTCGATCTCAGCTGGCCACGCTGGGTTCTTGCATCTGCTGTCGTCTCAGTGGAGGAAAGGGGGAACCTCACAGCTCGCTTCTTCGGGTTGAGGGCACTCAGGCGATGCGGGTCGGTTTCAGGATATCAGAGCTGGCTTAGCTCTGACGTGGAGGTCGTCGGCCTGGTTGCGGCCTTGGCTGCTCGGGTCCGGGCAGGGGGGAAGGGCGGTTTGTCTCGGGATACAAACGCACGTCCTGTCGCGACGATTAGTCACTTAGAACTTCTCAGAGGAGGACCTGTCTGCAGCTAGGCTGCTTAGGAACTGACGTTTTCAGGCTTCAAACCTGTATATGTTTTGGGGTGCAGGGCGTGTCTTTGCTGTGGTTTAGGCACACCGATTGGTTCCCCTTATCTCGCTGCTGTGGGACAAAGGAATCGGCTCGCTTCCCTGTGGCTTTTATCACGGGTGTGGTATTCAAATTGGCCCACATGGCCAGGTATGTGGGGGTTGTGTGCTCCCAGTGTCTCCACATACCAGCCAGTATTCAAACAACATGTCTTTCATTCAATGTCAGTGTTCGATCAACATGTCTACTCATTCAATATCAATGTTAATTCAATATCAATATTCCTTCAATATGTCTGGCCCAACACTGTCGTGAGAGTCGTTAAACTATCGAATGTTCGTATGTATCGAAGTATTTTTTTAATTGTATTGATGACGTGTCTATCGCCGATATATATTGCTCGCTGAACGTTTTATCGCCCAGCCCTATGTCCCCTTTTTGACTATTAAAATTCCAAATCAGTGTGCACAGTCTACTACTCTGCTGGCATGGTTTAGGAATAATGAATTACCAACGTGCGCGATTACCAATCGATGCCCGATTTCCAGATTAAAAAATGTTTTGCTTACCAAGTGACCCCTGGGGAGCTCCTTCAACTCCTCTCTCTGGGCAGTAGCCAGCTGGAGCCTGGAGTGTAGCTGATTAATCTCCTCCTCTTTCAGCTCCAGAGTTTCCTGCATCTGACGCGTTGTCTCTGCAATGATCATAGCCTAGAAGACAACAACCCATAGCAGAAAAACAACCCTTTAGCAGTTTCAGAAATTGACGGGGGCTCAGGGCAAAATGCCCATAAAAAAATCTACAATTGCTATTGCAATTGGGATGATGGGGCTTTTAAATGCCCCCATAAAATAAGGATGAACTTGCTGTATTTTAATGTTACTCTATATTTGCAAAGAACGACTCGAAAATGGCCAGCTACCTGCACAACAAAAGGCATATCCCTCCGCCTTGGTCATGTGGGCAGTGCCAGTGCCCGACTTAGGGCTGGGTATTGGCAAGGATCTCACGATACGATACGATTGTATCGCGATGTATTGCGATGCGATACATATTGCGATATATTGCGATATTCTATATCACCAGATGCAGAGGCCTGGCATGGCATGGCCTGCAAAAAAAAATAATAATAATAATAATAATAATAATAATATCGCGATACTTGGCATCCAAGTATCGATACAGTATGGGGAAATAAAATATCGCGATATATTGCCCAGCCCTAGCCCCACTATATAAATGCTCCGCGGAGGGAGGGGCCGATTCAGTTTTTACAATCCTTCTCACCTGACAGTAAGCGCTACTTCTGCTCTTTCCTGGTTCAACTGTTCATTAGTCAGCCTCGCGGCTCACGCCGAACACCCGGTGGGAAGTGTAGCACTGCTATCTACACCGACACCTCTCCACAAAAGAGGATTTTTATTGAGAAATACGATAGCAACCAGCCAACCACCTATAATTTCCCTTGGTCACCACGCTGAGAAATCCCAGGAAGCCCATCTTTCTTCCCGGGAATCTTCCCGGAATCATTAAAAAAGAAAAGCGATCCTAAACCCTCAATTAAAATTGAAATGGAAAAAAAATAATTTGTAAAAAAATAAAGGGGATTTCATATGGGCCTACATTCAGTCAAGATGTGACCAAAGCCTGAAAAGCCCTCCTCACTCACCTTGTCCTGCTCCAGCTGTTGAGTGAGGGTCTTGGCATCGTGCAGCTGAGCGATCAGCTCTGTCTTCTCCGCCGTGTGTAATTCCTATGAACATACCAACAACACATTTAAAATAATTACCATGGGGTCATTCTAAAACAGGGGTGGGCAACTATTTTTCATGGGGGGCCACATGAGAAACCCAGATTGTTGCCGGGGGCCGAACAAATATTGTCATGCCGTAACCCATGGATGGGGAACTTTGATGATAGAGAGGGCCACAAAAAAATGTCCTCGCAACCAGATTTTGCTGAGGGCTGAACGGCGCCAGCGCAAAAAATTCGGGGCATTTGAAGCAAGGTTTAGAGGAATAACTCATTTTAAATTAACAGTTGTGTTGCAGTCTTACCACCAATATTTGATCCTTTTCTCACTCACTCCTACTGTATGTCACCACCTGCTCTCCCTGCAGGGCTTGAAATTAACTTTTTTCACCACCTGCCAATATGGCTGCTAGATTTTAAAGTTACCAGCCAATTAGAATTTCCACTAGCCGAAATGTTTTTCTTGAAATAAACCAGAATATGAGTGGGTTAATTTAAGCATAAGTATCAGTAAGTGGCCCGGGATTTTCAAAGCCTGTGTTGAGGGTCACACAAGAACAAAAATGCACTCTTGAAGCTAAATAAATCCAAAACCAACAAGTTAATTATTTAAATTTCTACTTCAATGTAGAACAGTCATTTCTTACACATGAATACTTTGAGCCTTTTAGTCATAAATATTATATTATTGAAAGATATTCCATATTCCAGACTGAAATGCTATAACAGAAGAGTATTGGCCAGAATGACATGAACATTTGGACACTTATTCAGCGGGTATCTTGCATCTTGCGTTCAGGTGCACTGTTAAAAAAAAAAAAAAAAAAATTCAATTCCATTGCGGGCCACACAGGGGGCGCCCGCGGGCCGTATGCCGCCCACGGGTCGTATGTTGCCCATGTATGTTCTAAAAGGACGCATATAGGCACTTATGGCTAATGTACACCGCCTCCAGAACAGATGCGGTACTGCTCCAGTACGGCTGTGAACAGACCCACACTCATGTAATCTGTCAGACGGATGCAGGATCCAACAAAAATAGAACAGGTGCGTAATTTTTCCGTACCGCACGTATCGCTATCGCCCATCAATTAACATGAGCGAGAGTCGATCCGTCAGTTTTGCCGGATCCGCAACACAGCCGTAACGCAACTGGTGTACACTGCCTGTCAGGCAGGCTTTCCCAACCTTGGGGTCAGGACTTCAAGTGGGGTCGCAAGCCATGAACGTTTACTTGCAACATAGTATTACAAACTACTACATGATTGAAAACAAATTAATTTGAGCAACAAAATGGTCTGTGTTTTGAATGTCTGTCAAAGTGGGGTCACGAGCCAAAAGGTTTGGGAACCACTGACACACACATACACACACTCACTCCCTCACACGCACGATATGTGGTAATAAACATGTACTGTATAGAGGCTGTTAAGACCTGGCACTAACCCGGCCCAGCTCCATTCTTTGGCACGCCGATCTCAGTAAATACGGGTCTGAACGCACCCAATGTGCATATGCTCCGATTCATGTGTGTGTCTGAACAGCTATGTGACATCAGACGCATTATGGCCCGCCTTCTCTACTGACGCCCTCTGTGTGGGGCGAAAATACGTAGTAATTTGCGTGCTAAATTGCAACATAAAGAGAAGCCGGAATCCGCCATAAAAAAACAACACAAGACAGAAGAAGAAACAGAACGGCAAGCAACGATATTACAACAATGCATTGCGCAATTGGATGCACGTGGATGGAGCACACAGGAGACACCATGTCTGATTTCTCTTGGGGCCGAGGAGTCTTTACTACGCAAACTGCATGATTCATATCGCAACCGGGCGATCTATGACACTGTATGACACTGTATGAACAGGGCCAGTAGTAAAGCTAGGCAATAAAGCTAGGCTAGCTACCTTCATGTTGTCCTGCAGAGTGTGGTTCTGGCTGCCCAGCTGGTCGATCTGCTCCCTGTGTGTACAGAGCGGCTCTTCCTGCCTCTCCACTCTCTTCTGCAGCGCTTCCATCACTTCAGCTGGATCACTGCTGCCCTCTACTGCTCAGAAAACAAAGTGCACCACAAAATTACTACAGAATAACTAGACAGATGTGGAATAGTAACTCTCACATTATACCCACAAGCCTTCAAGTCATCATGTGGACATGGAGGTACATACATGGAGGTACATACATGAAGTGTATAGTATAACAAATAGTATGCATACTTACCCTCAGCAACTCCAAGCTCTGGCCCTGGCTCCTTAGAGGGGCTCTGAGGGGCTGAGGCCGAGTCCACAGCATCTTCAGATTGACAGGTGTCCCACGCCTTCTACAGGATAGGAGAGGATAGAGAGCCAAAGTCACCACCTACTTCCTGCTTCAGCACATGCAGCAGCGTGGGAAAAATATGAGTGGTGGTGGACGGCGAATAGTTGCCAACTTCCTGAAATTTAAATAAGGAACCGGGGGGGCTCCAACTAACTGTGGACCTATAATAATATGTCTGGGTAGTGGAACATAATGTAAGCTATCTTTATTGAGGTTCATCATATTTAAGGCTCTGAGTGATTTAAGTTTATTTGATAACAGTTACGCACGTAGAGAAAACAGTGTAGGGTTTTATTTTGGAGGCTGAAACCGTAAGTGATGGTGTTAAGTGCCGTGTTCTTGTCTTCTCTCACACTCGCCCGTCATGGGTCGCAGGCAAACTTGTGTGAAAAAACCTGATGGCATCTGGTTCCAACGTTAACTCATTGAGTGCCAGCCACTTTTGGAGAACGGACGCTCCCAGTGCCAGAGTTTCAGAGCGTTTTCAGTGATTTCTCGAGGCCCACAGAATATTGTGTGATATTACTATTTAAACACTGAACACACAAAAAGAACAAGGAGACTCTATTGTATCATCAGCAAAAAAAAGTTTATTGATACCATTTTCCGTTCTTTAGTTATGAGCCGGAGAAGATAGGTTGTTTTCAGCGTTTTCAGGCATTTCAAATTATAAGCTGAGATATTCAGCCTTTTGTGAAATGCAGCATTTCAAGCACATTCACTGACTCTAGCTAATATTTTCTGATGTAGTGACCTGGTGTAGTTCTGTGGTGCATGCGTGCCCCACCCCCCTCTCCCCCACTCAGCTGCAAACTCCTCCCCACACGCACCCAGTCTATTTTCGGAGCCTCCGTTTTTTATTATCCGTAGGTTTTGACGGAAAATAAACACTCACAAAGTGTTTTCTATTACCAATAAGTGAATGCGCTGTTCCGTAACTTAAAAAATGAGCCCAGCTGCGTCTCTCTGCGTTCAGCCAATGTAAAGATATTGCAGGATTTTTTGCTGGTTGCTGGTCAAATTTTCACAGCAAATTTGGCGGATGTGACGTCCTTTGCGTCTGCCCGTTGTCATCCTGGCTTCGACCGGAAATATTACCAACGAATAAGAAGGCTAACAAGTGATGTTACGTTTGTCGCTAGCTGCCAGCAAAAAACAAACAACACAGACTCCAGCAAAAAGTCCACACAAAAAAAGAAATAAATATTCATCTAGTGAAGCCCGTCTGGCCAGACAGCAGCAATGTGACCACCATCGGGGGAGAAATAGGGTCGGGCTGTGTCCGTCATTTCACTGCCATATGATAGATGGCGCTCTTGGCCACCTTATGAAATGCTTACCGATCATGTAGTCCTCTGCAAGCCAAAGTCCCCCCCCACCCCCAAAACCAGCCAGCGTTCTCAGCATCCATCTCCCTTCATGCAGTAAACTAAAAAAAACACATCCAGCCTGCCAGGCTGAGCCAGGTCAGAGATGCGCTTTTTCAGTGAAAACGACCTACCTAAACAAAGTCCCCCCATGAAGCTAGAGGCTTTGTTCTGTCTTTTGAGATATCCTGTGTTTACATAGTGATAGCAGAAAATATTCTGTGGGTCATGGAAAATCACTGAAAATGCACGGAAACACTGGCGGTAGCTGGCGACTTTCCTTTGAAACTCTGGCGGGGAATGAGTTAATAGGCTAATCAATGTTACGTACACAGTAACATTTAGTTCTAAATAGACAGGCTAATTGATTAATATTACCACGGGATTAATGCCAACGTTAACAGTGATATTTTTTCTCACCTCTTCCAAAGAATTCATATTTCCTCCTTTTTCCTGCACAAGTTCCACAAGTTGGCTGATGATGTTCCTCTCCTCTGCCAGAAGCTTCTCTTCCCTCCAATCAGCACTAGCATCATCAAAAAGAGACAATCAGTAAGACAGGGAACACAAAACACAGCAAGAATAATATTATTCTTATTATTATCAACAACAACAACAACAAAGAAATGTTTTTATGATTTAAGCATTTCTATTCTTTTATTTAGACACACATACGGGCATTTGGGCTCCAATTTGGGCATTTGGGGGCGGTGCCAAATCTGCCAGGCTCTTGGAGGTCATGATGTTTTGAACAGTGTTTTGAAAGCTTTAAAGAGCATGGAGCAGGGTAATTCCTTTGCTAAATGTATACTTAACCTTGTCCCTATGTCCATTTGAAAAGTTAATGCATCATTAAAAAAAAAAAAAAAAAGTTTGAAAAAAAATATGGAGAAAAACACCTTCCTTTTTCAGAAGGAAATAACAGACTTTTAATCTGACAAGAAAAAGCCTGCTACGTCACAGTGGGGAGTGGCTCCCGCGTGCGTGTCTCCCTCTCCCCTCCCACTGTGCTTGTCTGCGCTGTGACACGCTCTATCTCTCTCTCTCTCTCTCTCTCTCTCTCTCTCTCTCGGTGTGTGTGTGTGTGTGTGTGTGTGTGTGTGTGTGTCTACGCTGTGTGATACGCTCTCTTTCTCGTCTCTCTTCACTCGAGGGAGGGGGAGGCTGCGGCTCCTTCCTCCCCAAACAGCACAGCACCGCTGCTCTGCTCTGCTCTGCTCTGCTCTGCTCTGCGCCGGGCTGTCTGCAGCCTGGGGTCCGCTCTGCTGTGCGGGAGAAAGAAGGAGGAGGAGAAACCGCCACCTCCACAGCCAGCCACCTCACACACCCCAACTGTTTAATAGTGCCCGGCTCGCATGCCTCTCGGTCGGCTGGCCGGACAATATGCACCCCGCTGCAGCAGCAGCTTCGGGAGGTTTTCTCACTGTGTTCGGGACTTCGGCTCTAACTCGGCCAGATGGCTGGACACATACGTCACTTTTGCGCGCGTGTGTGTGTGTGTGTGTGTGTGTGTGTGTGTGTGTGTGTGTGTGCGTGCGTGCGTGCGTGTGTGTGTATCGAATTACAGTCCGCACCTCGGCCCGCCTGCTCGCTTGCTTTCTCAACTCTCTCCGCGGTCCGTTGTTTTGTAGCTGGGCTGTTCCTGCTCTCTTTCACTGTCAAAATTAGGCTGAGGCCATCATATGCATGTGCATAAACATTTGCTACCTCCTCTTCCTCCTGAAAACCGGCGTTAGCATCCATAGTGTGTGACTGACAGCCCTGACCTAAGTGACGACAGACAGAGGGACAGACAGAGGGACAGACGGTCATGCCTGGCGACTCCCCACTGTGACGTCAGAGTTTTGGGATCCAAGATGTCAAAATAAAAGTTAAAAAAGTAAAACGACCCCAGAAGTCACTGTAGTGTATATGTAAGTGTCTTAATGTGAAAATCGAGTTCCTCCATAATTCACCTACACATTGACTGATTGGGGTCTCTAACCTGCCCCATGCTCTTTAAGCTTTGGCACTTTTGTGACACTGTCGTGTTGAAACAGTGGTTCGAGGTAGGCGTGTGCCATATCGTATCGTTATTAATATATCATTACAGTTCATTATCATATCGTCAGAAATTCATATCATAATATTGTGATAATGGCAATATTCCGACTTGTTGATGTAATGATGTCACACTGTTAGGCTGCATAACCGTGTGGCGTACGCACAGCAACAACAAGCATGGCTGAAAGCAGCTCCACAGTGGAGAAGTTCAAAAAGGGGAGTGGCTTAAGTAGTGTGGATGTGGTTTGGTTACAAAAGAGCATGTACAACAAACCAGTGAAACCACAATAATATATGAAAGCAATAACCTGTAGCATCTACCTGTGTATATAATCCCTTGTATATGTTTACTGTGTGTGTGTGTGTGTGTGTGTGTGTGTGTGTGTGTGTGTGTGTGTGTGTGTGTGTGTGTGTGTGTGTGTGTGTGTGTGTGTGTGTGTTGGGGGGGGGGGGGGGGGGTGCACACAACTTTTTTACTGAGTAATATCTGACCCAAAGCCTTGTTCACATTGATTGAACGGTAAAGAACTGGTAAATAACTGATACCTGATTGTTTGCATGTGTGTATGTATACTTTGTATATTTTTTACTGCTCAATGTTGAAAACACCAAAGAACTAGTTATTGATTTTGGGAGGAAGAAGGCAGAAGTCTCCCCTGTCATTATTAATGGGCAGGCCGTAGAAATAGTTCAGTCCTACAAGTATCTCGGTGTCCACCTGGACAGTAAGCTGGACTGGAAGAAGAACACAGATTCTGTGTTCAAGAAGGCCCAGTCTCGACTTTTCCGCTTGAGGAAGCTTAGATCGTTCGACATCAGCAGGTCACTTCTTCATGTGTTCTACCTAGCTAGTGTCCTTTTTTATGCTGTGCTCTGCTGGGGGGGCAGCATCACTGTCATGGACAAAAATAGGATAAACAAAATGATTAAAAAGGCTGGCTCAGTGATTGGCCTTCCCCCTGATTCCTTGGAGATGATTATAGCCAAGAGAACAAGGAGAAAACTGAACTCTATTCTTTCTTTTGAAGGCCATCCTTTGTATAATGTATTTGATGCTCTGCGTAGTTCGTTTAGTAATAGGCTTTTGATGCCTCTGTGCTCTACTCAGCGATTTAGAAGGTCCTTTGTTCCTGCTTCTGTAAAATCCTTTAATGAACACTGCTAGCTCTGCATTGTGAGGCTCTCTCTCTTTCTACTGTGTTATTGTTATTGTGCTGTATGTTACTGTTTCTTGTTTGTGTATCTGTACTCGCTCTGGTGGCAAACCATGTTTTCCCTCGGGGATTAAGAATAAACACCATACCATACAGCTTATGTATATGTAGCTAGTTTATTTATGCATATACATTCATATATACTGTACATAATGTCCTTCCATACACGTATTCAAAAATAGACGCTTTTGTTCATCCACCTATTATTATTGAATTGTATGTAGCAGTTAATGTAAATGTTTTACTATCATTTGCTTGTTACTCTTGCCTGTCTCAGACTGACTGACCATTCACTGTTCTTTTGTGTCTGAGTACATTGAGAGCTAATAATTCAGAGAGAGAGAGAGAGAGAGAGAGAAAGAAAGAGAGAGAGCTACAAGGGCTAACACAGCGGTAGCCTAGCATAACACATCCGAGCTGAGACAGCACAAAGTTAGCACCTTTAGAGGGTGTGACGTTAAACAGTAGCCTGCTTACAGCGTTTAACCCGGACTGCTATCAGGAAGACTCAGATAAAAAAAGACTCACCGATTGGAAACTAATGGTACTTTTTTCTCTTTGTTTACCTAACGTTACTTCTCTCTTCAGCAGGCGGCCGCCATGTTGCTTTCCCCGCGCTTCTTCTACCACTTCCTGTTCTCTATCGTTGGGACTGTAGCCGTTTAGTCGCATTGCTGCCCTCTGTGGTAAGGAGGACTTAAACACTCAATATCAAAACGCCACCCTGAAATATCAAAGGCTTTGTTACTTTTCAGGTCAAATAAACAGGTTAAAAAAGTGCAATGGCAGTCGGCAAAACACCTCAAAACATTTGATAGTTATCAGCATTTATCAACTTAAGTCAAATTCAATACAATACTAAATAGCCTACATGGATGCCATTGGAAAAAGTAGGTTTATGGACACTTTTGGAAGAAATGGTCATGGATTGACTAGAAATAAAATAGAGTAGCCTACTGATGATGTTAGAGATCTGCTTCTAACAGCAGGTTTTATCAGAATAATGTTCAGCTAGTGTATGTGCATTTTTCACCATTTTGTTAAGTATTGCGTGACATCACGACAACAGGTGCCAATGCAGCAGTTAACTAGAAATTTCAAACAAACGTTAATATTTCAAAAACTATAGCCTACACATTACTTATACTTTGACTTTGTGAGTGAGAGCAGAAGTAGCTCAAAGATCTGATGTATGTATTTAGTGTTAAAGTTGTATGAACTGTCACAGTTTTGTGTGGATTTTAGTAAAAAGTACAGCCTGCTAGAGAGTGAGACACTCAAGGCTGGCTCCACAGGGTCTGATTATAAAGACTGAAAAGAGCATAAAACTTAAACTGCGATTTCTCAAACAGTACAAAAGGTAAATTAAAGCTAAATAAGGTCTGTGGTTAACAAAAGTTTATGAAACAGTGGAGTTTGTGTTCAGCAAGATAATCTTCACAAATGACGATCACTTTTATGATTTTTGAAACATTTTATAAAAGCATTTATGCTTCAAAAGTCATAAAGTGGTGCACATTTGTGAAGATTATCTTGTTGAACTTTCCTGTTTCATAAACGTTTGTTAGCCACAGACCATATTGCATGCATTTAACCAAAATTCCCATGCCTTATACAGTAGTATAAGGCATGGGAGCCTTATACTACATACAGTAGTACTTGTATGTAGTATAAGGCTCCCATGCCTTATACTACTGTATAAGGCATGGGAATTTTGGTTAAATGCATGCAATATGGTCTGTGGCTAACAAACGTTTATGAAACAGGAACATACAGTAGTATAAGGCTTATACGAACCAGGAAGCGCAGGGACTTCTGGGTAAGTCTACAAAAATAGGTCATCCCTGGTACTCTTTTTCTTGGGACCCACTTAAAAAAAAAAGACAAACTGTCGTGATCACCTTATTATCTTGAATAGGTAAACCAGCCATTTCAAATCATTATACGTGTGATAAGTCACAACTTAATTTTATGCATGTTATTGAAAACATTTACACATTTATTTAATATAATCGGTACAATATACAGATTTTAACTTTATAAATGAGACATAATAACTATATAGGCTGAGTTAACAGGCTCTTTTTTCCCTTCTCAACAGCTAATTTTGAATAAAGATAATCTGCAAATGTATTTGCCGACCCAAATAAAATCTCCTGCGACCACCTGTCCCGACCCAGCTGAGCAGCATTTTGGTAAACAAACCGCATTTCCGGGTGGAAACGGCAATGGGACCCGGAGCGAGCTTTGAGTGCTCACTCTAGCCTCAGCTGTGCGGTGTACATTTTAAAAACTGCGACAGTTCACACAACGTTAACACGACATGCATACATTATAGTCCATGGGCCAGAGCTCAAAATTTCACTTGTCGGTACCACTCAAGGTGGCAAAACTTATGATTTTTGATAAGATACATGTCTGTAGCTAGATGATATTTTGGTGATAGCCATTCCTGAGTGGTAGCTGTAAACAGTTACTAGCTCGTGAAGTTAACCACCCCTAAAGTAAATGGGTCATAGTCTTCCGTCCGACCTCTCAATAGTTCGACCACTCATGAGTTAGACTACCCAAAGATCCGCCCTATTATTTTAATCTCATAAATCCGACCTCCCAAAAATCCGACCGCAGTAAATTAGACAGTTGCGTGGGACACACACACTCACACACACACACACACACACCCTCCATCTCTCTCTCATTCCGAAGCAAATGCGCAGCGGGTCGTGCATGCCACGCACAATTGCGGCTTTTTCACAGTTCATACGGTTATTTCGGTGCCTCATAAGACCAGACACAAAAATTATAGTTTGTTTTGTTTTCCAGAAATTCCAACTTGTTTGGTGCGGTTTCACACCAGCCAAAAAGCACCGACCAAAGTTGCCAAGTGCCAACGCTCAGATTGGCAGGAGACTTGACTCCTAACCGGAATTTCTGCGTAGCCTATAGGCTATTATGGCGATGTATATGACCCTAACCCTAACCGTACAGAGAAATGCACAGACTGCTTCTGTTGGAAGTGCTGTATATAGGCGGATTTACGCGAGGTCGAACTACTGGGTATGAAATCCGACAGTCGGAATAATGGCGTTAAAATGGTCGGATAAATGAAGGGTCGACATTATGAGACTACAATGATAAAACTCGCCGTAGACATCAATGGTCGGATTAGCGGGTGGTCGGAGTTATGTGTAGTCTGACCTATGGGGTGTCGTACTAACGCGTGGACCCCAAAGTAAATTGCATTTTAGACACTGACTGGTGCATATCCTAGTTTAGGCACATGGTCAGAACATTTTTCAATCTTTTGTACTATTGTTTTTGGTCCTATTTTAAAGGGGACCTTCTTAGCTTTCATTTAAGGCCAGTTGTGATTTTATAGAGGTGACTTAAGCTCTTCAAAACATCAATTACACATGTTTCCACAATTCTCGCCTAAATTGTATAATTTATTTTAGCCCTGTGGCATCAAGGAACATCAGAGACATGAAACACAAAAACTTGCGGGGCATGATTGGGATGGCTTCCCTGATCTGAGTGTTCTGTTATTGGACTTCTGTGCTTTGAACATGGATTGGCCATGGTCAAGCATAAGGATGAGCATAAGGATGCTCATAGGTCTATGGTACCAGAGTATCTTATCGATTGATTGATTGATTGATTGACTGATTGATTGATTGATTGATTGATTGATTGATTGATTGATTGATTGATTTTATGGATATAGAATAACAAAATCCAAGGGACAGACATGTAAAAGTGTGAACACTTATTTCCAACATGGTCCCTGGTCTTATAAAAACAGGACATACGGTAACACCAGAGCAATCTAGTAAGAGACGGGCGTCAGTGGAGGTCTAAAATGCCTGACTCAGTAGCCAATGAATAGCCAGGAAGGAGGCTCACGCTACTTTTGAATGCTAAAATAAAGCTGTTAGTGTACAATTTGATTCTTTAAACGTCGGTCCCTTTCAAAGTACATCACAAACTGCAACTCGACAGTGCTGCTTAAAAACTGGTCCATTGGAGTGAACAGAGATGTTGCGGCTCTTCTATATACTCTGGGTAACACATAACATAAAATAAACCAAATAGAACGATCAACAAAAACACACAAGTTCAATAACCATGACAACGGAAGGCATTACTCTAGTTTACTCATTTTTTTAATCATTTTTTCAGGTTTTTAAAACCATTTAGAGAATATGCAGATTTAATTCTGTTAGGGATCTTGTTAGGGATCCTCTCCACGGGTATAGAGGAATGTACTTCTCCCAACATCTTATGCCCCATAGGCGGATTATGACATGATGGGCCCCTGGGCATGGTCACATAAAGAGCCCCCCTCACAGCACACATACCGGTATGCAGAATTAAAGCCAGAATAACTAAGACACATTCACCTGACTCTCAGCAGGATTTACAGCACAGCCACCTGAACACTCAAAAGCCAACAGCACAACAACAAGAAATACATTCACCTGGATCTCAATACAGGCTCCAAAATTAACTTTTTTGTCCACCAGTCAAATGGCTAGTGAATGTTAAAATTTTACCAGCCACTCATTAGATAGAAGGACCATTGTGGGGGTTTTTTGGATGGTGAATGAAGCAAATCTAGCCACTTGCATATTTTATACCAGCTGGTGGCTGGTGCTAATTTTGGACGCTGTCTCAATAACACAGGATTTACAGCACAGGTACATTCAATTAAAGCCAAAAGCACAATACGCCTCTAATTGCCTATAAACGTATGGAACATTTTGTCAAAATAAGGGATCGTTTTGTCCTGGCCAAGAGACGTGGTGGGTTTCATTTCAGAGCTCCGGTTTGTCAGATTTAACATCAAACGTGTCTGTTGTTGACCTAATTGAGGTGTAATTACACCTGCATGCAACATGTGTTTATTGTTTATAATCTATTTCACTTGAATTGTTTAATATTTTACCAATGCTGGCTTTGCGTGTGGTTACTATGGCTGAACAAACTAACTGACGTATGCAACTCACACCATGAGCGACTTTGACCGCGGCACGGTATGGTTGTTGGTGCAACCCTTCTGAAACTGCTGATCTCACAACAGCCTCAATAATTTACACAGAAATGGTGCAAAAACAACAACTTTGGTCAGCAGAAAAGTATCTCAGAACGCAACACGTCAAACCTTAAGGCGGATGTCACTTTGGTAGCCGGTTGACACCGAGCTGAAAGCTGATGCCAGTATTAGTCTGGCGTCCGCGTTCCAGTAAATTGCTCAGTGAGTGTTCTTGTTGAGTGCAAAGTGTGAAAAGGGGGTGTGAAAAGGGCGGAGGTGTTTAGGCCCTTTTCTCAGCAGACAGGCAGGTTTCCTCTTGAAGCAAACACGTGGCTCTCTGTCCACTCAGAGGCTCGTTTCTGAGAAGCGACAGGCAGGACAGGAGGGCTTCTGAGAAAACTAAGTAGACCTTTGCAAATGATTTCTGTGACATCACACATCACACACACACATGGTGGGCATGATGGGCCCTGGGCCTGGACACATAAAGCCCCCCCTCAGCGCACATATGCAGAATAAGGCCATAATAACTAAGACACCTGCATCTCAACAGGATTTTAAGAGAAATGTCCGTGTGTGCGTGCGTGAGCAGAATTTTGGCCGACCACAGCTATGCCGTTTTACGTGCGATCAGGCTGAAAATTTCAGGGGGTGTAAAGAGCACCCGTGTGGTGACCTGACGGAGACAGATTTTTTAAATTAGGGCAGATTAATTGCCCTAAGGCTGATTGCCCTAAAGCTGAGGCTATAGTTCAGTGATGATGTCATCAGTGAAGATGTCATCAGTGATGTCATACATAGGCATTGTGACATCATTGTGACATCACTGATGATGTCATCAGTGACACACACTCGCACACACACGAGAGAGAGACTGAGGGAGAGGGAGAGAGGGGAGGGGAGAGAGACTGAGGGAGAGGGAGAGAGAGAGGGGGAGAGACAAGGAGACAGAGAGAGGGACAGAGAGAGAGAGAGAGAGGGAGACATTGCGCGCGCGCATAGGGCAGGCGATGCCACGCAGCAGCCGAGCTGCGGGCGAGGCCGCGCAGCGCGTGTATGCGAGGGGGCCCGCTCGGCGAGCTGCAGAGCAGGCAATAGCGAGCCCGCCCAGCGGGCGAGCCTAGGCTTAGTATTATATATTTCCAGAATCCATAGTCCTGTGAGCATTCTAGTTTTATTGTTGTATGTTTAAAATACATCCAAACACAATATTATAAGACATTGAAAAATGCCCTGACCATGTGCCTAACCCAGGATATGCACCAGCGTCTAAAATGCAATTTACCTTAGGGGTGGTTCACTTCACAAGCTGGTAACTGTGTCACCACTAAGGAATGGCTATCATACCAAAATATCATCTGCAGACATGTGTCTTATCAAAAATTATAAGCAAGTTTTGCCACCTTGAGTGGTACCTGAATCTGGTCTGGCCCATGGACTATTATAGATCAAACTCTTGAGCTACTTCTGCTCTCACTCAGAATGTCAAAATATAAGCTATGTAGTTTTTGAGATATGAACGTTTCTTTGGCACAACTCATACTAGTTAACTGCTGCACTTCCAGGGGATTTGCTGTGATTTGTTAAGTTATTATTATTTGTTGTTGTTGTGACGTCATGCTGATTCCTCGTATAGAGCTTGCAGAGTTGATGTGATGCATTGTTGTCAGCCATGATGGGGGGGGGCTGCGAGAAACCCTGTGCTGTGTCAGGTCCCACTGCCTGTTGGGTTCTGTTCCTGATCCGGTTTTCGTCAAACATGGTGTTTTAAAACACTGCAGTGCCTTTAACAATGTGTTCTGCTGCTCCTGTATTGACCCATCAGGGGTCAATAAGCTCAGCAGTGACAGAAAGCAGCCAGCAGGGGGCACCACATGACCGCCAGATGAAGATGAGGAAGTTGAGTTTCTCTCTGCTCCAAACAACCTGATGTCACTACAGAAGTATTACAGCAACGATACTAATAAAAGTTTGATACATTTTAGTTTCATTCTTTATTGGAAGGACGAGTTTCCTTTAGGGAAAACCCTAACCCTAGCATATCAGTCAAAATTAATCGAACAATTATTCAATGTTTTTAAAATTGCATCCTGCCTCTCCTCTGTCTCCTCTCAAAAATATAAACACTGACACCGGTCAAACTGAAGAAAAAGAAAAAGTGAAATAGTCCTAACGATAATAGCTGTTGACTGCTCCAGCAATATAGCCTACTGTAGCCTACATGTCTATATGCATGTATACTGTACCCTACATGTCTACATGTAGCCTATACTGTGCATTATGTCTGTATACTGTAGCCGACATGTAAGTAAGTAAAACTTTATTTCTATAGCGCCCTTCACAGCACGAGTGCACAGAGTGCTTTACATAAATAAAAACAGCATCAAAAAAGAATACAGGCACAGGAATAGTACAAGAAGGGGGAAACATAAAACAAAAACAAGGAACATAGGGAACAAAGGGTGGCTAAGAATGACTAATTAAAAGTCTATATACATAGTAAAAAGGAAGAAGTTTCACCGCACACAATGTGGAACTTTTAAGTTGATTTATTCTCTAAAAAAGCAACGTGTTTCGCCACTCAGGCTTCATCAGGCTCATATCAGTCAGTCACATATCAGCACAATGTTTTTATAGGCTGCACCTATAATCAGTGGAACGGGCAGCAGCTGACAGAGGGCTACCAGGAGCCAGTGGTAATCAATTCCAATCTTCATACAAATTAGCAATCTCATTCATAATATCAAAAGGCTCAATCAATATCAATACAAGTATTAGGCCATGAACAACAATATATATATATAAAAATCATTAATTATACAAAAGGGCAACAATACATTTAGGGCAACAATAAATGTACTCCATGATCCCTGCTTCTGATCCCTACATAAGGGGAGGGAGGGTGGTGAAAGAGGAAAAAAGTGTAGGCGGGGGTGTGGTCCTGCCTTCCCTCACTATAGGTGGCATATCTGGAAGCAGAAAGAACATGGGAATAACAGGCACAAATATTTATTTGTGCCTGTTACTATGGATTTCCTTCCTGACACCACCGGCACCAATATGAAGATCTGAGCTGTGCAGGGCAATCTAACTTCATTGAACTCTTAATGTCTATATACATGTAGCTATAGCCTATGTATATTGTAGCCTACATGTGTATATACATGTATACTGTAGCCTACATGTCTGTATACTGTAGCCTACATGTGTATATACATGTATACTGTAGCCTACATGTCTGTATACTGTAGCCTACATGTGTATATACATGTATACTGTAGCCTACATGTCTATATACATGTACTGTAGCCTACATGCCTGTGTACTGTAGACTACATGTCTATATACATGTATAGGCTACTGTAGCCTACATGTCTGTATACTGTAGCCGACATGTCTATATACAACCACAAACACAGGAAACAACATGAAAAATAGAGCAGACTTGTCAAACAGACGCTGTGAATAAATAATAATGTAAACAGGCCAGAAGCCTTTCTTCATATGGGAGTTTTCACCACAAAAGAGCAGCAGCCAAACTAAATACAAACAGCCTGGACATGCTTGGAAATACAGTCGTCGTACAGCACCACAAGGCATAGGCTATTAAATGCTATTTATATTACTGAAGAGGATATCAGGACGATAATAAAGGATTTTCAAAGGTGCTTTAAACCACTCAGGTTTGATGTGTTTGAGTCTTTTCTCTTTTAGTTCAGTTTGTTGATTGAGGTTAGTGTGAACCCTGGGTTGGCTCTAATGCATACAGGTGAACTTCAATGATGACGACAACAGTCAGTGTGGGTCAAGATGCCAATTTCAGGCTATTTATTAATATAGGGTCAAAAGGTTAAGTTAGTTTCTCTTGCTGCGGTGGCGCAGCACGCCAGTCAGCAGGCTGATGCACTGGGAGTATACTATCAGTGAGAAACAAAAAGGTTAATTACACACAAAATAAACCCTCTTTATTTTCCTAAACACAAATCACCCAAACTATTATCAGTGCCACAACAAACCTTAAATGATACCACCACAAATCAACAGGTGAACTCCCAACGCACCAACCGCTCACGTGGCTGGAGGCCACACCAGCCGCAGAAGGGATAAAGGTCAATATTGGTCTTGATCTGACGTAAACAAACATTAACAGGAAGTAAATGGCAACCAGCACTTTGCCTTGCCACTGCCACAAGGCTATGCCTGGACTCTCGACCCCAGAGGACGTGCACAGGTGTGATCTGGATCAGGAGTGAGCAGACATGAAGCTGACACACCTGTGCTCCATGAGCCTCTTATTAGTTTGTGTAACTCACTCTTGATTGGCCAAGGGCTGTCCTGGGTCCTAGTGTCCCCCTACTACATTAGGTTACATCAAACAATGTGGGAGGACATGCTCAAACTGAAAAAAGAAACTTGTCAAAAAGAAACTTAATCAAACTTCTTTCACTTTCAGACTGAGGCTGAGAAAGCACTGACACTGTTTCATTGTTATTTAGGATAAAAGGAGATTTCTTGTAAAACCCAATGGTGTTTCAGCATTCTCTTCTACCCTGGCAGACAGACAGCATCATCAAAGAGAGAAACTAGTGTGGTTTCAGAGAGGTGAGAGGTGGTTGGATGGAATTTGATATTCAAACTATGAGTCACGGTTTGCCACATATGCACCATAGCCTACAGGCCTACAGGTCTATATGGATTAGTCATCTGCTGTCACCACCTCGAGACCAGCTGAGTTTCCTATACGGAAGTTGAGCTTCATGTTTAACCTGTTAAACATGAGATCACTATAGAAGTATTATCATTTTAGCAACAATAAGCCCATAATAAGACATTTAACATTATATTTGTGCTACAAAAGTGTTGTTTATAATCACAGCTGTGTGTGTGTGTGTGTGTGTGTGTGTGTGTGTGTGTGTGTGTGTGTGTGTGTGTGTACACACACACTACAAAACCACAAACAATGGCATGGGATAATAAGTAGGGTCAACTCAGTTCATATCTAGAAAAGAGTCTACATGTCTGCACTGTAGCCTACATGTCTATATACATGTATACTGTAGCCTACATGTCTATATACATGTATACTGTAGCCTACATGTCTATATACATGTATAATGTAGGGTACATGTCTATATACATGTATACTGTAGCCTACATCTATATACATGTATACTGTAGCCTACATGTCTATATACATGTATAATGTAGCCTACATGTCTATATACAGTGCATGTATACTGTAGCCTACATGTCTATATACATGTATACTGTAGCCTACAAGCCCAAATTGGGCTTCAAACGGCCCAAATTGGGCTTCAAAACGGCCCATTTTTTATTTTATTTTAACCTTAGGTGCTGGCGACCTTAGGTCGCCGGCACGCGCGTCGGCCCGTATCGGCCTGGCCTGCTTGGTATCTAATGCCCGGCCTGAATTATGATCCCAGTCCGCCCCTGCACGTACCCCTGGTTGGGAAACACTGTGAGCCTACATGTCTACATGTATACTGTAGCCTACATGTCTATATACATGTATACCATAGCCTACATGTCTATATACATGTATACCGTAGCCTATGTCTATATACATGTATACCGTAGCCTACATGTCTATATACATGTATACCGTAGCCTACATGTCTATATACATGTATACCATAGCCTACATGTCTATATACATGTATACCGTAGCCTACATGTCTATATACATGTATACTATAGCCTACATGTCTATATACAGTACATGTATACCGTAGCCTATGTCTATATACATGTATACCGTAGCCTACATGTCTATATACATGTATACTATAGCATACATGTCTTTATACATGTATACTATAGCCTACATGTCTATATACATGTATACCGTAGCCTACATGTCTATATACATGTATACTATAGCCTACATGTCTATATACATGTATACCGTAGCCTATGTCTATATACATGTATACCGTAGCCTACATGTCTATATACATGTATACTATAGCATACATGTCTTTATACATGTGTACTGTAGCCTACATGTCTGATTACTGTAGCCTACATGTCTATATACAACCACAAACACAGGAAACAACATGAAAAATAGAGCAGACTTGTCAAAAAGACGTTGTGAATAAATAATAATGTAAACAGGCCAGAAGCCTTACTTCATATGGGAGTTTTCACCACAAAAGAGCAGCAGCCAAACTAAATACAAACAGCCTGGATATATTTGGAAATACAGTCGTCATACAGCACCACAAGGCTGCATCTCGGGCTATTAAATGTTATTTATATTACTGAAGAGGATATCAGGACAATAATAAAGGATTTTCAAAGGTGCTTTAAACCAGTCAGGTTTGATGTGTTTGAGTCTTTTCTCTTTTAGTTCAGTTTGTTGACTGAGGTTAGATTACATCAAACAATGTGGGAGGACATGCTCAAACTGAAAAAGAAACTTGTCAAAGAGAAACTTAGTCAAACTTCTTTCACTTTCAGACTGAGGCTAAGAAAGCACTGACACTGTTTCATTGTTATTTAGGATAAAACGGGATTTCTTGTAAAACCCAATGGAGTTTCAGCATTCTCTTCTACCCTGGCAGACAGACAGCATCAACAAAGAGAGAAACTAATGTGGTTTCAGAGAGGTGAGAGGTGGTTGGATGGAATTTGATATTCAAACTGTGAGTGCATAGCCTAGGTCTATGTAAAGTATGGTTTAGTCATCTGCTGTCACCACCTCGAGACCAGCAACAATAAGCCCATAATAAGACATTTAACATTCCAATTGAATTATCTGTGGGAGGGATTTGTTTCCTTTCCAACTATATTCAGTCAAACAGATCAACATTATATTTATGTTACAAAAGTGTTGTTCATAATCACAGCTGTGTGTGTGTGTGTGTGTGTGTGTGTGTGTGTGTGTGTGTGTGTGTGTGTGTGTGTGTGTGTGTGTGTGTGTGTGTGTGTGTGTGTGTGTGTGTGTGTGTGTGTGTGTGTGTGTGCACACTACAAAACCACAAACAATGGCATGGTTATAATAAGTATAGGGTCAACTCAGTTCATATCTAGAAAAGAGTAAACAACAAAATGGTGGAGTGTGTCAGTACCCACTGCTTTTCTTGACAAGACCTGCCCTCCATGGCATTCAAGCACTAGGATTGGCCAATCAGAGGCAGAGTAGGGCGGGCCTTGTCAAGAAAAGCAGTGGGATGCAGAATAGCATGTCAGTACCCGATCACGTGCAGCACCACCCTGTTGTTCAGATCTCCATGTGACAGATCAGTTGTTTTGAAGATTGTCTGCCATTTTGCACTGAATGCGCCAAAACTGTTTCACAGCAGTTGTGGTGCCTTCAGGTGCTGCTGGGAAAGTCTCACATTAGGAATTTACAGTAAGCAGCGATACAGAGTTCTACTCACATCAACACCAGTTTAGTTATTACATTTGCTGTATCTTTGTGGCTGGAACTATTTTATTTTTCCACTGGTCGACTTCCTTGTGCTCAGCTTCTGTCCTTATGTTTTTAATGATCTAGCCTATGTCACTGACATAAGTCTGTCTGATTCTGTCTTGTCTGATCTCTGCCTGGTTCGGTTCCCTTTTTGTATGTTGCTTTACTCACAGTAAAGTATGTTTTCATAGTTTATCTGCCTCTTATCTGTGTGTCTGCATCTGGTTCCTAGTTTGCCTACCGACCACAGAGTTTCTAACTGCTGACATGTGGTGTAACTTTGTCGCAGGATGTTTTGTACTCTGCTGACTTCCTGATTTATGCAACAGCAGGGGTGGAGTTTGACAGTAAACTGGCCTGCAGTAACTTTAACCAACAACAACCCGCCCTCACATTAAAGTTCCAGCCTGTCCAGTATTATCTCTTGTGAGTAGAAAGATGCAAGAAGGTCTCTACTTATTAATGTGATTTATGCTCTTTAGTGTCCTGGGGTCATTGCTGTGAGGAGCTCCTTCTACCCCCCCCCCCCCCCCCCCCCCCGATTTTTTTATCCCATTTTTATCCCCCATTAGTGCTAATTTATATTTATCCTGGTTGCTGCTCCGCCCTCTGCCGATCTGGGGAGAGCCGAAAACTGGCTCCATGCGTCCTCCGAGACATGGAGGAGCTCCTTCATGCCGTCAGTATCACTGTCAGATTGAGACCAGCTCCTCTGCTGCTGTGGAAGCTGCTGAACTCAGCTCTGTCTTGAGGAGTGAAGAAGTGTTTCATACCTGCACAGTACTAAACACCACTTTACAACTAACAACAATGTTTTGAGTGACTCTTTAGCTCTTTCTGTTTCGGCAGTTTGGAGCCCTTACTATTACTAGACAGTTTTTTTTTCTCCATTTTCCCACTATTCTCCCACCAGGAGGTAATTTGCTTCTTGCCAGGCTGTCACTGTGACTACGAATTTCTCCTTAATAGTAAGCACATGTTAAATAAAAGAGAACAGAGAGAGGGTGAGAGATGTGACCTAGAGCAGCCCACATCATTCCCACACACTAAATTCACAAATGGTTTCAGAGGAATTTCTTACTGACACCCTCTTCTTCAGTCTATATAGTGGGGTAGCTTAACAAAAAATTCCATAACAATAACATAATAACATAACATGAGCTCACTTGAGCTCATCTCAACACTGGGTGCCTTCCAGTTTAAATGCTGCAAACTGGCCTGATTGGATAGATTTCAGTCATTATTTTAGTGAGGGAGCCAATCAGGACAGAGTCCAGCTCTGACTGGAAAAAAGGGTGGAGTTGTGAAACGGCAACAAGTTAAAATGTAACAACTGAAAATCTAATGTTAACATTGTCTTCATCAAACAGCTTTGAAACATGTGACCTTAAACCCTGAGGGCAAAACACAGGAGGAACTTGGCTCTACAAGTGTCATCAAAATAACCAAATCACCCCAGCAAGCAAGGACGCACCCGGACGAATTGAGAGAGCCCAATCGGGGCCAGCTCAAATCATATCATGACGAGTCAGATCTGGCCCAGATTATCACTGTATAATCACTATCCAACTAAGTTCACTCACCAGTCACCACTGAAATATCCAAGACGATAACTAAATGGTTGCAATCAATCACTTATTTCTCAGCCTGGGCTATTTATTTATCCAAAATCTGAGTGATCAGCACTTGCATGTGGACAATCTGCGCTGATTAAAGGAGAATTTCGTTTTTTTTTAACCTGGACCCATCTCCTGGCAATAATTATGATTTGACCACTCATCCAACGATGTCCGCGGCGTTTCTGGCCGTCCTAGCGTTGTTTTGAGATCAATAGCGTCCAAGTCAGTTGTAAAATGGAGCTGATTTGGGGCCAAGTGTGAGCCTGTCTTTCCTGCATCTAAATAGCTATTTTTATTCCCGTTTTCCCCAAATATCGTCATAATGTGATCCCTCAACATCCACCAGAGTGATATTTCGCCCCAGGGCATTTCCTGGAGTCGCACAGGGATCAAATTACCTCAAACGTGATCTCGGTCACCAAGTCTCGTGAAGTCCCACGATACTTTCCTGCCGACTGGACAACTACAGGTAGGACGCTTTGCCGTGGTGGTTTTAGCGTAACCTATGTGGGGTTTGGCATAACCTTCGTTATTTCGAATCCCACATAGGTTACGCCAAACCCCACATAGGTTACGCTAAAACCACCACCGCAAAGCATCCTACTGTTGTCCAGTCGGCAGGAAAGTATCACGGGACTTCACGAGACTTGGTGACCGAGATCACGTTTGAGGTAATTTGATCCCTGTGCGACTCCAGGAAATGGCCTGGGGCGAAATATCACTCTGGTGGATGTTGAGGGATCACATTATGACGATATTTGGGGAAAACGGGAATAAAAATAGCTATTTAGATGCAGGAAAGACAGGCTCACACTTGGCCCCAAATCAGCTCCATTTTACAACTGACTTGGTTTATGATCTCAAACTTGGTATTTACTTGGTATACTTGGTATACTTGGTATACTTGACTTGGTATTGATCTCAAAACAACGCTAGGACGGCCAGAAACGCCGCGGACATCGCTGGGTGAGTGGTCAAATCATAATTATTGCCAGGAGATGGGTCCAGGTAAAAAAAAAACGAAATTCTCCTTTAACAAACTGTTTATTCGTCGAGGTGGGACTACGAGGAGATTAATTGCGGGGGAATCCTGCAATTGTCTGCAATGTGTTTCGGGGTTCTTCTTACACAGATTGTAGACGGTTACACTGTGATGTCCGATCCACAAAGACT
Source organism: Poromitra crassiceps (assembly GCF_964638095.1). NCBI lineage: Eukaryota > Metazoa > Chordata > Actinopteri > Beryciformes > Melamphaidae > Poromitra > Poromitra crassiceps. The sequence continues at coordinate 1,266,069 of NC_139628.1, forward strand.
TGATGCCAACGTTTTAAGTATAAAACAAGATTCTGCCATAATCCTACGGTATAGGCTATATTCGTGTCTCGTATAGCCTGCGTGTGAAGGAGCACTGGAACAAACGTTATAGGCTGGTGGTGACACTTGTAAATTTTGAGGGAACCCTCAATGATTCTTCGAGATTAAGGTTTAAATTAAATTAGCTTTCGTTTTTAGTAAAACTGTCCCGACTCCATGGATGTTATACCGGTATAAAAAGAACAAGGGGTCAATTTTTTTAAATGGTAGGCTATATTACTCCAACGTACAGCAGACAATTTTAGCGAACAGATAACGTAGTGGTAGAATAGTCGTCCCAAATCACACACAGGGCAGTATTATATTTTTTGAAAATGTAGCATAAATTGTTAATCTGGACATAAGCTTTATGTATAAAGCTGCTGAATATACACTGTGTACATAGCAGAATAAATGAACATGCCCATTCATGGTAACGGTCATATTTCGACATCAGCTTGATGTTCACACGTCTAAATCATCCCCAAACCGGCTGTGATTTGGCCACATCCTGCACGTCACTAAAAGACGTCATCACAACGTTATCATGATGTAATTTTGCTTGCTGGGACCATGGGCCCTACCTTCCCAAAAGTGCTAAGTTTGCGCTCGTTTAACGCCACGCCGTGCGCAATGCAAATTGGGGGCGGACACAAGCGCATGCCTGTGATAATTGTACTGGGCATTGGCTGCCACATGCCAAAACAGGCGTTTGTTTGTGGGATAGATGGCATTACCCTATCGTCAGCAGCGCGGAATTACTTTGCGCTAAGAGCTTTGAAAAGGACCTCTTACGCGCAAATACCTCCCTGCGCTGGGAGCGCACCCGAGCGCACCCGTAATCTCCGTGCAGCGCAGCGCAAAGTAGAATTCCTTTTGGAGATGTCATTACGCACATCCTAGCCATCAAATTATGCTGCTAAAATTGGGTATTAGCAGATAATTCAGTGAGGCAATCAACTATAACTCACTGAGAAACTTTTATCACATCGCAAAATTAATTGAGAAAACGTGTTGGACAACGGACATAGGCTATTTACCTTCATAGCCCAGAGGGTCGTTGGCACCACAGACGATCTGTCAATAAGCTATCTCTGTCCTCGCACGAGTGAGTACACTCTATTACGCATGGAGAGCATTACAGCATATTGCATGCCTCGTGCAAACAGCGATCGCGAGACGGGAATCTGATTGGTTTTGATTGACGTAATGCCCAGCATTGCCTGGCCACCCCTGTGAATAATTCTGGTAGTTAAGACAGCCCAAATCCCGTTTGCGCAGGCATTTGGGGGGCGCAGATGATTTTGGCACGGCTCTAATTTGCGTCTGCGACAGGTGCCGTGAACGTTTCCGCATGCCCGCCGAGAATTGCATCCCCAACATATTTCGGGTTTTTTTTAACTTAGAAATCAGGGAGGTCACGTCTACCAGACAATTATATCCCCACAACAATCCCCGTACCCCCCAGGGGGTTCCTCCGTACATAAACCCCCACTAAAAAAAAACATGCAGAAGATCGTCATCCGACCAGTGACGACAACATCTGAAGTTGGTCCCTGGGCGCTGGAAAGAAAAAGCGACCACTGCTCCTGGCCTGCCCCCTGGAGGAAAGGACAAGCCTGGATGGGTCAAAATCAGAGGACATATTTCACCGGCCACCGTCAGCATGAGTGTATTGTGGCGGCATGCATGTGTTGAAGTGTTCGTGTGACAATAAAAGACGGGCTTGTCCGTCTGAAATCGTGTTTTTTATATAACTTTTAAACAGTTACATTTCTGTATAAATCATTACTCCCATGATGTGGGGATACTGCGGGCGCTGGGGTGCAAAACTCGGCATAACACTTGGCGGACGGCGCAAGGCGGACTGCTATCTTCCCTGCCGGCACACGCAAACAGGTGCACAAGTGCTATCAGGGGATAGCGACGCGGCACCGCTATGCCAACCACTCGCAGTGCCGACAGCCCGCAATGCCAACGTTGGTTTAGGCGTGTGGGGTGGGAGAGGTTAGGGTTAGGGTCTGGGGGAGGTTAGGTTTATGCGTGGGGAGTGGGAGAGGTTAGGTTTAGGGTTAGGGTCTGCGGGAGGTTAGGTTTAGGCATGGGGGGTGGGAAAGGTTAGGTTTAGGCGTGGGGGCTGGGAGAGGTTAGTTCCAGCCGGTCCCCCGACACGCTGCACACCGCCTTGCTCAGCTGGTTCTGCTTGTGGGCTATCGGCACTGCGGTCTGTCGGCGGGATAGTGCCTGTCGGAAGATAGGGCCCCATGTGTTTGGTTTGGTGGTGACTTGCTTAGGCTATTTCAACCTGACATCATTTGCCTTCCCCTCTGGAAATCCCCACCGCCATTTTAAGAGCAGTTCCTCCAGCGTTCCATTCACATTAACTGTAACATGAACACCAGTTTAGTTATTCCATTTGTTGTTTATTTGTGGCTGGAATAAATTTATTATATATATATTTTTTTTTGGGTAACATTTTACTTGGATAGTCCGCCTACAGATAGTCTACACTCTACAGAGTATTAGTAACGTTTCAACAGCTTATTAGTTGACATTCAACAATTAATCTATTCAGCTTCGTCTGTAGAACGTAGATGTTTCACGAATATTCAACAAACAATTTGTAAACTATTTAATTAATATTCTTTGAACTCAACCTATACAACAACTTATACAATTTACGAATATTCAGTTAACCATTTAATTAATATTTGTCGAACATTCTAATGATCAACTAATGTTCAAGATTATACCTACCAATGTTCCACAAAGTTTCAACAGCTTATTATTGGGATTCAACTGTTTTGCTGTGTCTGTGTCACGGTTCAGCCATGTCGGTCTTCAATGGCACGGCTGAACATCAGCTGTTCCGCTTCACTGTTAGCACCAATGGTAGTCACTCTTGGAGTTTTCCCAGGTTCCTGGCTCCTGTAGGCTACATTAATCATGTTTCTTCTGTGATGAAGATTCATCTCCTCTCTGCTGCACTGCTTGTCTGTCAGCCCGTCTGCCTGCTTGGCCTGGATCACAAACACCCCGTGGCTTCCAGCTTCCATCCATCTTATCATTCACATCCCCTTGACCACCATTGTTTTGCAAATAAACCTTTTCATCTCCACTCACCTCATGTCTGTGTCTTTCTTTGGGTCCAAACTAGCAGTAAAAGTCTATAGCCTAGATCAGCAACCTTTTTGGTATGAAGTGCCACTTTCAAAATTTCTTGTCCATCAGTGTGCCACACCAAGATTAATGACTCGCACATCAAAATTTTAATTGCCAACAGATTTGCAATTTTATTCCATCCAAAAAATCAGGACATTCAAATGTCACATCTGACTTGAACTTCAGTAATAATCTAAAAAATATATATTCAAAAAATTATATACACAGTTGCCATTGCAGTGTTTGCAAATACCAGCAAAGCAACTTGACTTACCGCTATTACATGCTTACACCATAGACCCCGCCCACTTTCACCAATGATGACAAAACTTCTGATTTTGACTAGGACATCCTCCTTGATATATCTGCCAAGTTTCGCAATAATTACAGGTGCGGAGTTACGGCTTTTTTTGTGTTGGGCCACACCCATTTTTACCACAAAAACATTATTAAGAAATAACCTTAATACATTGTATATGACCTTGATAGAAGAAAAATAGCAAAAAATAAGTCTATGCTTGAAAATTTACAAAATGTTACTGATGAATGCTCTATGTAAATAGACTCAAACCATTTGCCATTACACAAAAGTGTGCACTGTTTCTCACATCGTTGTTTCGTCAAGTTGTTTGTTAAGTGGTTTTATGTCATTTAGATTACTGCTCTGTATTATGGTCATCTGCATCCAATGGTTTACTCAGAAAGTTACAAGCAGCTCAAAACAAGGCAGCTTCCTGGGCTGCTCCCCTAGGTCTAGCGTAGCGGATCTGCATGCACATCTCACTTGGATCAGTCAGTACGTTTACATGCACAGTTAATTTGAGCTATGGTTATAGCTTGATTAGGCTATTTACTCAGACTATGTCCTTGTCCAAGTATACTGTACATGCGGGTGGGAAATCGATTTTTTTGATGGAATCATGTTGCCTCCGCTACGATAGGTGGCGATATGCACTCTTTCCCCCCAGGCTCGGCCAATTCTAACAACTGGTCTCTTAATAATGCAGCTATTTAATTAAAAATGATTATATAATTAAACAAATGTTTCCCCTCAAAACGATCTGGTACATAATAGTGTGTTTATGTTGAGAGACATTTTGCCTTGTGTGTATTTTAGTGATAGGACATTGTTTTGCTGTGTTCTGTGTTTATGTGGTCGAGCGAGGTTGTGTTTATGTGGAGAGGTTCAAACGTTCAAATGCAGGGATGGTCAGGTAACACAAAGCTGCCCCTTAGCTCAATACAGTTGAAACTAATTCCATTAAAAAAATATTTTTTCTAGACAGGTTTAGCTCTACATCAAGGAACTTCACATTTAGCTTTAGCTAATCGCACCCTGGCTGCTAACGTAACACTTTTACACGCTGTTCGACTTCCGGGTCAAAGAGCGTTAGCGCATGCGCTGATCGCCTCGTCCAGGTCCTGGCCGCAGGAGTAAATCGACTTCCAATCGCATTATCTGGGTGTGTTAGTCCGACTTTTATAACTTCGATTTCAGTTGAGCTAACATGTTTACATGCATTTCAAAAGTCCGGTTTTAGGCGGACTAACGCAATCATTCAAATTTTTTAAGTGCATGTAAACGTACTGAGTGTTAAGGAAAGACTATAGGCTAACTTACTTATATATTTCTCTCCACAGTTCTCCGCCACAAAAACAGCACTCAGCACAATAGCACAGGTTGGTTATAGCAGGACAGGTGGCAGTACAGGATAACTGTAATTAACTCAAAAGAACACAAAAAGAAAATAAGCAACCAAGGCAGTGGCCCCACTCACTGCAACCCAAATGGGAGAAAACATAATTCCCCACACTCATAACTCTCCCCCACAAGACGACCCAACATAAACATTATATTTAAACCCACCTCGGATTCCCCCCACTATTGCCACGCTGTCCCTGCGAGCCCTATAAAACAAATACATAAATTAACACCAGGGCCCCTATCGTTGCATCGGCGTAGTTTCTAGGCCGAGCGCCTGGCGCAGCGCAAATCAGTGGGCGTGGACCAGCGCACTTGATATCTTGGTCTTGGCGCTAGACGCAGCCTCAACCATTACAACCACGCCTTTTAGGCGTAAAATTATGCACCGTCAGTTCATTGGATAAGTGCAATAAACGAATCGCACGCTTGCCTTTTAAGCTCCATTCCAGTGGTCCAGCAAAACCAGACGAAAGCCAAGCGCCCGGCCCCCCCCCCCCCCTCCCTTCATCCAGTCTGTCTGTCATGAGATTAGATGAAATTTGGCCAGAATGATATCGTTTTCTCTCTTCTCCCCCACTGCATGATGCAACATCCTCTGAATGACACCTATCACTTTTACTGGATCTGATTACTTTATTCTATTTTATTTAGCCTACTGGATTTTATTATTGAGTATTTGTATTTTATTTGGCCTATGCTTTCCCCCCCCCATGCCACAGGCTCTGACAAATATGTTCATTCTCAATAAAATCTTCAGTAATCAATCAGACTGGCTTTAAAAGCCAGGGGGTGCCTGGGAGGGGAGCGGCCGGGCCTCGAGCGGCCTGTCGGCGATCCAGGCCGGTTGCGGGAGTGGGCGCCGCACACCCCAGGTCCCGGTGGAGGGGAGGGGGAGTGGATGGGAGGAGAGCCCTCGCCCTCCGACTCAGTGGTTTCCACTGCTGTAAATAAAATAATTGTATGAGCACTCAATCTGTTTGTCAGTCAGCTCCACTGCTGCACGACCCGCCTGCACGACCACCAGCGCCTCATAGCACACCAGCGCGGCTCCGCTCCCCGCATCTCCTGCATGATGCCCGGCGTCCTGTGAGGAGGAGAGGACGGCCCGTGCAGGGAGAGGAGAACAGTAGAGGACGCCCCTATTAAATTAATCTTTTGCTTTGTCATTGTTTTTCATATTTTATTTAGAATTGTAGCCTAATTAAATATCCCCCTCTCTCTTTCTCATTCTTTCTTGCACTTAATGTAGGCTACACGGCACCTCGGACAGCTCCGCTGCCACAGACGGGGGAAACATTTGGAAATAATTCTAACTACTCTGCTTTGCAAACAGAAAATATAAATACAACAGACAATTCTGTAATGAATAGCTGTAATGAGAGTGGGGTTTGAAGAAGCGCTACACAAAAGTTTCTCCAGTTTCTTTCTCTCTTTCTTTCTCTCTCCCTTTCTCTCACATTAAACGATATACATGCCTATAATGTAAATTATCTGAATGAAATAATAATACATATTAATTAGGAATATTAGTAATATTAGAAGCCTAGCTAATTTCGGGGGGGGGGGGGGGGGGTAATAAAACGTTGAGCTATATTAATACAAAGTTAATATTGCTAATCAAAATGTTCCAAAACGATTTTTTTATACATCAAATATGTGTAGTTAGACAGCTATCCCACTTGAAAAAGATCTGACAGATATAACTCTGCTGCTGTCTGGATGCTGCACATAAATGGGGATTATTATGATAGCCTAAACTAAATAAATGAAACTGTGCATTGCAGCTTCACCCAAAGCCTGAGAAGGGTTGCCACTGCATGCTGTAATCTTCCAATCTTATATTCTATTGTGTTCTAAACTATTTTTTTCTATATATTCTATTCTCCATTCACTATCCTGTACCCGGCACTGAATAGGCCTGCTTTTCAAAAGCGCAAAGTGCTAAATTTACGCCAGGTCGGAAGATATCAGTAGGCCGGTATTTAGCGCCGACACGCCCACTTTGGCCCATTCTGGGACTGCGCCACGCCCATTCGGCCTAAAGCGCATTTTGCAGCGTAAAGCCATATTGATATCGTCCCAAAACAGGCGCAAGGCACGTTTTTTGCGTTTAAGGCCCGTTTTAGCGCCGAAGGCCTGTGGGAGAATAGGGGCCCAGGTATTTACACAGCAAACCACCCTCCCCCCAACATACAGGCAACACATTATAAAATATACCTCGTACAGGTGGTCCAGCGGCACACACACAGAAGAAAGGCCAGACGCCTCTCTGACACTGGGCCCGCTCTCCCCAAACACAGCACACGCTGTCGTCAGCCCGTCGCAGCCTCGCAAGCTGCTCAATATGCCACTGGGCCGCTGTATGGGTTGACAGCGTGCGGTCAACCCATAATTGAATTTCTGTCTACGCCCCTGGCTGGCTTGCTCTTCATCTTTGAATCTCCTCCTGAAATACTCTTCCTTCTGTAGGTCAGGGAAACCTCTCACCTCTGTCACCATGTCAATGCAGTCAACAGGGATCCGATTGGCTGCTGCAGGTCGTGTGGTCATCCAGATGCGAGCAGCAGGAAGCAGGCTTCCGCTGATGAGGTTTGTCAGCAGCACATCCACTGAGGCTGACTCATGAACATCAGTCAGGATCTTGTTGTTCTGGAAGTCCAGAGGAAGTCGACACTCATCCAGACCATCAAGGATGAACACATTCTGGAACTTGTCAAAACTGCAGATTCCTGCTTTTTTGGTCTGAGGAAAGAAGAGATGGAGAAGTTCCACTAAGCTGTACTTTTTCTCTTTCAGCAGATTCAGCTCTCGGAAAGTGATTGGAAATATGAACTGTATATCCTGGTTTGCTTTGTCTTCAGCCCAGTCCAGAGTGAACTTTTCTGTTAAGACGGTTTTCCCAATGCCAGCCACTCCCATTGTCATCACTGTTCTGGTTTGTTTAACTCTTCCAGGTAAGGGTTTAAAGATGTCTTCATATCTGATTGGTGTTTCTGATCTCTGGTTTCTGGATGCTGCTTCAATCAGTTTGACCTCATGTTCATCATTGACCTCTCCACTCCCTCCCTCCATGAGGTAATGCTCTGTGAAGAACTGATTCATAACTGTTTGTTTTTGAAACATCTTCCAATTGGATTTGAATTCACGTAACACTGCAGCATGAGTTTCTGAATGAAAAAAGAAAAAGAAATTGGATGTTGATGTAAATATGAGAAGTATCAACATTTCTCAGTGAATAGATACTTCATACTTCAATACTTCTCCCAACCCCATGGCATCTATTCTGCTCATGACTGGTGGACAAACAGATCCTGACTGTGTGTGCCCGCAGCTCAGCCACTGCACAGCTTCGCCTGCTCCATTGGCATGTGCGGCGCACAATTGCTTAACTGCACATTTAGTGACATCACTAATGACATCACAACTTTCTCCCCCTCCCTCTCTCTCCCGTTGTGAGCATGTGCGGTTGAGCAATCTTGTACTTAAAAAGTCAGATAACACAGTGCAACTAAACAGAGGGCATGGGGAGAATGGCGAAGGAGGGGGATGAGGAAAACAACATGCACCAGAAGATGGATGTGGTTTCCCCACAAAATGGAGATTGAGACAAAGATACTGGGTTGGTGATCTCAGAAGTGATAGTGGGGAGGGAGGAGGGAGGAGGAGAGAAAGCCGTTGTTATTTTTGAGGACGGTTCGTTTGTAACTCGGAATGCTACGAGGATGAGAAGTAAGGAGAAGAGCCGTCCGTTGAGAGCGGAAGAGGAAGAAGATCTGGATCGGAGGAGGGAGGACATGATGGAAGTATGTTACTTAGCAGAGAGAATTAGTGGATCACTGGTGGGATGCCAAGGAGGAATGAGAAGTAAGAAGAAGAGCCAACGGTTGACAGGGGAAGAGGATGAAGATTTGGATCAGAGGAGGGAGGATACGAGAGGAAGGACAGGAGAGGAGAATGGGGGTGACATGGAGGATGCGGGAGGCCTTGGTAGCAAGGATGGGAAAAGGAAATGGAAGTATGTGAGTGATTCTGATGATTCGGTGGGGGGAAATTTTTCTTTTTTGGTTGAAATGGCTAACAGATCATATAACGGGATTTTTGGGGATCCACATGCAGTTGGGAAGTTTATTGGAAGAAAAGTCGGAGATGTTCACTCGATTAGGATCACTAGAGGTGGTATGGTTGTGATTGAGTGTGTCCCCGAGAGTCATAGGGTGAAAGTCTTGAAGATTGATAAGTTTCAAGGGTGTTGTGCTGTGAGATGTTTCCCGCTCGGGTCAGGAGCCAGAAAGAAAGGAGTGATAAGTGACGTGTCAAGGTCGGTAGAAGCCAAAACATTTCTGGGGGTGGGTGGTGTGTGTGAGGCAAGGAGAATGATATAAGATTTCGGGAAGGGGTGAAAGAGGAGTGAGTGTAAATCTGTGTGTTTAACTTTTGAAGGAGATGTGCCGCCGAAGCAAGATATGTAGGAGATGTGGGAAGGCTGTGTGGTAGCATGGGGTAGAAAGTTAGAAATGTGCGATGTAAAGAAGGAGGAAGCAAAGTGCCTACACTGTGGGGGGAGTCATGATGCGGGGTCTGCTCCAGCGCCGCGGGAAGTAGGGGTGCTGCAGGTGCTGCAGCACCCCCTAGATTTTTTCAAAAATTTTTTTTTTTTTTTTTTTTTTTTTTACAAATGTAATTAAAAATATTTTGCAGTGCACTATGTTCCTTTCTTGTTTAAGAATGTTTCGGGAAATGAAAATGTAGCCTATTTAAATAGAATTATCAACAATAACAATCAAGGAAGTTACATGCTTGTAGGCTAGAGAAGAAGAAGCGCACATGCACGCACATGTTGTGTTGAACCAACCAACAACCAATACGAATTGTTTAATCTGGCAATAAAGAAATGTGAACTTGACATGCTATTTTAATAGCCTACTCAAAAATGCACCTCCCACTATACAGCAAAGAGAGGAGTCAATGTTTATTGATATATGCCATTCAGATCAGAATAATTAGTCTAGTCATTAAGTTTGCTGATAATATTTCTATCATGTTAAGTCTGTGTCATGTTAACTGGTGTATTCAGAGCAAATAGAGAGATATAGAGCATTATCATCATGCTATATATCTCCCTCTTTGCTCTGAATGAGTGAGAAAAGGAGAAAATACTGAATAATTACATCACAACAGTATCCTAATGTTAATTTATAATGAGATATTCCTCTAAATATGGCAAAAAAAATGTAAAAAAAAACGTCCAAATTTTTTCCGGCGGGGCCCTTGCGGGCCCCACCGAGAGTCCCTTCCTCCCAGCACCCCCTGCCTAAAATGACTTCCAGCGGCCCTGGTCTGCTCAGTGTCCACAAAGAAAGAAGGAAAGGGAAGTGACCAAGATCATAGAAGAACAGAAGTTATTATGCTGAGGCTGTTAAGAAGTGGGGTGGGGAAAGAAACGAAGAAAGGATGGAAGTGCATAAGGCTCCGTAAGCCCGAGGTGGGCGTATTTGAAGCAGAGATAGATGAAGTACTGAGGATGTGTTTGGGCAAACTCAAACTGGGTGAGAAGAGGAAGAGTATAAAACACCAAAGAAGAAGATGGGTGGATCCAGAAGAGGGCGATAATGCAACATTAAGGATGCCAACTGCCATAAAACACCAAAAAGAAGAACCTGCTGTGGACCATATTCAATGAACATATTTCCGCAACTGTAATATCAGAGACATGGGGCTTTTGTGTTCAATGTTATTTAACCATGGCTGGGAGCTGAGCTCGCTAGCCTGCTGTTACAACCAACTGTGCAGTAAGATTAGATTTAAGATGATGCTTAAAGTCGAGCTGAACCCAAAAATGACTTATTTTATTTTAGTTCAAATACCTGGGTATGCAGTGCACCTATTTAATAATGTATGCAAACAAATCACAAAAATAAAAATTTCTTTAGTTTTTCACACTTTTTCACATCAAAAGTTCATTTTTCAAGATTTCATTGATAACAGTAATGTACAGTTTTCTGACGTCACCTAGTACTATCAAATTTCTACCCCATTTCAACCAATCATATCACAACATGCAGCTGTCAACCAAATCTTCATTTCAGGATAATTTTCTCTTCCAAATGAAATAGAAAATTGCGCCTAGTGCCTGTCATCTGGCAGAATTCCTATCCCATAAACTAATTACTAACTTGGCCAATTGTTAGAAACATAAACAAAAAACAAAAACTATAATCTCTAATGCAAAGAAATGTAACTGGCTCGTTAAAACGTGCATTCCAGGGATATCGTATTTACAGAAATACTGTAAAAGGCGCGCGCTTGAGAGCGTGGTTGTCAGGGGTCTGCCCTCGGAGATTCCAGGCGGGCGGGCAGCACCCATGCATCGGATTGTCCGCTCGCTCCGCACGAAGCAGCTGGCTGCCTGGTACTCCGCGGATCCCACTGGCGTAGCACGACAACATGCTGAATCCCACTCGATTTGGGGGTGGAACACGCCATGATTGACCAATGCCAAAGCCAGTCGACAGAATTGTCAAATCAAATCATCGACATGATACTATGACCCGCCTCTCAACTTGTCATCTCAGAGAAATTATGTTTTCAGTCTGAAACGGACTGCGATGCACGTGACGAACGGGTTCAGGTCGACTCTAAGATGATGGAAATTGCCCACTCGCAGATGCAGCCCGCTTAGCTCACATACGCAGCTTGGCCACTGCACAGCGCAGCGCCATCGGGCCCTCCAATTATAGTATTGAAAGAGTTATGACATCGCTGATGATGTCACGACATGGAGGCGAAGAACCACCTGACGCCGCAGGCGGAGGAGCGTCGGGTGGTTCCCTCCACGAAGTGCATTAAAATCGTTTAACACACACCCAGGAGTTGATTATCCCGCTTATACCATGGTCATTTGCCAGCAATATAAAATAAAATCATTCACAAATTTTTGGTACAAGTTTAGCAATCGAAATCTAAAGTTTTTCACAAGCCATCACTGTTTACACCTGGGAACCCGACTTATATCTGGAACAATCATTACCATCCCGTCAGCTTCTCATGCAATGGAAATGTTCACTGTTCCAGTAAATAGGATGAACCTTGGCTATGAGCCAGTATGGTGCAGGGAATCTAGTCCGCTCAGCTCATAGAAGCTGAGGTAGCGAGTTGAATAACATTAGCTGTGCTGTTTGATTAAACAGCTGTGCAGGTTGGGTATGAATTCACAACATGTGATTAGACTTGAGCTGGACTACGTGTGCATTAAACGGTTTTAACACCTGCCAGCCAATCAGAAAAGAGCACTCACCCAGACCATGGTATCTATCTATCTATCTATCTATCTATCTATCTATCTACCGTATATCTATATCTAAAAGTAATTTTTTGCAAGTCCAAGTCAAGTCTCAAGTCTTTGGTCACAAGTCCAAGTCAAGTCTCAAGTCTTTGAGGACCAAGTCCAAGTCAAGTCTCAAGTCTCTTATGGATGAGCATTCTATCATCTGCTGCATGCCATCCAGTCCAGAACACTGCATAGCTAAAACGAAGGAATTCAAAGCATGTACTGTATTATCCTCACTCCTTATCTATTAGAATACAGTAGCAGCAATGATTAGAGATGGCATTAATAGACATTTATTTAATGTTAATTCACCAAAAAAATAAGAAAAAATAAAGAAAAATTAAGATTGTTCAGAAGTCCCAAACCTTCAAGTCCAAGTCAAGTCTCAAGTCTTTGAGGACGAGTCTCAAGTCAAGTCTCAAGTCACTGTATGTGTGACTTAGGCCCAATCCCAATTCTTTTCTTAACCCTCAATCTTAACCCTCAAGCTCAACCCTCAATCTTAGTAGCCCTCAAAACTAAGTGTTAAGGGCTATCTTGCGACTTTAAAATGGGACAGCCCTTAAAGGCAGATACGTCTTCAGACTGTGGGGGGCAGCAATATGCCAAAGCTCCGTCCAGTCTGTCAATTCAAAAGAAGAGGAAAAAAGCATCTCTACAAATATTTCCTTGATAATATAGATGTAGAAATTACGATAACCATTGTATTATCTTAGTTTAAATGTCATCTTATGGATTTCCGTTTTGGAGCCTAACACATTTGTTGTTGCTAACTATCGATAGTCAGTAGCCGTGCTGGTCAAGCCATATTATTATTATTATATTATAACATTGTTAACGTTGTTACGAAATGCCATAATTCTCGGTGGTAATGTCGTTGTTGAGTTGTTTTTATCAAGATACAGCCTACGTGTAATGCAACGCACCACAAAACAAGTGGGGGCTAGAATGACCGTGCTTTCCGACGTGAGGGCTGGGTTGACTGCAGTTAAACACTGCAGTCAAGCCAGCCCTCACGTCGGAAAGCACGGTCATTCTAGCCCCCACTCGTTAGCAACAACAATTGTTGTTAGGATTCCAAAACGGAAATCCATAAAATGACATTAAACTAAGCTAATACAATGGTTATCGTAATTTTTACATCTCTATTAACAAGGAAATACTTAACTTTGTAGGGCTACTTTTTTCCTCCTTCGCCGCCATCTTCCATCTGAATGGATCTAGCTGATGACACGCAAGGGATTCTGGGATCGCACTCACCGCCAAGTGTGGTCGTGGAAAATCTCAAAACTGAGGGCCGTAGAGCCCTCAAACTCGACCCAAACTCGACGCCTAAGGCCCAATCCCAATTCCTATCTTAACCCTCAATCTTAACCCTCAGTCTCAAAAATGCGCACTCCCGCGAAGTGCTAGTGCTGTCCCGATTCTCACTTTGTTAAGTTAAGGGTCGAGTTTGAGGGCTCTACGGCCCTCAGTTTTGAGATTTTCCACGACGCATCCAGAGTGTTTTACCCAGTACACTGACTGTATGAGAGTACCTCATAGGACCCCACTTCAAACAAACAGAACTATCCCTTTAAGGCTCTCAATGCAATTCTCCTGGATGTGGCATACTTAAAAAATTAAAATAAACAATAACAGCCGCCCTCGGAAGCAGATTCTGCCTCTCCAGCACAACTTCCACAGCTCCGTTCTGATGCGTAGTGACGTAAAACGCGTCAGAATGGATCGCTTTGGCAGAGGAGGAAATGGGAGATCTCTGTGAGGAAATCACAGAGAGAGATAAAAACTGTGCATTTGCTAATAATACAGAGATTATGAATGATAAAAAGTGGGTTGATTACCGGTAAAGCCATCCTTTAACAGGCGAGGCCATTCACACCAGCCACGCGCGTGTAACGCTCAAGGCATGCTCAAGCGATCGTTCAGGATTCAGTCCTATTTTCCATGCGTGACGCATGAAGCTGCCAGGCATGAATTCAATGGAAGTTGTGAGGGGGGAGGGGCCGGTGGAGCAGCTACGAGCGAGGCACTGAGGAAAAGAGACTGCTTGAATCTTGAATCTTGAATCTTGCTTCTGGTGTGACCGGTTAAGCGTGAGCTCAGGTTCAGCGTGCCTCAAGCTTCAGCTCTGCTTATGTTAAGCGCCTGGTGTGAACAAAGGCTTAAAGTCCCTGGAAACCAAAATCCACAAAAACGTTCTAACTATGTTATTTAGGGTCTTATGTTAGTAATTTTGTGCCTCCGAAATTATTATACATTACTTTCAACCCAAAGCCTTAAAATCGACACTTTTCTACAAGATTCTACAAAGTACTTCCTCATTGAAGACAGCAGTGTGCAAGGTGCTAAAACGCAGGAGCTTATGACGTCATAAGCTCTATATAACCTTTGTACACGCGCGCAATCCGCACCCACCCTCCTTTTGTCCGTTCTTTGCCCCCCAGTGACAGCGCTCCCTCGCTGTCCGTCTCCCTCCCACTCTGTGTGCCGCCGTGCCAAGCTCTCTCTCTCTCTCTCTCTCTCTCTCTCTCTCTCTCTCTCTCTCTCTCTCTCTCTCTCTCTCTCTCGGGACTAGCGAGAGAGAGAGCACAGAGAGAGACACACAGGCTGGTGACGCGAGGTTACTCTCTCACACACACACACACACACACACACAAACAGACACTCCACAGCACGAGTGCTGTGTCACTCGATCTCTTTCTCCGTTTCCCCCCCCCCCCTCTGTCTCGCGCTCTCTCTCTCTTGGAAAACCTGCTGCAGACGGGACACGCCCACACATTCCGCGGGAGAAAATACACTCTAAAAAATAATTGATTCTGATGAGTTTTGCCACGACTGTCAAACCTAAATTTATATACTTTGCGACGTTCATCATCGTTCAAATTTGGCTGGTGGCTTATTAACATAGGGTCCTGTGATGTGATGAACTCAAAATGCTAAATAATAAAGAAATATTTCTGGTTTCCAGGGACTTTAAATGTGACTCAAGTCCAAGTCCCCATCTCTGCTATCTCTATCTATCTATCTATCTATCTATCTATATATATATATATATACACACACACACACACACACACACACACACACACACACACACACACACACACACACACACACACACACACACACACACATATACATATAAATATACATATACATAAGACTGTTATGACCAGAGAGGTTGTTTTCATTTGTAGCTGCAGTAAAATGTAAAGTAAAATATGTTGTACCACCATCATTATCGTTTGAATCACCTGGACAGACTGACCCCTGGGAACCTCTGACCTCTTCTGGTGGACTATGGAGAATGCATGATGTACACGCACACACACACACACACACACACACACACACACACACACACACACACACACACACACACACACACACACACAGTTAAAGGTGACTCATGTTCTGTCATGATGGTGTGCACTGCACCATCACATCTTGATAAAATTAGTAACAATGAAAACAACTGACACATTTCTGTGCTGATTGAATACAACACAGCATTATTAAAGACCATTAAAGTCATGTTTTAAAGGTCCTATATATGTGTACGAACAGGTAAACAATAAACATGTACTGTATTATGCTCTTTTTGTATTGTCAATGAGTGAATGCCCCGTAACACAACTTAAAAATGTAACCCCCAGGCCACGGTGTGGCCTGCTCTGTTATGATCCTGTGTGTATTTCCATGTGTGTAATTCCTTAGGAGCTGGGATCGATCTAGACTCAGTGGACCTTTAGTCTTATACTGTAGAGAAAGGAGTTTGTTATTATGTTTATTCCTTGTGTATTAGTCTCTGTCTTCTCCCACCTGTTGCCTATGTCTCCTCGTTAGACTGCCCCATTACCTGAGTTCTCCCCACCAATCAGTTCTCCCGTTTTGCCCTCTGTGTTCCTGCCTTCCCAGCTGTCCTTCATGTTCATTAGTTACCTCTGTCTATATATTGTGTCAGTCTGTGTCAAGTCATTGTCTACCCTGTCTGGTATGTTGTTGCTCTCCGTGTTGATCTTGTTTCAAGTTTAGCCTAGCCTTGTGCTAGAGGTTTTGTTATTTCTTTTATATTAAAAAGTTTCAGTAAACCTTTTTTGCTCCTAAAACCTTGCCTGCTGCTTCTCTGTTCTGCATGTGGGTCCACACACCTGTACATTCCTGACAAAAAAAATTCCCTGTCCAGGCGTTCAGACTCCATACTGATGTCTATGAGCAGGACTCTTCCGCTTGGTGCGGTTCGTTTGGAGAAGTGTGAACACACTTGGTTAGTAGGTTTCTGTGGGTTTCCCCCCACAGGTGGAAGCTGGCCCCGCTCGGGGCGAGGCTGGATGCTTGCAGGATGCCTTGGGGGGCACCTGGGTGGTTTTAAAGGTCTTTTTCAGAGGTAAAAAAGAAAGGAATTCAGTTCAGCGCCACTAGGCAGCCTTCAGCATAATGTGAGAATCCTCGTTCTCACTCGTAAAACCTGGGTTGTAGGACAACCCTAACATTAGCGGAGGTTTAGCTATGGTATTAGCATCAATGCTAGCAGAGATTTAGCTCCGTTTAAACCACATTTCCAGAGATGGCAGTGGCAAGAGAATACACACAGGCTTAGATAGGGGTCTTACCTACATGTGTATGAGGGGAGATTGTGTTCACAACAGTGTACAACTAACGTTACTTGCTGGTCTGTCTAACCAGAGATATGATGAAGTCAGACAGCCAGGATAGGAGGGAGCGCTTGTAATTTACACCAGCGCAGCTGAGCACATGCTGAGATGATGATGAGATAAACTTTATTGTCCCAGGAGGGAAATTTGTCTTGGGCAAAAAGTGCTTGTACCAACATCGGTGTAACAGACACAGTAACACAAATCAGACACGGTCACAGTCACAGCATTGCACTAAAACACAGGAAGAGTGCCAGCTAGGCACAAGATTGCACTATTGCAAAGATTGCACATGCCCTATTGCATGGTGTGTTTAAATCATCCAATCCCATTAGTAAGGGAAGAATAAAATAAGCAATAAAACAATAATACCATAAAAATCATAAAAGTAAAAATCTAATAAAGATCAAATAAAAATCGGCAGCGGATTAGATAAAAGAATAAAAGAGTAAAATAATAAACCAATAAAAATAGGATTAAGAGGTAAGAGAATAAGACCAAAGTAAGAGCAGTAAAAACAAAAACAAACAAACAAGGCTTTAAATACCGCTCCTACTTGGATACCTACCTAACCTTACTGGAGTGCTACACCTGGGGGAAGAGCAGGCTGTTTGTTCAACAGTGCAATAGAGGTGGGGAGAAAGGAGAGCTTATAGCGGTTGCTCCTGTGTTTGCTAGCTCTGAATCTTCTCCCGGATGGTAGCAACTCATATTCCAAAAATAAAATGTGGGAAGGGCCGTGGTAGTAGGTGTTACCGGTGTTACACGGTGGTGAGGCATACTGAAACTGAAACTGAAACTGTCACGAGCGGGCGGAGTTGAACGGTGTTACCAGTGGGCATGTTATGTAATCGGTGTATGCCTCACCACTGTGTAACACCGGTAACACCTACTACCACGGCAAGCCTAGTAGACAGTTAAATAATTCTATGTGTGTGCCTTTAGCCTACAAGTTGCTACGGAGTCCTCTTTTCCACCTACACCCAAAACATCTCGGGCAGTATGAAACATTCAGCTGACCAGTGCAACAGGCAGCAGATTACTGGATGTGATGTTTTGAGAGAAGAAACTAACTCAAAAGAGTATCATGACTTCTTCCCTCTGTTCAGTAGAATCAAACATTAACAAAGTCATCTGTTTTCAATTCTTACCGTTGCCCAGTAGAGTGATGTCCATCGTTGAACACATTACCAGGATCCATAGACTGGTCACACTTCATGGACAGACAGCTGGGTACAGGGGAGTCTGCTCTCTGCTGGATGCTGCTAAGGATTGATAAAACAGGGGTGGTGGCAGTAAGCATGTTAGAGAAGCAGAGTTTTGAACAGCTGCTCAGCACTGGGTAGCACCAGCTGTGCATCAGTTCAAACAAGTTCAAGTTGTTTATTCACCATTTGCATTAAAATTTACATTCAAATGCATTGGAATTTATCAGAAATACATCAGTGGGTGCACGCCCATCTGCTCTCTCTGTCGGCGGCCCACATACAGGGCCAGTTGAACTCGGGCGCGGATCTGTTGTCGAGAGGCAACCTCCGCATGTCAGAGTGGTGTCTGCACACGCAGGTGGTGGAGCAGATCTGGGCCAGGTTCGGCCGGGCGCACGTTGATCTCTTCGCAGCGCAGCGCGTGGCATATTGCCCCCTGTGGTTCTCCATCCACGGGGACAGCCCCCGTCTGGGGCACGATGCTCTGTGTTCTTTCTACCAGTCGGTGGTGGCCAGTGCTCTGTTCTTTGGGGTGGTGTGCTGGGGGGAGGGTGCTCGCTCAGCTGACAAGAACAGAGTCAATAAACTCATCCGGAAGGCGAGCTCCACCTCTGGGACTGAGCTGGAGCAAATCCAGCAGGTGGCAGAGCGGAGAATGCTCTCCAAACTCCACTCCATCATGAGAAATCCAGCTCACCCACTCCATGCCCTGGAGGTGGTTCGGCTGAGCACCTCAGTCGTAGGCTGATCCTACCCAAGTGCAGGACTGAACGTTACAGGAAGTCCTTCCTGTTAGCTGCCATCAGGTTGTTTTAATCAACACATCAAATAATGTCTTTATATGCTGTGCATATATGCACTTCCCTGCACTTTAGATATTCGTGCAATGTACCTGTGTGTGTGTGTGTGTGTGTGTGTGTGTGTGTGTGTGTGTGTGTGTTCTTTATCTAGATACTTGTAAGTCACTTTATGCAAATTTTTTGCACTTTAGTATTATTATTATTATCAGTATTTTGCTGCCCCTTTTTCTTTTCTTTTCTTAGTACTTGACAGTACTTTTTGCCCTCCTCTTTTGGACCCGACGGAGGAGCAGCGGTTGCAGACGATGTGCCCTGTACGGGCGCTCCTGGCCTGTGTGGACAGGACGTGCGCGCTGGGCACCTCTAACCAGCTCTTGGTTTGCTTTGGGCCCTGTGCCATGGGCAAGGCCCTGTCCAAATTGCGCATGTCGCACTGGATAGTGGAGGCCATTGCCTTGGCCTACTCTGCCGCGGGGAAAGTCCCCCCGGAGGGTATTAAGGGCCACTCCACAAGAGGCGCTGTTGCGTAGTGTGTTAGTGGAGGACATGTGTGCTGCGGCATCATGGTCCACTCACCACACCTTTGTAAGGTATTACAGTCTGGATGTGACCAGCGCGCCGTTCGCGCATGCTGTCTTGTCAGCTTCCAGGCGTTAGTGCCTTGCAGTCACTCGCTGTGAGGTTCGGGTTGCCATGACCCCTGGTCATGTGCCCCGCATGGCCATCCATGGGTCTCTGGGTTGCATAAAGTGCGTCCTTGCAGCAAGGATGGTTGTACATCAGCATATGTGAGAATCCAAGTTCAAAACAAAGTAAAACATTAGGGTTGTCCTACAACCCAGGTTTTACGAGTGAGAATGAGGATTCTCATAAATTTGCTTTGCTGCCCTTGCTCCACTCGGGGCGAGGCTGGATGCTTGGAGTGGTGAGCCTCAGCCGGTCTGCACAGGTCATGTCAGAGACACGGGGGCGACTGTGGGTGGCTGCGCTGGCTGAGGTTTGCCAGGATGCCTTGGGGGGCACCTGGGTGGTTTTAAAGGTCTTTTTCAGAGGTAAAAAAAGAAAGGAATTCAGTTCAGCGCCACTAGGCGGGCTTCAGCATATGTGAGAATCCTCATTCTCACTCGTAAAACCTGGGTTGTAGGACAACCCTAACGTTAGCGGAGGTTTAGCTATGGTATTAGCATCAATGCTAGCAGAGATTTAGTTCTGTTTAAACCACATTTCCAGAGATGGCAGTGGCAAGAAAATGCAGGCTTAGATAAGGGTCTTACCTACATGTGTATGAGGGGAGATTGTGTTCACAACATGTACAACTAACGTTACTTGCTGGTCTGTCTAACCAGAGATATGATGAAGTCAGACAGCCAGGATAGGAGGGAGCGCTTGTAATTTACACCAGCGCAGCTGAGCGCATGCTGAAACTGTCACGAGTGGGCGGAGTTGAACGGTGTTACCAGTGGGCATGTTATGTAATCGGTGTATGCCTCACCACCGTGTAACACCGGTAACACCTACTACCACGGCAAGCCTAATAGACAGTTAAATAATTCTATGTGTGTGCCTTTAGCCTACAAGTTGTACGGAGGCCTCTTTTCCACCTACACCCAAAACATCTCGGGCAGTATGAAACATTCAGCTGACCAGTGCAACAGGCAGCAGATTACTGGATGTGATGTTTTGAGAGAAGAAACTAACTCAAAAGAGTATCATGACTTCTTCCCTCTGTTCAGTAGAATCAAACATTAACAAAGTCATCTGTTTTCAATTCTTACCGTTGCCCAGTAGAGTGATGTTCATCTTTGAAGACATTAACAGGATCCATAGACTGGTCACTCTTCATGGACAGACAGCTGGGTACATGTGTGTACAGGTGCTCGATGCTGCTAAGGATTGATAAAACAGGGGAGGTAGCAGTAAACATGTTAGAGAAGCAGAGTTTTGAACAGCTGCTCAGCACTGGGTAGCACCAGCTGTGCATCAGTTCAAACAAGTTCAAGTTGTTTATTCGCCATTTGCATTAAAATTTACATTCAAATGCATTGGAATTTATCAGAAATACATCAGTGGGTGCACGCCCATCTGCTCTCTCTGTCGGCGGCCCACATACAGGGCCAGTTGAACTCGGGTGCGGATCTGTTGTCGAGAGGCAACCTCCGCATGTCAGAGTGGTGTCTCCACCCGCAGGTGGTGGAGCATATCTGGGCCAGGTTCGGCCGGGCGCACTTTGATCTCTTCGCATCGCAGCGCGTGGCATATTGCCCCTGTGGTTCTCCATCCACGGAGACAGCCCCCCTCTGGGGCAGGACGCTCTGGTGCATGATTGGCCAAGAGAGGGCCTCTATCTGTTTCCCCCCATCCCCCTGATCCCGCAGGTGCTGGACAGGGTGAGGGAACAGGGCCTGCAGCTCACGCTGGTAGCGTCGCTGTGGCCGACACAGATCTGGTTCGCGGACCTGATCTCCCTGGCACAGGGGTCACCGTCATTCCTGCCGCGTCGACCGGACCTCCTGTCACAGGCGGAGGGGGAGATACTCCACCCTTCCCCCCACAGGTGGAAGCTGGCAGCTTGGTCCCTGAATGGGACCGCTTGCTAGCTCAAGGCCTGCCGTTGAAGGTGGTGCAAACTATACAGAGCGCTAGAGCGACCTCTACTCGCTCTCAGTACGCATACAAGTTTACAGGCCTTCGCGCACTGGTGCGCGGAATGGGAGGTGGATCCAGTGTATTTACACACAGGCTTAGATAAGGGTCTTACCTACATGTGTATGAGGGGGGATTGTGTTCACAACATGTACAACTAACGTTACTTGCTGGTCTGTCTAACCAGAGATATGATGAACTCAGACAACCAGGATAGGAGGAAGCACTTGTAATATACACCAGCGCAGCTGAGCGCATGCTGAAACTGTCACGAGCGGGTGGAGTTGAAGGTGTTACCGGTGGGCATGTTATGTAATCGGTGTATGCTTCACCACTGTGTAACACCGGTAATACCTACTACCACGGCAAGCCTAGTAGACAGTTAAATAATTCTATGTGTGTGCCTTTACTTTTGCAGAAGATCGTCATCCGACCAGTGACGACAACATCTGAAGTTGGTCCCCGGGCGCTGGAAAGAAAAAGCGACCACTGCTCCTGGCCTGCCCCCTGGAGGAAAGGACAAGCCTGGATGGGTCAAATGCATAGGACATATTTCACCGGCCACCGTCAGCATGAGTGTGTGTTGTGGCCGCATGCATGTGTTGAAGTGTTCGCGTGACAATAAAGACGGGCTTGTCCGTCTGAAATCGTGTTTTTAATCGTGTTTTTTTAGCCTACAAGTTGCTACGGAGGACTCTTTTCCACCTACACCCAAAACATCTCGGGCAGTATGAAACATTCAGCTGACCAGTGCAACAGGCAGCAGATTACTGGATGTGATGTTTTGAGAGAAGAAACTAACTCAAAAGAGTATCATGACTTCTTCCCTCTGTTCAGTAAAATCAAACATTAACAAAGTCATCTGTTTTCAATTCTTACCATTGCCCAGTAGAGTGATGTCCATATTTGAACACATTAACAGGATCCATAGACTGGTCACTCTTCATGGACACACAGCTGGGTACAGGGGAGTCTGCTCTGCTGGATCCTGATAAGGATTGGTAAAACAGGGGTGGTAGCAGTAAACATGTTATAGAAGCAGAGTTTTGAACAGCTGCTCAGCACTGGGTAGCACCAGCTGTGCATCAGTTCAAACAAGTTAAAGTTGTTTATTCGCCATTTGCATTACAATTTACATTCAAATGCATTGGAATTTCTTGGTCACAAGAATCATGTCATTTAGTCAAAGAAACAGATGAGAAACATGATAGAAAAGACAGAGAGACTTGTCTGAGGAAGAGCGTGTGTGCTCGAAACGTCACTACTCTGTTTTGCTGGATGGCTAAATAAAAGGTAAATGGGAGCTCATGCAGTGTGCGGACCTTCTCTCTTTGCATATTCTTGTTTTTGGTTCCTGCACCTGCCTTATTGTTTTGGATGTGCGCGACTACCTTTTTTCTAAGAAAAGACAGAGACACATAAGACACCACGTAAAAACAAGATAAGACAGACATCTTGCATTGTTGGCAAAGTGCAAATGTTGCTGTAGTTAGTAAAGTGTGTTGGGCCAGACATATTGAAGGACATTGATATTGAATGAGTATTGATATTGAATTAACATTGATATTGAAGTAACAGCAACATTGAATGAAAGACATGTTGTTTGAATACTGGCTGGTCCTTGTGGAGACAGTGGGAGCACACAACCCCCACACCTGGCCATTTGGCCAATTTGAATACCACACCCGTGATAAGAACCACAGGGGAGCGAGCCGATTCCTTTGTCCCACAGCAGCGAGATAAGGGGAACCAATCGGTGTGCCTAAACCACAGCAAAGACACGCCCTGCACCCCAAAACATATACAGGTTTGAAACCTGAAAACGTCAGTTCCTAAGCAGCCCAGCTGCAGACAGGTCCTCCTCTGAGAAGTTCTAAGTGACTTATCGTCGCAACAGGACGTACGTTTGTGTCCCGAGACAAACCGCCCTTCCCCCCTGCTCGGACCCGAGCCGCCCAGGCCGCAACCAGGCCGACGACCTCCACATCAGAGCCAAGCCAGCTCTGATATCCTGAAACCGACCCGCATCGCCTGAGCGCCCTCAACCCGAAGAAGCGAGCTGTGAGGTTCTCCCTTTCCTCCACTGAGACGACAGCAGATGCAAGAACTCAGCGTGGCCAGCTGAGATCGACTGCCTATTCTCAACCCCCCCGCTCCGGCCTCCACGGCTTCCTCTTCGGGACAAGCGGCCGCCCGCTCCACGAGCCCCTCTCCTCCCCGCTGGAGAAACCTTGCGAGTCCGACCGCAACAAACCACTGCATCTGCGTTTGCAGAGCTGAACGAACAAGCCAAGTAAGAGACTGAATTGATCACTCATGTCCGGGCTTAGAATTGTTAGAGTTAGATGATATATATATCTTTAGATGTACATGATTAACTGATATGATACTGTGAATGAATCTGTGACTGTTTATATCTGACTGTGACTGTGGGTTATACATGCATTACTGACTCCGAGTGTTTAGACGCTAGCCAGTTACTTCTTCACCGATCCACCGAGTGGATCTAGCATAGCCAACGAGCTGAGAGGAACTTGTTTCGCCAATTCAAAGTCGATTAACTAATCGTGGCGGAGTAAGAGCCTCACGGCCCTGTTTTTCATCTAGACGGTTATTTCTCACTCACGGGCACGTGCGCAAGCGCGTGAACGGACCCTTCCTTGCTAAATACTCACGCACATAGCTATTAGTCGGCTAACCGCCATTTTGTGCCGAGAACGCATTCCCTTAGTCTCCATCTTGGGCCGATCGCCATTTTGGCCCGAAAGCACACACCCGTATCCTCCATTTTGTGCCTAGTCGGTCCTTCCGGGTCGGCCATTTTGAGAACAGACCCCTCACGCACACACACACACACCCCCACACACACACACTCTGCCTCCCTCTAGTGTTCATCCGGTGTTTTACACTTTTGATGCAGATAAATACCCCTCCCTCACATTCACCGACCATGCATTGAAATGTTTAGATGGTAACTCAGTTACAACGTGAATCCACTGACTGTATTGCCAATCCCTCTCTTTTATTTTATATATATATTAAATATTGTCAACTTTTATTAGAATTCAACTGTTTCAGAGTGATTTTGTGGAATTGTGGTAAACTGTTGTCTAAGATATAAGAACTCTCTCCTTTCAGATTAGACTAAGGTGATTCAGATTAGGTCCGGTGATTAAGCCGGTGGTGCCCCTAGGTTAATCCTTACCAAGGATTACATATTTGATTTTAATAACTTTATGAAATATTAATAATTTTCGGATTATTAATATTTTATCTTACCTAACTAAATTCACCCAAATAACGAGCACAACATTTGGTGCCCCGTGTGAGGCATCTTTCAGGCAGAGTTTACCACAAATATCACAATTTTGACTGAAACACTGAATTACCTAAACTGCATTGTGTAACCACTGAAGCGCATGCCAAGCACTGAATGCTAATAACCTCCCGAAACAGCTTCCAGCCAGAACGAGCGGAGCCAGACAGAGCTACCACCGCTCAGACTGACACAGATTCAGACTGACACAGACAACTAACACAGTTCAATCGTTTTGATTTAAGAACCCCTTATTTCAAGCTTGCATAGCGACTAACTCCTAACATTAGGCAACGACAGTTGAATTAAAACCTGCTTATATTTAAAATTCAACCATAGGACTTTCGCAAACACAGTTTGACTACAAGCCTATTTTACGTTTGCCTCTCAAATACAAGTTATTTGACATTCAAGCTACAGGTACGAGCTCCACCTAAGCTTAAGAAGTGCACTGACTAGCAGGTAAGATGTCACAGCACAACGGCCAGAGTGCTGCTGCAGAGCACTCGGCCTCGCCCGACCAGCTGTTACATGAAGCGCTCATGAACGCGGTTCCTCCTGAGAGAGGACAGATCGAACATCTGCGGAAGCTCACAGAATCAGAATGTGAGAAAATGTTGGAAGGAAAAGCAGCCGCCATGAAAAGTGCAGGTACGGTAAACTGCACCATGCTGTCAGAGCTGCTTTATCTCGTTCTCCACAGAGAAACCTTCCACAGAAAAACCAACACACAGCTGCATAACCGAGCAACTGAGTTGGACAGGCAAAATGCGTGCCTGGAGGTCTCATACGAAGACCAAGTGAGGACAATCCAGGACTTGGAAAAGAAACTGCGAGCAGCCCACGCAGATTCTGAGGAAGAGGGTGATGGAGAGGGAGGCAATGACGGTAAGCGTGAAACCGACAAGCCTCCGTTCTCGTCCACCCCCCACCAGGTCCCAGGAGAAGAGAGGCAGGTAAGTCTGCCTCCACAAGCGTCCTCATCGCACGGCGTCCAGACGCCGGCTGCACTGCGTAACGGGCTCGGTAGTGGAGCCGAACCCTCGCCATACGACATCGACACGCCCGTCGTACTCGGGTCCCAGCCCAGTGAGGCCAGGGGACCCAATCCCCCGTTCGAGTCCACGTCCTTAAGGCAATCGCATAGGGACGAGCGAGGGGGCTCGCTAACCCGTGAGAGGGGCCACAAAAAGGCCACCTTTGAACAACCATGGTTCGAGTACAGTAGGACCGAAGTCTCCCCTCCACAAGAGGAGGGGGGGAATAGACACAGGAGCGACCGCGCTCCCCCGTGGCTGAGAGGCGATGGCCGCCGCTGGGAGAGCCGCCGCTGTGAGGACCTCACCCCGCCGTCACGGCGGGGGGAGGAGCCTCGCCGCGAAGGCCACCGCCGCGACCATGCTTCCCCACACCGCCATCGCGACTATTCCCCGCCCCCACGCCCGGACGACTGCCCCCCGCCCACAGGGCGGCGGGCAGACGACCGCTGGGGCAACGAACGCCACACGGAACGCCATCGCGACTATTCTCCGCCACAACGCCATGGCGGCCACCGTCGTGACGACTTTTCCCCGCCGTCAAGGCGCAGGGAGGAGCCCCACTATGGTGAACGCCATCGTGACTATTCTCCGCCACGACGCTACGACGACCGCTATGACCCCCCACAACGCAAGAGCGAGGGGGGACATCGCTATGTTGACCGCCGTCGTGCCTACTCTCCGCCATGTCGCCAAGATGACCCCCCGCAACGCAAGAGCGAGGGGGGACATCGCTATGTTGGCCGCCGTCGTGCCTACTCTCCGCCATGTCGCCAAGATGACCGTCGCCGCGACGACTGCCCCCCACCTTTGGGGTGGGGGGGAGACGACCGCTGGGACGATCACCAGGAGACTAGGAGAAGCGAGCGTGACTACCGCGACGACTCCCCACCACGCACGCGCGAGGGGGGGCGCCGCCGCGATGATCACAATCGTGACAACACGCCGCCGCCACGCCATGATGACCGCCATCACCGCGACCCCTCATCGGCGCTCGAGCGCGATAGGGGGCAGCACCGCGATGATCGCTACATCGACTCCTTCCCTCCCCCGGGATGGGAGGAAGGACGTTGCCATGGTCGAGGCGACGCCCACCCCTTTCTGGATTGGGGGGGGCGCGGCCCGGAGCAGGACGACCTCAGTGACTCACCGTCATCCGACTCTGAGGATCTGCTCACCACGCGGGAAAGGGACGTCCGCGACCGACGGATCGAGTCCTTCGCCAAGGACATAGAACGCTTTGACCCGACTAACCGTGCCTCTAACGTCGACCGTTACATACGGGAGGTCAATCGCTCTCTCACCAATCTGGAGCGACCCACTACACGCGAGAAGCTCTGGCTTGTCTGGAAGACCACCGCGAGCACAGCCCGCGATTTCATAGACATACTTCCCAGTCGGACTCAAAAGAGCTACCGACTCGTCTGCCAGGCCCTCCGACAGGAGTACCGTCAGTACGCCTGCCCGATGCTCGCGAGACGGGCCGCTGAAGCTATCAAGCAGAGAGTAGACGAGGACCCCAGAGAGTACCACAGGCGCCTGTCAGCAGCCTACTTTCAGGGTAGAGGCCCCCCCACCGGCGGTGGGGAGGGAGATGAGGAGTTCATCCGCATGTACATGTCTAACCTGCACGAGAGCATAAGATCCAATGTGGAGACACACTGTAGGCACCACCAAGCCACACTGAGCTATACGCGACAGTATGCACAGCTGGCATGGGAAGCACGCCCCCGGGTAGCCAAGAAACACACAGAAGGCTCCCAAGTTTACGGGGTAGAGCCCGACTCGGATGAGGAGGAGGCCCAGGGGAGGGAAGTCTACCGAGTAGAGAACCCAGTAGCTGACAGTCTAGCCCTAGAGGGCGACAAAGTGCCCCAAGTCAGAGCACCAGCTGTTCCCCGGCCACCGTGGCCCCACGCACCCAGCCACCAGCCCGACAGGCCGGTAAGCTCCGGGGGCGGGGGCAAAGGGGAAGAAAACCCCCAGGGACGGCCCTGGCAGAACCAGGAGCCGGCCCAAAATCCTCATGGTAGCTTCTACCATCCAAGTCAGGGACGGTCCTGGCAGAGCCAAGACCAGGACCCACACCCGTCAGGTAACTTCCAAGGCCAAACCCAGGAAAAGCCATGGAAGAAACCACGTAAACCCAAGAAGAAGAAGAAGCCAGGGAGTGGCACAGACGGTAGGGACAGGCGAACAACCGCGGAAGACCAGTCGACCCGAGACGCGCTGAACGCTTTAGCTGACACAGTGAAAATGTTCTTGGATAAAGACAAACCAGCTGGCTCCCCGCCGGAGCCAGACAAAACCCCGGTCGCATGTCTCGGGGGGGAACCTCCGCCACCTGCCAAAGTTCGCTTTGTCAACAGGCGGAGGGGACCCCGAAGAACCAGATCCCTTCCTAAGTCTCCTTCTCAGGCTTCACCAAACCGTTCTACTCTAACTTTCATGGGCAACCTTGTCCGCAAGGGCAACGCCCATCGTATCTACACCCCAGTGGTGGTAGGGGGGTGCACTCGCACCCTCGCCTTAGTGGACACAGGAGCCTCCATCAGCTTGATGAGTGCCAACACCTTCGAGAAGGTCTGCAAAGCCATGCACACCACCAATAGGCCACTTCGGATCGAGCCTTGTGATTTTAGCATCACCAGCTACACGCAAGACCGAACCCCCATTGCTGAGCGTGCTCTGCTGGACATCACCTTCCAGGGGATGACTATACGCCACCCCATTCACATCAGCCCTCTCGATACCGAACCGCTTCTCATTGGCCAGGATCTCCTGGACCGGCTAGTCCCAATCATCGACTGCTCCAGCAATCGCATTTGGGCTCAGGTTCAAACGCCAAAGCCATGGGCGTCACCTGGCCGCCAGCCTAGCACAGACAGACAAGTCGCTGTCATCAAGGAAGCTGGCACATCGCTGCCGGCACGCAACGTTTCCACCGCTAGCCCCGAGCTGTACCGCCGCCTGTGCAAACAGGAGCGACTGCTCCCCGCATTCTCCGCAAACGAAACCCGCGCGTCAGTTCCCGCTCGAACCGCGAAGGTTCCCGTACGCCTGGCCATCAGCCCGGGACAGAAACTGCCCGGCGGGCACGCATTCTCCCAGCCGTTGCCCCGGCACAGAGAACAAAACATGACGATGCGCGGCACTCCTTTCTTTAAGTTGGACAATCGTTCAACCAACACTCTGGTGCAGAACCCGACGCATGCACCTGACCCAGCGCTGATGCGGCAGCCACTGGGAGTGTCAGTTAACAGCTTGTACACATCTCCAAAGGGGGGGGGGGCAAGCCCCACCACAGAGGTAGTGAACGAGACTTAGTAGGGTAGCCAGGATAGGTGCATGTCCACTCACTCCGCCAGTATGCACTAACCACTAACCTAGGCTACATAGAGCCCTACTGCCAGTAACTCAGACTCAACCTCCATGCCTTGCAGACTCTAACCGACGTAGTCCGAGAGGACATGACCTTGGTGCGCGCGACCAGAGACTTGATGCAAGACCTTACCCGGGAGATAGCCTCCTCAGTCACCAGTCTGAGCGGGGGTAACATACCCCCCTACCTAGTCTCCCTATCTCTGGTTGAACAAATCTTAAAATCCGCCACGACCACCGTGGTCCAATCCTCTCAGGTACACTTGGCATATAGTCTTGGCAGTGCTATCCCAATTTTCATAGATCCACCGCATCTAGAAATAGGATTCCTTGTCAACCTACCAATCATTGAACCGCAGAACATGTAGGCTAAAACACTGTCACACAACCGCTATGACATGGTCACTAAACTGAGCCTATGAATCAGACGGTCTTCTACACGGTTCCCCGAGGGACCAAACTAGTCTAGTTCAGCCCCAAGGAAACTGGACCCCCATTCACCAAACATGTAACCAGGTCATTACACTACCTCACACTCCTTCTCTCCCTTCCCCTTATGCAAATCGTGTAAACACGAAGAGCTAAGTGACCAAGACAGAGAACCGGGCCCAGGCCCTGCCTAGAAAACTTGAAGTATGACAATCTGAATGTATTGTTTCGTGTGATGTAGACTAGTATGACAATCTGAATGTATTTTTTGTGTGATATAGTATAGGATGACAATCTGAATGTATTGTTTGTGTGATATAGAAGGATAGAATAACTTGAGAAAAGTCCTGCCCGGACACAGGTGATCTGCCCGGACTTGAGCCCACATAGGACCACATAGCGTAGGACCTAACGAACTTGCTCCTTTCAGCCTCACGGACTAGGCAACCAATGGGTCGCCACCCGCAGGCCGCATGGCCCTGGAGATGCTTGAAAGACTGTGCCAGAACACACCCTTTCAACCATCGGGGGGATGTTGGGCCAGACATATTGAAGGACATTGATATTGAATGAGTATTGATATTGAATTAACATTGATATTGAAGTAACAGCAACATTGAATGAAAGACATGTTGTTTGAATACTGGCTGGTCCTTGTGGAGACAGTGGGAGCACACAACCCCCACACCTGGCCATTTGGCCAATTTGAATACCACACCCGTGATAAGAACCACAGGGGAGCGAGCCGATTCCTTTGTCCCACAGCAGCGAGATAAGGGGAACCAATCGGTGTGCCTAAACCACAGCAAAGACACGCCCTGCACCCCAAAACATATACAGGTTTGAAACCTGAAAACGTCAGTTCCTAAGCAGCCCAGCTGCAGACAGGTCCTCCTCTGAGAAGTTCTAAGTGACTTATCGTCGCAACAGGACGTACGTTTGTGTCCCGAGACAAACCGCCCTTCCCCCCTGCTCGGACCCGAGCCGCCCAGGCCGCAACCAGGCCGACGACCTCCACATCAGAGCCAAGCCAGCTCTGATATCCTGAAACCGACCCGCATCGCCTGAGCGCCCTCAACCCGAAGAAGCGAGCTGTGAGGTTCTCCCTTTCCTCCACTGAGACGACAGCAGATGCAAGAACTCAGCGTGGCCAGCTGAGATCGACTGCCTATTCTCAACCCCCCCGCTCCGGCCTCCACGGCTTCCTCTTCGGGACAAGCGGCCGCCCGCTCCACGAGCCCCTCTCCTCCCCGCTGGAGAAACCTTGCGAGTCCGACCGCAACAAACCACTGCATCTGCGTTTGCAGAGCTGAACGAACAAGCCAAGTAAGAGACTGAATTGATCACTCATGTCCGGGCTTAGAATTGTTAGAGTTAGATGATATATATATCTTTAGATGTACATGATTAACTGATATGATACTGTGAATGAATCTGTGACTGTTTATATCTGACTGTGACTGTGGGTTATACATGCATTACTGACTCCGAGTGTTTAGACGCTAGCCAGTTACTTCTTCACCGATCCACCGAGTGGATCTAGCATAGCCAACGAGCTGAGAGGAACTTGTTTCGCCAATTCAAAGTCGATTAACTAATCGTGGCGGAGTAAGAGCCTCACGGCCCTGTTTTTCATCTAGACGGTTATTTCTCACTCACGGGCACGTGCGCAAGCGCGTGAACGGACCCTTCCTTGCTAAATACTCACGCACATAGCTATTAGTCGGCTAACCGCCATTTTGTGCCGAGAACGCATTCCCTTAGTCTCCATCTTGGGCCGATCGCCATTTTGGCCCGAAAGCACACACCCGTATCCTCCATTTTGTGCCTAGTCGGTCCTTCCGGGTCGGCCATTTTGAGAACAGACCCCTCACGCACACACACACACACCCCCACACACACACACTCTGCCTCCCTCTAGTGTTCATCCGGTGTTTTACACTTTTGATGCAGATAAATACCCCTCCCTCACATTCACCGACCATGCATTGAAATGTTTAGATGGTAACTCAGTTACAACGTGAATCCACTGACTGTATTGCCAATCCCTCTCTTTTATTTTATATATATATTAAATATTGTCAACTTTTATTAGAATTCAACTGTTTCAGAGTGATTTTGTGGAATTGTGGTAAACTGTTGTCTAAGATATAAGAACTCTCTCCTTTCAGATTAGACTAAGGTGATTCAGATTAGGTCCGGTGATTAAGCCGGTGGTGCCCCTAGGTTAATCCTTACCAAGGATTACATATTTGATTTTAATAACTTTATGAAATATTAATAATTTTCGGATTATTAATATTTTATCTTACCTAACTAAATTCACCCAAATAACGAGCACAACAAGTGCAAAGGTTGCTGTAGTTAGTAAAGTGCTAGAGTTGCTGTAGCTAGTGTTACTAGCACTACAGTCGCCCCCCTTCTCACATGGAGAAGATTCACTTCTATTTGCTATGGCTGATTTATCCTTTGAGGTGTTGGTTTGCTTGTGTGTAATGAAAACGGCGCCTTTTTGTTCATACAGGGCTGCAGACTTAAAATGTTCAGTCAAATGAGTTCAGTCTGGTCCATACAGAAGAGGCGGCAGCGGCCTGCCACACAATTTGTTGATAATCTATACTAGTTTACGTCTTGTTTTGCTTTATGTTGTCACTTTTGTTCTGTCCCACTTATGGGATTATGTGAATGCGGGAGGACTACTCTGGATTCCTGACGCAAACAGCCGAGTGGAGCTGGCCAGTGTTGTGACCAGCCAGGATCGCTCCGGAAGGCCATGTCAGCTAATGTCTGAGTGAGTAGCCTACCTGCATGTCAATGGATAAATCAGCTTTCCAATCTTTCAGTCATTCCTTCATGTTACAATTATCGGCATAGTAGTGGAAACCCCCTAGACAACGAACGATGCCAAATTAAATGAATGAAATTAGATGCACTGATGCTGACCTGTAACATTATGTTGGCCCGTCGGTATTGAGGTAATGAACGCCGCGGCGGCTAGGTTGTAACAGGCCTCAGGTCCGAGATATGAGGTGTGGCCTAATGCAAATTGTAACACTAGTAAAGTGTAGTAGTGCAATTCATTTAAAAACCAGACCACCTCTGGGTAGAAACTGTTTACAAGTCAAACCTTATGCTTATACCACTCTGTCTGGGCAGCCCTCATCCCAGCGGTAGGGTCTACCTGATGGTAGCTGGGTGATAAGGTCATTGCCTGGGTCGCTGGGGTCCCGGACTATTTTCTGGGCCCTGTCCGGCACCTTTTAACATAGATATCTGTCAGAGTTGGCAAGTCTTCTTCAATAATTGTCTGTGCTCTTCTTACAACCTCGTCAATTAACATACGGTCCTCCACAGAGCAGCTTCCATACCAAACATTTATACATCCTGTGAGGAGGCTTTCAACAGTGGATCTGTAGAAATAAATGTGTGTCTTGGTGGTTACACCAGCCTTCCTTAAACTAAGAAAGCTGCTGTTGTGCCTTTTTGACAACAGTTGGGACCATTCGTTTTTTACGGAAGGGGTCACTGGAGAAAAATAGGAGAGGGTGATGCTTTTTAAAATGTAGTCTCAGCCGCCGATACTTCTGGCAGCGGCGCTGTGGAGCAGCCGAAACCCAAAATGACACAGCCGAAGGAGGCTGTGTCTGAGCTAAAAACGTTGGCACTTCCATGTGAATAATGGCTCGGTATTGGAAACTACGGAAGATTTTGGAGTACATTGGCACCGTAGCATTGGATAACAACATGTCATATACATGTTATGAAAGGCATCTGTAGCCTGGGCCAAGTTAGAGAAAGCGTGTGTTGTAAATCAGAATCAATGGGACTATCTAGTGGAGAAAACAAAACACATAAAAAATCTGAGCAGGAGAGGTTGTTTTGTTGTGGATTTGCAGTGCATGGAGAGCTGCACTGGCTGCCTTGACCGAAATAGAGGAGAGTATTACTTCTGTGTGAAGAAGAAATGGAAAATTGTATTTTACTGCGCTATGTCAATTTGGCCATACTGGCGATAATTGTACTAATTTTGAGCTTAATATGCATCATCATTTCATATTTTATTTCATGGCCAGATGTGGCCTTTCTTATCTCATAGTGCAAGTCAAGCTGTTTATGTGCTTTGCCTAATTTTGTCCCATGCGTGACCATCTGAGGTCTCTGGATATTTGTGTCCCTAAAAATTTGAAGTGGACTACTATTTATACATACACACCATTGCTCTTACTGGGAGTGTGCACTTTCTCATTTGTGTGGAAATCAACAATGATTTCCTTTGTCTTGGTGACATTAAGATGCAGATTTTTGTCGGTACCCCACTCTATCAATTTCCTAACCTCCTGTCTATAGGTGGATTCATCATTATTCTGGTAGCCTAGTTTGAGTGTATAGTCTCACTAAGTCTGAGTTTACGCATTACTAAAATTGTAACAGTTGCACTAACTGAAATAGTTCCAACGTAGGCATAAGTTACAACTTAAATCTTACACCTAGCCCTTTGTAGGTGTAAAATCCGCTGTGAAATAGCGGTAATTGGCACAGTTTGCATAGCATTTGGCAACTTGGCATGGCACATTCTTTTGAAAGGTGGGATAACTTGGAGGATGAGGATGTTTGGAGATTAATGTTAGCAATTTTTGCCTTCTAGCCATTTAACCTACGCTACTGCTTATCAAAGCACATGAGAGACTTGTTTTTGCACACACTTATTGAGGATATCAGGGTGTAGAGTACAAAATGTTACATTACTGTAAAAACATCAATAAATACAGTGATCAACACCACAAGCAGCCTAGTCTACTTTATTTTCTGAGAGTATCGTAACGTGGTAAAACAATGCAATGATGATGAAAAGTGGTCACCAGAGATGTAACAGTCTATGAACGTAACGGATAGCAACAGAATAGCTCTGTGGTGCAGTTAAACAAAGATACAACTCTAGTGTCAAACTAACTTTTCAAGTTAGTGTAGACTTTACACCCTAAGAGAGAATATACCTTCAGCTGGTGAGAGAAGAAACTAACTCAAAAGAGTATCATGACTTCTTTCTTCTGTTCAGTAGAATCAAACAATAAACTCATCTGATTTCAAGTCTTACCTTTGCTCAGTAGAGAGATGTTCATCTTTGAACTCATTAACATCCATAGACTGGTCACTCTTCATGGACAGACAGCTGGGTACAGGGGAGTCTGCTCTCTGCTGGATCCTGATAAGGATTGATAAAACAGGGGTGGTGGCAGTAAACATGTTAGAGAAGCAGAGTTTTGACCAGCTGTTCAGCATTGGGTTGCACCCAGGGGTGTAGTCTACCTTTTTTCAGAGGGTATACTGACTCTGACTCCCCCCCCCCCCCCCCCCACGCTCGGCGTAGACTGAAAACCATTTGAAACTTTCAGTAGCCTATGTTGGAGTCCAGGTATGTTTTGTACAATGACGTCTCTCAGTGTGTTGCTGTTAACTGCCCATTTCGTTGTTTTCTTTTTGTTGATCTCGTCTTTTTTCTCTTCGACTTGATTTGTATCAGTGATAGAGGCAGTGCGCGCTCTCCCAGAGCGCCTGGCTGCTGCTTGCTGCAAGTTGTAAACAGAGGGTTTGACAGTTGACAGCTGAGAGCCCGGCTTCTGTCAGCTGACCAGAACGAAAATCAGATTTCTAAATAGCCGTTATTTTAATAAACTGAGCACACAGGGGTAATCTAAATAGTTACTTTGACCGACTACATTTTTTTCTAAACTTATAAAAAATGTTGTGACTTAGGCCATTATTTTAAGAGGGTGACATACAACTGCTCTTTCCATTCCATAGACTGGGCAGGTAGAGGGCTTTTAGGACCATTGAGATGGACGTTACAAAAGTGGTTTGAGTGAAACACACTGTATCTCAGTATTGGTTAGGGATGGGCATTTCTTGCAAAAACACTAGTAGAAATTTGCCGGGCCAAATCGACTTTTCGTCGAAATTCGGACACCCTTAAAAAAAAGGAAAAAGAAAAAAGAAAAAAAAGCGAGTCAAACTTAAGTCTAAGTATAGCTGAATCGCTTGGTTTGACCAAGTAAAACATTTTTATACGCATTTTAAGCAAGATCTATAGACCAAATCAGCGGGGATGTTTACATTTACTTCCGGTTACCCCTGGGGTCCACACATCATAATGGCGGTGAACGGCACAAACTGACATGTTGAAGACAAAAACAGACAAAGAAGACAAAAATGGTTTGTTCGTGTTGTGTTGTTGTTTAATATCATTCATAACAACACTTTCACTAACGTTAGTGGAGACCAGACTAGCTAATTTACCTGTTGGACCAGACCAGACCAGAGTAGACTTGAAGCTAAATTAAATTAACGTGGCGTAGTAGCTCTGTCTGTAACGTTAGCTATAGCTACGTTAACGAGTCTGCAAAAAAACAGCAAGTTTGACAGTTGTAATAATAATAATAGGGCCTCAGGCTGCAGAGCAGGGTGGATGGAGTGGGCCTCAGCCCCAGGCCACAGCTAGCAGAGCAGGATGGTGGAAGCCCCAGGCGACAGCTAGCAGAGCAGGATGGTGGAAGCCCCAGGCGACAGCTAGCAGAGCAGGATGGTGAAAGCCCAGG
Source organism: Poromitra crassiceps (assembly GCF_964638095.1). NCBI lineage: Eukaryota > Metazoa > Chordata > Actinopteri > Beryciformes > Melamphaidae > Poromitra > Poromitra crassiceps. The sequence goes on from NC_139628.1 coordinate 1,302,367, forward strand.
CCACAGCTAGCAGAGCAGGATGGTGGAAGCCCCAGGCGACAGCTAGCAGAGCAGGATGGTGGAAGCCCCAGGCGACAGCTAGCAGAGCAGGATGGTGAAAGCCCAGGCCACAGCTAGCAGAGCAGGATGGTGAAAGCCCCAGGCAACAGCTAGCAGAGCAGGATGGTGGAAGCCCCAGGCGACAGCTAGCAGAGCAGGATGGTGGAAGCCCCAGGCCAACAGCTAGCAGAGCTGGATGGTGGAAGCCCCAGGCCACAGCTAGCAAAGCTGGATGGTGGAAGCCCCAGGCCACAGCTAGCAGAGCTGGATGGTGGAAGCCCCAGGCCACAGCTAGCAAAGCTGGATGGTGGAAGCCCCAGGCCAACAGCTAGCAAAGCTGGATGGTGGGTGGTGGAGGCCCCAGGCCACAGCTAGCAGAGCTGGGTGGTGGATGGTGAAAAGCCCCAGGCCACAGCTAGCAGAGCTGGATAGTAGATGGTAGATGGTAAAAGCTCAGGCCCAGGCTGAAGCTAGCAGATGATGGTCTGCAGCCTACTACAGGTTTAGGCTGGATCCAGTGCAGCAGAAAGAGTAGGCCCGGGGTAGAGAGAATCTACCAAAATATCAAGGATTACAAAGACCATCCATAGCTTTTGGTTGTTTGTCAGTTGCTGTTGCAATAAAAGTCAGGTAGTGCAACAAGTTAAAACTTGCAAAAATTAAAAACATAGAATAATGGTTTAAAAAGGTTGGAGAGTCAGGAGCCCAGAACACATGCTGTCTCACTCTCACCTTCCCTCCCTCTGACAGATTAGTTGTAAACAAACTTTATTAGCTAGAAACAAGGCTATACGTCGGACAAGCATGTTTACCAACCGTTTGAACATTTAAATTGAAAGTAGTCGGCCGAAAACAATGAGAGGGTTTGACAGCATTTATTTGTCAACACGCAAATTTAAACCTGCCGCCTTCCCGAAGTGGTACGCGGAAGTAATGTTGTTTACATGGTGACGTCACGGTGATTTGGTCTATAGAAAATGAATGGCGGATGAAATCTCATGGACAGGGAGAGGGGGTGACTTTGGCACCCTATTGCAGCCAGACCTACATTAGCCGTTAGCAACGTTAGCATTAGCGTAGCGCCGAGATGGCCCAGCACCAGTTTATGTGGATACTTATCAATGAATCACAAAATGCAACTGAGTGCAGCAGTAACTGTGTTAGTGAATGGAACACGGAGGGAAAATACAGACAGGCGAAATGGCCGACACAACAACTCAGACACATGGTTACATGACCAATAGCATAACAGAAAGGCAATGGTTGCCATAACAACCAACAACAACATTCCTGGCGCAGGGAACAATAGACATAATGAGCTTTTCTTTTTTCTTCATGCAGTAACAAGCCTTGAAACATTTTCATTGTGGCAGAGTGTTGCTGTAGCCTAATATAGAGTTTAAGACCATTTCTACTACATTTTAACAGTGTTTCTAGAGCTACTGGGTGCTGCTCACTGGTGCTGCTACTGTCTGAGCTGTCTGCTGTCTGAGCGGCGTTATTACGAAACCCACCGTGGTTATGCCAAAACCACGCCCTGTGCCCGCCTACGCAGCAGTCAAGCGCCGGGATTGGCCAGGTGCCCATGCTCATGTTGGGCCCTCTAATACAGGGACACCATTCCTGTGAGAAGCAACAACACCAACAACTATACAGCGAGGCTGCAGCGAGGATATTGAAAGACAAAATCCTACATCGCACCAAAGCATACAATGTACCGCAGTTATTTCACTTTCTGACCACCCGCCTCAGTGCTATGAGGCCAGAATAACAGATGCTGCCCTTGGCCATTGGGAAGGCTAACCATTTACTTTTGGTTTTATTGATTATGATTCAACTTTGTATCTATGATTTTATATTATTGCATGTTTTTGTAGATTGTTGGGACTTCACTGGCCTGGAACAAACGGCTGGACTGGGGGGAATGAATAGCTGTGCCAAAAAAAGAAGAAGCTAGGCATATGTGCTGTAGCCTATTGTATTTTTAATTTTATATTTTTTATATTTTTCATTTGCAGGTTAAACTGTCAGCTGAGCTCTGTTATTGAAGCTTTGGCTAAAGGCCTGAATTTTACAATGATGTTTTGAAATAAATATGTTTAAAAATCGATTGTGTGTTAATTGTGTTACGTTTTCATTAGCATTACAGTTTTTCACAATTGTTAACACACATTTCTCAAAACAATAACGGCTTTCTCAAAACTGCACACACAAAACTGAAAACCTCACACACAAAATGCTAAACCTGACACTCCCTTTGCAAGATGACTCTTTGCCATCAAATCTCTTCACTGTTCACAAAATGGAACTCGTGTTTTCATTTGGTAGCTACACACAGCCATATTTTCAAATGACACACAATACACATTCATTGAGTACACACAACTAAGCATTTGCTGCACACTACTAAGCATTCAGCACACTGAAGTGCAAAATTGAAAACACAATCATATAAATGGAACACACCATGACTCTGGAGAATGAGCCATTTCTCCTTTTGTAAAATGTCTCAGTGTAGGCCTACTACTACTCATAGTCAAACATAAAACAGCACACACATATGCAGCAAAAAAAAGGTTTTACAGTATTTCGGTACACACAGAGAACAGTACAATACTGTAAACCGGCCTGCTCAAACCCCCCCCCGGCGTTCACCAAACAAAACAGAGGCTCAAGGCACTTTTATGCTGCAGTCCTGATTGCAAATTGCTCAACAGAGCTGAATGTTTAGAGATTTGAATATTTGTGTGTTGTAGGTTGATGCTTTGAGATTTGACTTGAGAAGTGTGTGCAACAACTGAACATTGTGTGTAGTGTTTTGACAACAAGGTGATGTGTAATTGACGCAGAGTGTAAAGAAGGAAAGTCAGAGTCTAATGCAGATAGGGAGTGTGAAGTAGTGCCAAATTGGGTCAAGCGATTGGTAGCCTACATGAAGTGAAGGTTGTGCAAATTGTGCCAAATTTTCGCTTTTTGTGTGTTAACAATTGTGAAAAACTTTAATATACAGTAATTTATTTTCAATGTCCGATATCAAGAGCAATTTGGTTAATAAAATCGCTGGGCTGGGCGCAGTGTTTGTGGTGTGGGAAATGTGTTGAAAGCTTGTATTATCAGAGGGACCTCATCAACCTCCTCACTTCACATACTCCTTCCACATCCAGGCACACTCACCACTCCTTTCTTCCTTCCCTCTGATCCCAGTGGGAAACAAGTTACACAATGCCATTTCCTTTCTGAACACTCTAATCTTCTTCAAAGCCATCTCTTGCTGCCGCTTAGATATACACTCAATTATAACCATTCCACCCCTTACTCTTACCAACCGCACCTCTCCAATTTTATCCTCAACATCCAACTCTATAGGAACATGTTCACCACTCAATCTCAACAAACACATGCAGAAGGGAAAGGCTGTTTGGAGACATATTGGGTGGAGGGGTGGAGGTAAAGAGCCTGTGGGGGACAGGGTGTCCTGTGTTAGGCCTGGCCACTTGTCTTTTCTCCTTATATATATATATATATATTGATACTGCATATCGTTCCGGTACTTTAACTATATATATATATATATATATATATACTGTAAAAATGGCTGGCAGCTAAATAAAAAATTGTTTTAGCCTTATTTAGCCTATTTTATGTTTAAGAGAAATAGCCATCCTGCAAGGAGATGTCCATTATTTCAAAATGCGTGATGTCTGCATCAAATAGCCTGACATTGCAGAAACCACAACTTGATTTAAAAATGAAAATTTGTTTGTTCTGATTTATTTTCACTTCTGTTGACATACAGTATATTCCTCTGAGAAAGGATTGTCGGCAAGCGGTCATACTCATCTCAACAAGCCATGCTTGGCAAGCAGATCTCATCCCTTTGATCTACTGGTTATATGTGGTTGGTTGACACAGCCGAATTTAATGGCCGCAATCCTGAAATTAGGCGATGCTACTATAAATAAATCCATTAAGAATTTAGGATAGCAGAGGAGTTACTGATGTGTTCATATTAGGCAGCATGGGTTTTGACTGAAGGTTTGCGCATTGCAAGTTGAGAGACATGCATTTGGAGTCCGCAGGCAGCTCCTGCATGCAAGCCAGCAAGCAACAGAATGTGATATAGCCTGCTTACCATTTAAAGTAGACTCCTTAAGGGACAAATCAACTGACCTCTGATAATCAGCAATATAGTAATTTATGCTGTATATATGGCCACGGGCACGGTGGATGGGCAATTGGGCACTATGAACACACCTGAATCCAAATGTCTTCATTGCACAATGCACAGCCCAACGTTTGCATTTGGGCTCATGCGGGTTGAATGACAGAAACATGGTTGACACAAAATCATCATAAATCTCGAGATTATGGCAATTTGAATTAATTAAATCCATCAAGAATTGAAGAGAGAGGAGTTTGAAACACGCAGATCTTTGCTGCCAATCTATAGGCTATGGCATGCGCCAGTCAGCAATAAATATATTTTTTTGGTTTATTTTCCAGTTTATTCTAATTTATTTCATCTGATAATATTAGGCCTAAAACTGTGGGAAATTAATTGTGTTTATAGGTGTTTCCCCACACCCTTATGCATGAGTCTAATTTATTAGGTAGTCTACTGTACTTTATTTTCAAAAAAAATAAATAGCCTAATGTTATTTAGCCTATGGCTATAGCCGTTTTCAGAGGAGCTGTGTGGACAAAGAGAAGGATTATAGAACATATTCTTCCTGTTTTCTCGAAAACGGCCTTCTTCACTAGGTCGTTTTCCAAAAAACAGGCAGAATATGTTAAAATTAGTCTATCTATACACTAATCCTTCTCTTTGTCCACACAGCTCCCCTGAAAACAGCTATAGCTTGGCCCTATATTGGCATATAATATTATAGGCAATTTTTTTATTATTGAAAAGTAAAGTAGACTAGTTATAGCCTACATTTTATTAACTATAATACATAATATAATAATAATAATATAATAATACAAATTAATAATAATAATAAATAAATTAGACTCACATGCATAAGGGCATGGGGAAACACCTAAACACAATTTCCTACAGTTTTAGGCCATACATATTATCAGATTAAATACATTAGATGCACTCTTTGAAAATAAACCACAAAAATAACCATATTTATTGCAGACTGGCGCATATATAGGCAGCGAAGATCCGCATGTTTCAAACTCCCCTCTCTTCAATTCTTGATGGATAATCTCGAGATTGATCATTCACAGATGATCTTGTGTCAACCAAATGCAAACTGCATTGTGCAATATGAAGACATTTGGATTCAGGTGTCCAAACGCCCATCCGTGTGCCCCGTGGCCATACAGCAAATTATTCTTATTGCCTTTATTAAGGAGAGGACATCAGTTGATTGCCACTTAAGGAGTCTACTTAAAGTATCATCAAGTGCTTTCATAGGCTATGGTTACTTACATTTTTCTAAAAAAATCATAAATAACGCGCTCAACTCCTTACTTATTATTTTATTATTAGGTTATGTAAACTGGGTGCTGAATCCCTAAAACAAGTATAATTCTAAAAAACGAAAAGAACAGCACTCCAAGTTTAAAGGTTTTATTAATATAGGACGTTTCGGGCAGCACCCCTTCTTCAGCTGTAATGGCAATTACAGCTTGCCATTACAGCTGAAGAAGGGCTGCTGCCCGAAACGTCCTATATTGTGTGGCAATAAAACCTTATGCAGCATGGATTTTGCGCATTGCAAGTTGGAGAGACACTTGGATATGGAGTCGGCAGGCAGCTCCACGCAGGTGCGCAGCAAGATGAGAGCCTGTATCTGCCTGTCACCAGCACAATTCTGATATAGCTAGGCCTATTGAAATGGCTAGAATAACATTTTCACACATCTCCATCTATTAAATAATCTATTTTTTGTGTGTGAAGTGTAGGCTTATGCGCGGATTGGCTGCACATGGACAGTGCGCCTCGGCTGCGCCTCGGACCGGTTCACGCCTCTGCGTTGTCCCTTAAAAAGTGATAATGGACACCTCGTCGGGCAGTGGCGTGCCGTCCATTAGGCGAACTAGGCAAATGCTAAGGGCGCTTGAGCCGCTAGGGGCGCCAGAGAGGGTAAAAAAAAAAAAAAAAAAAAAAAAATTTTTTTTTTTTTAGAAATACTTTTTCATGATAATAGGCCTACTATTATTTTACAATAGTAGACAAAAAATAAGCACAACAACATCTTAAGTCTTTAAATAATAGTGAAATCATTTTTCTAATTCTGGCTTTCTGGCTGCCTGGGCTGCAGCACTTTCACCATGGTCCCTAATCCATACCACCCCACCCCCTGCGCGGCTGCGCCCCCTTTTACCTGCTCGGAGCTTTTTCCCAGAGTGGGGGGGAGCAAGGGAGCTGGAAGGTGGGTGCTGAGGGTGCTGCAGCACCCCCTGGTGGCAAGAAATGGGATTTTCGAAATTGTTGGATTTGGCTGTCTTGTGTTTATACCACCAACAAAATGCATTAAAAAACAGTTTGTGCTTCCCAGCTCTGATCTTATATGCTCTCTCTTCAAAAGTGTTTGATTTTCATCATAATCTGGTTTTCCATAATAATAATAATAAGTTCAGTGTTTATGCCTGTGTTGCTTTCTGTTGTAGTGTAAAACGACTAAAGGGAGAGCAGGTGCTTATATGAAAGTGAGTGAGAAAAGGAGAAGATACTGAACAATGACATCACAACAGTATAATCCTAATGTTAATTTAAAATTAAATATTCTTCTAAATATGGATTAAAGTCCAAAAAACATCAAATTTTCTTCGGCGCTGCCCTTGCGGGCAGCACCGAGAGTCCCTTCCTTACAGCACCCCTTCCTAAAAGTACTTCCAGCGCCACTGGGGAAGGGCGATTCTGAGCCTGCACTGCAGTGGTGGAATTCGCTGCGATATCATTTTTATTATATTTTCTTTGGGGGAGGGGGGGCACCAGCACAAATCTTGCCTAGGGCACCAACTTGGTCAGGCACGCCACTGTCGTCGGGCATTAACCCTTACATATATATATACTGCAATGGGGAATTCCAAGCGTTTGTGTTTTCCCCATGTCCACACTGCAACTCTACAGCGGATTTTGGTGATAAAGACGGGTCAGTTTCATCAAATGGCTTGATGCTCAGAACAATAGCACTAATATGTCAATAGGTGCAAATGAAGTGCCGACCCATCGCAATACGCGTGATTTCTAACCCCACATAGGATAAGCAATAACCACGCCCTGTGGCGCCGGGATTGGCCAGGAGCATTGAAGCTTGGGACTAAAGCACCTGGGGTTTTTCATCTTTTAAAATAAAGATGTTTAAAAAACTATTGATTGTTACATTTTCAGTGCTGTACCTTTTCTCTGGGTAAGAATTGAGCTTGAAATTAACGATATGATACATTATATTATATGAGCTATGAACGTGAACACAACGGTAGGGTCAAGTACGTTGTCAAATACGACGAGGTAGGCGTATACCTATATGGCACAACTGCCACTGCGCGCGTGTGTGTGTGTGTGTGTGTGTGTGTGTGTGTGTGTGTGTGTGTGTGTGTGTGTGTGTGTGTGTGTGTGTGTGTGTGTGTGTGTGTGTGTGTGTGTGTGTGTGTGTGTGCGTGCTTACCTGTGGGTATTTTCTAGACTGTCTCACAAATGTTTTTGATTCATCCGAGGTTAACCGTTTTTGTTGGGAGTGTTTTTGTTTGCCCTGTAGCCTAATTGAAGCATGAAATAAAAAATGTTTCTGTCTGTCTGTCTGTCTGTCTGTCTGTCTGTCTGTCTGTCTGTCTGTCTGTCTGTCTGTGTGTCTGTCTGGGCTACTTACCGCGAGAGGAAGAGGAAGACGACACGGCACACGGAGCAGAGTGGTGCAGCTGTAAAAGTCAGCAGGGTGCCGTGCGGCCGGGTGTGTATTGCTGCTGTAGAAATCTGAAATCTCCCAGGTTATATAGAGAGCCAAAGTCACGCCCACGTTAGGCAAATAGTATTGCCAAGCCTCATGGATTGGCAAGGATACACTCCGGTAGGCTAATAGCCTCTCCGGATGGAAAAAATAATTCCCAGAGATTTTCCTATATGATTATAAGAATGCGTTTTGTTAGACCTATGTCGGGCGTGCCCGTGCTAGGAGAGAGAGAGAGAGAGAGAGAGAGAGAGAGAGAGAGAGAGAGAGAGAGAGAGAGAGAGAGAGAGAGAGAGAGAGAGAGAGAGAGAGAGAGAGAGAGAGAGAGAGAGAGAGAGAGAGAGAGAGAGAGAGAGAGAGAGAGAGAGAGAGAGAGAGAGAGAGAGAGAGAGAGAGAGAGAGAGAGAGAGAGAGTCTCCTTGCTGATGATTATGAACTCCCTTGGTTAGTCGCCAACTCGGAAGTGGGCGTGACGTGGTAGCAGAGAGACACGCCTCTGTGTCACATGCTTTACAATAAGAAGAGCGTTTTGCAGGAAGAAATGCTGCCTTCAGTCACATAGTATTTTCCAAAGTCATCTATATAGCCTACCTCCCTGCAGGTAGCTAGTTTTTTTTTACATTTTTATTGACAGTATTAATGTAGGCTATGGAAAACAGAGATAAAGACAAAACAAACACATAAATAAAGATGCCATTAATACATACAATTAGCTTACAACAGAGCCGGGAGGAATTTCTAAATAAATACATTAAATAAAGAGCATAAATCAATAGTCATTGCCGCTTTCTTATTTTTTTTTAGTAAAAGATCGTTTTGATGTAGGCTTGGTTTCATTGTCAAAAACCAAAATAAAGGTTTAGAATGGCTAAAATTGGTGAGTGGTGGCAGCGGTGTCTGTCTGTCAGTCATCATGGTTTGTGTCACGTTTTGTCCTACCACGCCCCCACACACACAGACAAACCCCCATCCCACCCCAGACCCATATAGGACGAATCAGCGTGACGTCACTTGCCACCCAGAAATGCGGAACCCCGCGGCAGTTAATAGTATGAGTTGTGCCAAACAAACATTAATATCTCAAACTATACTAGTGGAGCGGATAAGCACATAATCATGCACTTTTTGACAGAAATGTGAAATTTCACACATAGTTAGGGAATAGTCTAATGTACCGCCAGTCTAATGTACATGTGCTTATAACAATTGTGCACTTCTAACAAAAACACTAAATTTCTCACATAGTGAGTGATAAGGTTTACTTTAAGATTGGGAGGGGAGTCAGATTTGACCTCAAATACAAGATTGCCACCATTTCCCCTAGTCCAATATACAAATGTGCTTATAAAAATTGTGCACATTTTCAGAAAAGCATGACATTTCTCACATAGTGAGTGAATACCATAAGGTTTATTGTCAGATGTGGAGGGAAGGCGGATTTGGCCTCAAATCCAAGATGGCTCCATTCCCCCGGGTCTAATGTCCAAATGTGCTTATAACACTTGTGCACTGCTTCAAAAAGGCATGACATTTCTCACATAGTGAGTGAATACCATAAGGCTTATTGTCAGATGTGGAGGGAAGTCAGATTTGGCCTCAAATCCAAGATGGCCACCATTCCTCCCTAGTCTAAAGTTCAAGTGTGCTCATACCATGATACAAGTTTCACAAATCTTAAAGTATTTCTTGGTGAGCGTGTAGGGCCCCCTTGGTAATCTAGAACAGATTTGAAAGGTATAAGTGTAATGGTCTTTGAACTAGACCTGGTTTTATGCGGTCTAGATGGGGCAAAAACAATGAAATCTTAAATTTTTCCATTTTCACAGATAAGATAACATTTTCACAAATCTCAAAGTGTTTATTGGTCAGAGCCTAGGATCCCCTTGGTGATCTAGCCCAGATTTGAAATGTGTAAATGTAATGGTCTTTGAACTAGACCTGGTTTTATGCAGTCTAGAGATGCGAAAAAAAACAATGAAATCCCAGTGAAAATGGCGGCCATCTTGGATTTTAGGTCAAATCTGACTTCCCTCCACATCTGAAAATAAACCTTATGGTATTCACTCACTATCTGATTTGTGAAACGTTTATCCCATTTGTGAAAACTAGAATAATGGGTGATTTCACTGAAGGGGAGTTCCGGTGATTTTCTCCGCTGTCCTCACCACTCTCCTCACATTCTTCCAGTCACGGTACGTGCACATCTACAATGGCAAATTCGCTTTTCCGCTGTGTCGCAGCGTTTTGTGGGCGTGCAAACCAGCTTCCAGCTTGGAGCTGTAGCCTGTAGAAACGTTGTACACAGGAGGGTGCGGGGAGGAAATGTGTAGGAAGAGCTGTCATTGGGTAGCTTCAACGAAAGGTCCCGCCCTAGTCCCGCCCCGCGAGCGTGAAGCCGCTCGGAGAGAAGCCGCCTCTAGTCTGCGACTGTGAAACGCTGAAACGCTGGGGGCGGTTCCCGCGCGATGTTGAAATGGACCAATCAGAATCGAGAATACAGCAAGACAGCCTATCAAGATGCAGCGTCAAAGCGGCTTTTTCAGCAGGCAAGCCGCCGTGCCATTGTAGATGTGCACGTACCGTCAGCAGCGCTGCAGCTTCCGCACCACACAGAGATGCAGTTGGTCAAGATCTCTATACATCAGATCGGCAATTAGGCCCCCTTTTAGGGCGAAAAACGCAATTTTACAAACTTCAATGTAAAATAGCACTACCCCAGAAAATTTTAGAAAAATAACATAATCAATCTCGTTTATTAATGACCCCAAAACACCATGACATGACAATATATTACAACTCGCCTGGCCATAGAATGGGCAAGATACATCGGAAATATTACTTTGAGCAATCTAAAATCATGTGACTCATGTCACATAGGCTATACATTACAGCCCTGGCTGGTCGTCATAGCAACCGCACATCTGCCCTCCACCCTATAGCCCAAGTAGGCTATGACGTATAACGTTAAAATTAAATCCATACACGGAACTTTTAAACTGGTTAGGAAATCCTGTTGCATCTGACCTACATGGGCAATGAGACAGTCTGTGTGTATATATGTCATTTTAAATGCAGCCATTAGTTATGTAAAATTAGAAAAGAGCATTATAGTTATAATTAATCCAGTTAAATGTGAAAACTGTAAATAAATTGGTGATGTTTATTTTGATTTAACAGTCATTGACTACATATAGACCATGACCTTTGCTTGAATTTTTTTTACTGGACTTCTTTGAATTTTAAATGAGTGTCCCTGACCTAAGGCATTATCAACCACGGCAGGCCAGCTTGTCGGGAAGGGAGGTTATAATGCTCCAAAGTTAGACTATATTAGGCAAAGGGAAAACCACGCATGGCCATTTTCAACCTTGACCTCACACATCAAGATATCTGAATAGGAATGGGTTCTATGGGTACCCATGAGTCTCCCCTTTACAGACACCCACCTTATGCTAATCCCGTGCACCTTTTGTGCAGAAACCATGTATATTTTTGTCATAGTTTAAATGTGTTATTGTCACTTATTGAATATGTGTAGCCCAATGATAGGGTCTAAAGTACAGACATAGCATAGAATGTTTACAGTCCGGTTGATAATATTGACACAATAATAGCCTCACATCATTGATAGCTTCAACTTTCCACCTCTCTCTCGTAAAACTCTCTCGTAACTCTCTCTCGTAACGGGACAAGCCCGTCTTTTATTGTCACACGGCCACAACACACTCATGCTGACGGTGGCCGGTGAAAAGTGTCGTCTGCATTTAACCCATCCAGGCATGTCCTTTCCTCCGGGGGGCAGGCCAGGAGCAGTGGTCGCTTTCTCGTACAGCGCCCGGGGACCAACTTCGGATGCTGTCGTCACTGGTCGGATGACGATGACTATCTGATCTTTTGCATGTTTTTGGTGGGGGGGTTATATACGGAGGAACCCCCTGGGGGGTACGGGGAGAACATGCAAACTCCACACAGAGAGAAAGGCCCTTACGACGAGATACCCCACCTGGGCAGTGGGCACTGAAGATATGGGGGGGAACACAACCACAGCGCCCACAGTGTCCCAGGCGAGAATCGAACTCAGGACCTTCTGACTGTGAGGCGACAGCTCTACCACTGAGCCTCCCAGCACAATCTATCTGACCCTCTCCAATCTGGTTTCAAACCCGCTCACTCAACCGAAACTGCTCTTCTCGCTGTCACTGAGGCACTTCACTCCGCCATGGCTTCATCCCTCTCCTCTGTTCTCATACTCCTGGACATATCTGCTGCTTTCGACACTGTTAACCACCAAATTCTTCTTTCCACCCTTTCTGACTTGGGTGTCACTGGGTCTGCACTCTCCTGGTTCTCCTCCTATCTTTCTGACCGCTCCTACTGGGTTTCTTGGAGAGGTTCCCTTTCTATTCCTTGCACCCTTTCCACTGGTGTCCCTCAGGGTTCTGTTCTAGGTCCTTTCCTGTTCCTCCTCTACATGGGTTCACTTGGTCACGTCATTTCATCTCACGGTTTTTCCTATCACTCCTATGCCGACGACACACAGCTTTACCTTTCCTTCCCCCCCTCTGACACTTCAATTGGGTCACGGATCTCTGCCTGCCTGAAAGACGTAGGTGTCTGGATGGCGGATCACCACCTCAAACTCAACCCTGAAAAAACCGAGATCATCTTCCTCCCTGGCAAAGAATCCCCCCTGACTGACCTCTCCATATCCATTGACAACCACACCGTAACTCCATCTCAAACAGCTAAAAACCTGAGTGATCCTCGACCACCAACTCACCTTCTCTGCCTACATTGCCGCAACAGCACGCTCCTGCCGGTTCTCCCTCTTCAATATTCGCAAGATACGCCCCTTTTCTCACCAGAGAAGCTACACAAATTCTGGTATAGTCACTGGTCTTGTCGCGCATCGACTACTGCAATGTCCTTTTGGCAGGCCTCCCTGCCTCTGAAATACTTCCTCTTCAGCTCATTCAGAACACAGCAGCCCGTCTGGTCTACAATTTACCTAGATTTTCCCATGTCACCCCCCTTTTCCGAGAGCTTCACTGGCTTCCCATCCTGGCAGGCATCAAATTCAAAACTCTGGCACTAGCTTTCAAGGCCGTTCACCAAACAGCCCCCTCATACTTACAGTCTATGGTCACTTTCCAAACCTCTCACCGCCCGCTCCGCCTCTCCACCAGGACGTCTCGCCCCTCCCCTGTTACGTGGGCTCAGAAGCCGCTCTCGGTCGAGACTCTTCTCGATGGTGGAATGAACTTCCCCCTGACATCAGGACTGCCGCATCACTCCCCATTTTCCGCAGAAAACTTAAAACTCATCTCTTCAGACTTTTCATAGACCCTTCCTGAATTCCCTCCCTCCTCTCTGCCTGCTTTCCATGTGTTTTTAATTGAATTTTCTGTTTCTTAAATGTTTGCTCCTTTAATTGTTCACACCTTTAATCTCCCCTTTTATATTGGCTTCTCATATTTTTACTATTGTTTTTCTATTTTATCTATTCATGTTATTGTTTGTGTGCTGTATATGATCATGATGTAAGTCGCTTTGGATAAAGGCGTCTGCTAAATACCAATAAAGTAAAGTAAAGTTATTAAAAGGAGATCTCAGAATAGCCTAAATGTGTGATTTGGTTAAAGAGATAGTTTTCCCACTTTCCCAGAGTCAGAAACAAATAAGTGCCTTCAGACAGACCGTTTTTTCAGACAGTTTTGGTGTAGTCTGAAGTCAAATAGCAATATCAGGTTATCTTGGCTCAATTGTTGAGTGTCTATGGTGTTGTATAAAATCTATATCATATGGGATCAAAACTCGAACTGATTTTGATTCACTGACATGTTGTCACAGTCCCCCCTGGGACTATGGATCAGTCTGAATCTGTCCATTTGTTAGTCACAGTGTAACATTGACTTTGTGCCACTAGGGGGTGGCATTGATAATGAATGAGGACTTAGTGGTAATGCCGGAATCACTTAACAAAGGGGGGACTATCACTGGGGGACAACATGTTGCTTAATTAGATTCTGGTGTCAGAGGTGTCTCTGCTACCTGTGTGTGTCATTATATTTTTTATCACAGTGATGTTATTACTTCACATTTATCACAGTGGAAATGAACTAAATAAAACTAAATAAAATTAAACAAAAGAACCTGCTTCCTAGTAGCTGCTGAACATAAAACCAGACACTGACATACAGTCACATACAAAGAGGAAGGGGGTGGGCTTTATATTGTGTGACTGATAAAACTCAGTGTTGAGCTCATATCGTCACACTGTAGCATGGGGGGCACAACGCTACAATGGCTGCTCTGTAAGTAGAAATAGTGTGTGTGTGTGTGTGTGTGTGTGTGTGTGTGTGTGTGTGTGTGTGTGTGTGTTTTCCCTATTTTTCAAAGATGAATTGATTGGTAATATTTTAAATAACACAACAATTATACATAATACAGGAAAATAGCAATGTAATTTCAAACATGGATGTAACTAGTTTGCTTATTAGCATTAGAATGACCGAGTAGTGACTTAAGTGCATTACATGATGTACATGCTATATTATTGCATGGGATATGTAACCCGTTTTACAATTATCAAATACCGTACATCAACTCTAATATATAAGTAAAATGCACTTTTAGCAGTATTTGTATTTAATAAGTGGAACTATATACATTTGAAAAGTTAGACAATAAAAGATTGAAGAGAAGAAAGTTTCTCTGCAATGTCTTCACTGAGTTTAGCTCGACAGAAGTGAGGGACACTGATTACAGAAAGTGATGACAGAATCTGTTTTATGAAGTTTTTATTTATGTACAAAGTAGAATAAAATGAACAGAAAACAAAAGAAACTCCAGAACAAGCCTTGCCCACTGCTGCGTTACAAATTCTCAACTGTACATTATAGCCTACTGTATATTCTTTATCTGGATAGGTCTGTTATTTATGATGGTTGCCCCCCTCTGTCCTTTTCAGGCCGGACAGGCTAGACCCGCTCTGAGGTTCCTGTTGTTTTACTTGGATATTAGTTATTCCCATGTCATTATTGAATAATTAATGGACTGTAGTTATTATTATGTAATTATTTTAGGTGTCTGGGTTGTTGAACAGGAGTAAAGGATAGACGGGCCAAAAAACATTGTGAGATATGCTCAACGTCTTTAGACAAGACAAACCAAGATTAATTTGACTCATCACATGGGGAAATTGGGCAGCAAAAAATAAGCTATCAGGGGGTCCAACCTTTTTTGGCTACGTGATCCAATTTTGAGTCACAATCTAGGGACCCTAGACATTCAAATTCCGGTACACCGTCGATAATATCATCAGTGACATCTTCAGTGATGTCATATGCTTGTTTTCCGTGAAAAAAGAATGATCCGCACACCAGTGGACTTTCGTATATAGGTAAGTCATTGAGACCACTCAAAACCCGTATCTCTGAACACCGCAGCACAATCAGAAATAATGTTACGTCTAGTGGCTGTCCACTTTACCTCTGCTAAACATTCTGTATCCACTCTCAAATACATTGGGATTGAGGCTCTTAAACTGCCACGCAGAGGGGGTGACATCAACAACTTGCTACTCCAAAGAGAATTATTCTGGATATATACATTGGGCACTCTGGCCCCAAAAGGCCTAAATGAGGAATTTGATATGAGACCTTTTCTATAGAGGGTGATGTAATCCTATACTCCAATCTGTTACTAGGATGTCCCTATTGTGATGCTCTTCTCTCTCTACTGTTCTCTCTCCCTTCTAGTGGTGATCTCTTTTACATAAGTGGTAGCCTACTTCTGTATTTATTTAAAAACTTTTTGCTATTTATTTTAAGTAATAGACTAATAGACTAGGTCCCCATTTCTGCAAATGCAGTATGTTGTGGTTAATGGAGTCGCCTCCAGGGATGTATTTGCATTTGTATTTGTATTTGTTTTGGGCCTCTTCCAAATTCTACTTGACTACTTACTATAAAGCAGAGCCCACAAACTACTCCCTTTGGGGGGCATGTATAATTATATTTGTCCTACTTGTCTATACTGTATATATATACTGTTAGAATCTGTACATTTGTGTCTATAATAACCTACGTTTCTTATGTGTGTACATCTTTATTTTAACTTTTCTAATTGCTAATTGCTGAACACCTGGTGATCTGTCATGTATATTGATACGGGTATATAAGATGGCGTCTCTCTGCCACTTCAGAAAGCGTCTTGAGGAAGGGCCAGTGTGGCCCGAAACATCACGTTGTTTGCAAATAAAAAAACCTAACGGGAGCTCGTTTGGTGTGCGGATTGTTCTTTTTTCACTGTGAGTAACCTTTTGATCCAGCACCCAGGCCCAGTGTGGCCCAGTTTGGATGTGCGTGTCCCTGTCTACTATATGCTTGTTTTCCCCCTCATAATTCTGACTTTAATCTGAGAATTCTGACTTTAATCTCAAATTCTGATTTATTTTCAGAATACCGCTTTTATTCTCAGAATCCTGATTTAAAGTTATAATCTCAAAAATGTTCATTAAAAAAGTCACTATCTGATAGTGAGCCCATTAACACTGTTTGGATCTCACCTGCAATTACCACTCATCGCCATAGGTGTCACCCAAGAGAACAAAGCTGAAATCTTTGAGATTATCAATTTCACTTTAAACTCAGAACAGAACAAAAAAAAGAATCGCAAGTGACCCTAATCATCTTTGTTACTTTTAAATTGTGTGGTGTAAGAAAAAGAATAACGTTTTGGTCGTGAGACCTTCATCAGATTCTCTTCAGAGAATGCAGAGAATCTGATGAAGGTCTCACGACCGAAACGTTATTCTTTTTCTTATTAAACTTTTGATTGCATGTGGAGACAGTGTGCGGGAGTTTATTCTTGTAGCCTACTGTGTCGGGTTTTGGCCTTCTCCGACGCACCTGTTGAGCCTAGGTGTGCAAAAGCTTTTTTCCTTCAAATTGTGTGGTGTAAAAAAAAAAAAAAAAAAAGTCAGGTGACCGTATTTGAATTTCAGGCGACCCCACTTAGGGTCGTGACCCACTTTTATTTACTGTTTATATAAACTGCTTGGGAGAGAATGTCCAAAACTCATCTCTCCATTTTTATGCAGATGACACGGTTATTTATTGTTATGCAGCAAGCGTCAAGAAGGCTTTTGAGTATCTGCAAAATGCTTTTAATGCTGTGCAAGCTCAGCTTTTTCATTTGAAGCTGGTCTTGAATGCTGAAAAAACCAAAGTAATGGTCTTTTCTAACTCTAAGAAGATAGAGTCAAATCTGAGTATTGCTACTATTCAAGGTCAACAAATTGAGGCAGTGTCCACCTACAAATATCTAGGTTTTTTAATTGATGACCACCTTTCTTTTAAGCATCATACAGCATAATGGTGAAAAAGTTGAAATTAAAGTTAGGTTTTTATTTTAGGAACAAATCGTGTTTTTCTCTTCATGTCAGACAGAGATTGGTAGAAGCAACATTTCTGCCTGTTCTTGATTATGGTGACATGCTGTACATGAATGCCTGAGCTCACTGTCTTCATATGTTGGATACTGTGTATCATGGTGCTTTGAGGTTCATTACAAATTGTAGAGCCCTCACTCATCATTGTACTCAATGGTCACTTGGCCTGCTCTGTCGACTCGCCGGCTTTAGTCACTGGTATGTTTTTATTTATAAGGCCATTCTCGGTAGACTTCCTGAGTATTTATCAGTCTTTCTGTCCCAAAAGCACTGTACTTATGGCTTACGGTCTCAGGACGTTTTGCTCATGGCTGTCCCTAAAGCTCGGACGGAGATGGGCAAAAAGGCCTTTATGTTTTCTGCACCATCCTCTTGGAATAGCCTGCAGAATGGGCTTAAACTATGGGACCTAGTTACCCTTAGTGAATTTAAAGGCATTGTAAAGTCCCAGGAATTTGATTATATTAACTGTAAATGTTTTAATTGATGATTCAAATGTATTTTTTCCTGCACCCGTACTGTATTGCACTCTCGAGCTTGTTTGTTTTCTTGTTTGTTGTCTTGTTGTAAGTTTTACTGTTTGTTGTGTCTGAAACTATGTAGCTGCAGCCATTCTTGGCCAGGTCTCTCTTGTAAAAGAGATTTTAATCTCAATGAGACATGCCTGGTTAAATAAAGGTTAAATTAAAAGAAATAAAGGTTGGGAACCACTGCTATAGATAGTGAAATATAATAGAAACAAGACACAGCCCCATATAGTGCAGGGGATTAGATGGTCAGTCGGTGAAGTCACTTTTATGAAAGGTAAACATAAACATAACAAACTACAGGTGGGAAGATAATACAAATGTTTTCATGCACTGATTCCTCTCTGTTTTCTCAAGTAAAATTGTTGTAATGCAGGTCTAAAAAATGTCTCTTTTTTCTTCAGTGACCATATTGCTGTGCAGCAAACCCACACAAGGTTGGTATACTTCACCCTAAGGAGCTGTGTTTTGGGTAGCTTGGAATTTAGACAGGGTTGTTTCAAGAGTTTTAGTTTTAAAATCCAAATTCTTGGGATGTTTATCAAAATAAGAAATGCTGTTTCAATAATTGTGGCCTTGTGGAGAATATTGTTCCCAACTTGTCACTGAAAGAACAAATTCCTCAAGAATGCAAAAACAGAGAACACTTGAGGGTTGTCCTACAACCCAGGTTTTACCAGTGAGAACGAGGATTCTCACACTATGCCAAGCTGCACTCTGCCGCAACCCAAATGGAAAATGTCCATTTCTCAAGAAAGTGACCACTATAGAACCAACCATTACGTCTAACAATGTGATGGCGTTGGCTATGACGTGGCCACCCGCTCCGCCCCCGTGGCTGTAGCCACGTCCGCGCCATAGCCAACCAACGCCACTCTCAATCGTTCCAGCGATCCTGCTGTCCTGAACGAAAGCAGCAAGGCTGGAGGTGTGAGAATCCTCGTTCTCACTAGTAAAACCTGGGTTGTAGGACAAACCTCAAGGTTTACTTAATTTCGAACTTTGGATTCTCACACTATGCTCATATACAACCAACCTTGCTGCAAGGAAGTATGACGTGCGACCCTGAGACCTAAGGCTAGCAACGGGGCACATGGCTCTTGCACATGGCAACGCGACGGCATGACGAGTGACTAAAGTAAAGCACTAAGTAAAGCACTAAGTAAAGCACTACCGCCTAGCGGCTGACAACACAGCGTGCGCAAAGGGCACGCTGGCCACATCAAGGCTATAGAACCTGACAAAGGTGTGGTGGGTAGACCATGACGCAGCTGCGCACATGTCCTCCACTAATCCTCCACTAATGCCCATGAAGTCATGACACCTCGCGTAGAGTGTGCCTTAATACCATCCGGGGGAACCTTCCCTGTGGCAGAGTAGGCCAAGGCAATGGCCTCCACTATCCAGCGCGACTGTTGGGCTGTGAGTGTGTATGTGGACCCAGGAGCAGAGACGACAGGTAAACGTCTTTTACTTTAGACTTGAACAAAGGAACAAATAAACAAAGAGCAGCAATAAAGCTTCAAGCTAAATCTAGCTTATACTGTGTGTCGGACGGCCAACAACTAAACTAAAGTCTCTTGGCAGAGAAAACACAGCGAAAAGTCCACTGAAGTCTTTCAGCATGTGATCTTGAACAGGAGTAGCCAGGGCACAGCAACAGCAAGGCAACGATCAGCAACGGGGTCTGCAAGCAGAAATGAATATAGGCTGCCAGCCAGGTGCAGAAAATGACAGTAAATCAGCAAGGATTATGTCATGGCAATTTCATAGGCTGTTGTGTCCCACCACTGTTATGAGCGCGGGATCTTCGTTCAGCACCATGGACAGTGACGGCGCGTCCTGGTTACTCGCGCTCTGGCCGGTTCCACACCTCGGACAGCTCCTTGACCACAGCCCGATGCAGGGTCCCTGGGCCGTGCTCCCGAGGGTGTGTCAGCGACAAGCACTCCTTGGACAGTGGCCCACCTAGGGCCCGCGGCCCAAAGCACACCAACAATTGGTTACAGGTGCGCAAAGTGCACGTCCTGCCTACGTAGGCTAGGACTGCCTTCACCGGGCATAGCGCGTTCAAATGCCGCTCCTCCTCTGAGCTGAACGGGGGAGGGCAAAAAGCTGCCAGGTCTATCACCATAGACCTGAAGCTGGCATCAATGTTCTTGGGCTGGTACGCAGGGTTAGGCCGAAGCGGAACTCTCCGCCCGTCATCAGCGAACACCATGCAAGGCTGTTGGACCGACAGGGCATCCAAATCACCAACCCTTTTACCTGAAGACAAGGCTAACAGGAGTGCAGTCTTCAATGACGGGGAAACGGGGGGAACGGGGAACCCGAGAGACCCTCCAACACCGTGACCAAGTCCCACTTAAGAAAGACCGCACGCGGCCGTAACCTACGAGCGCCCCTCATGAAACAGGAGATCAGCAGGAGACTACCCACCGGCTTCCCCTCGATCTCCATGTGGCAGGCGGAAATCACGGCCACATACACCTTGAGGGACTGAGGGGACTGACCCGCCTCATACAGGCTCTGCAGGAACAGAGAATGGGCTGAACGCCACAAGACACCAGGTCCACGCCCTAGCGCTCTGTATAGTAAGCATTACACTCATGGGTAGGCCCTGAGCTTAAACTTAGGCACTGGCATTTGAATACATGTGAAACTACGCAATATTTGGGAATACCATGGCATCAAAATCTTGGATAACAATATTGTGTCGGAGGTGACACCTCTGACAACTTTAGTAGCGCTAACATTGACGCTAGCATTAGCACCTTCGCTAGCTAGGTTAGCATGACAGTGGTGACAGCTCAAACACAGCCTTCTTCGACTGTGTCATTTCGGGTTCAACTGCTCCACAGCGCCAGATGTATCGGTTCGGTGCTCAGTGGTGAGAGTGTGTACTGCAGCTTACAATTTAGACCATCGGCTGCGCTTCCTTGAATATCGTGGATATAGGACTCGATCCAGTTGCTGTAGCCCTTATTTTTAATCCTGTACACATTCATCTGCCCATTTATCGATGTGATCAAACGAAATTGGTGTGACATTGGTTATCAATGGGTTTAGATGAGAGCCTCTCTGGCTTTCCCAACCAGCTGGTGACGTCATCCCAAGATGGCCGCGCTGTGAATAAGGTCTATGGGTTATCTCAGGATCTTCTCGCTGTTAGCATGTCTCGCCACTTGGTGGTAGTCCTTCCACAGCTCCAGAGCACACTGAGCTGGTACAACCAACTGAAACGCCTGCTGGCAAGTATCTGGTTTCTGGATGCAGTGGCCCAGGATTCCTCCATGCAGCTTCAACCTCAGCCGCTTCGGCGGGAGTAGCCTCTACCCCCCACATGCTCTCCTGGCCCTCGTCGTCACCCACCTGCACCTGTACGACAAGGTCCTCACAATCATATACCGGTATATGATCGTACTCCAGGCTGCCTACGTCCTCCTCATCTTGCATTTAGGAGTTGTTCTGTAGTAGGCGAGACTCCAGCGAGCCTTGGGAGGCAGTGTGACTCCCGAGTCCCGTGGGGAGGGAAGTAGTACGCTGCGAGGCACGAGCGAAAGCTCGGCCTGCAGTGATCACTGGCAGGTAGCTTCCCATGGATGGCAGCGGCCCGGTGGCGGCGTGTCATCATGAGAAGAGCGGCACACTTCCGACAAAAGCGTGAGTCAGCTAATGCATGCTCAGCATGCTCCGGCCCCAGGCAGAACATGCACTGCTCGTCAGGGTCGTCCGTGGCCAACTCAGCGCAGCACTGGGTGCACTGTCGGAAAGGCCCGTCCCTGTCCATGACTAATAGAGGCGGGTTCGCAAACACAGCCTGACTAGCACAGGGGAAAGCTCGCAAACCTGGGAAGCGAGCGAGGCAAGCCGCGAAGCGAGCCGGCTAATGGTGTCAAGCAACAGCTAGCAAACCTAGCAAAAGGTTAGCTAACCTATGGCTAACGGTGCACAAGCAACAGTTTCAGTAAGGCTAGCATAGCAATTCTACCCTGATGTACAAAGGGAAGCTAGATTAAACGCTGGCAACCTTGCCTACGTTAACAAACTAGCTAATAACAACACTCCTTGGCTGGGAAGGAAGCTAATCAAGCTATCTAAGGCTAGCGTAACAATGCTAGCTAGACCGAGCCACAAGGCTGGTTAGCACAAGAGAAAAGACTTTCGTAGCAGGTCCCGCCGTTCCTGGCGAAGAGAGATGGGTTGATGAAAAACGTCCCGCAGTCCCGTCCGCCGCTCCCATGTGGGTTGTGGAACTCAACTCATATCACTGCATACCTCTCCAGCAATGTATATGTTGAATGTTCTGTATTTATGTTGTCATATGTCTGTCTATGTACTGAAATGTCTCATGCTGATACATATTCATGTGCTAACAATTGCTGTACCGGAAGCAAATTCTGCCGACTTGTTGTGCAGTCCTTAATAAATGAATCTGAATCTGAATCTGAATCAAGGAGACGGGTATCCGCTAGCCAAGAGCGAACCGTTACTAGCAAAAAGGTCAAGAGAGAAGGACAGTCTAGCCAGGCCAGGTCGCTGGATAAGCAAACATAGTGAGGTATTCTGGCTATTGGCACGGACGTGACGTGGCGGGCACGGGGGGCGGAGCAGGTGGCCGTGTCATAGGCGTAATGGGTGGTCGTGGCGCACCGGACCCGGCCGAAAGCAAAACAAACGCATGTGAACATGAAATCAGACACACTGGCTGTAGTTGCTCCCAACCAGCCAACAATCGAGCAAGCAATCACAAAATCCATTGCAACTTTTATTGCCATGGATATACGCCCGTAGCCTACTCGTATACAGTATACTGTATATGAGTACGGGCGTATATCCATGTATGTATATAATATACGTACATACATGCATATACGCACATACTCACATATACATACATGGATATACTCCTGTACTCAGTCGTTGAGAAACAACCGCACTTTGGAGCCGTATATAGCCTACTTAAGAGCACAAAAATGAATATATAAAAACATATTCCAAAGTGGTAAGTAGGGCTTAATTTAAATGTAGGATGCAACAAGTGCAAGGCTTCAGTCCTTGATTAATTCAACAGGAGCCATATGTTTTTTTTCTTTTTCATTTGAATGCAATGCATTTTTCAGATGGGGACCATATGGATGGTGACTCGCTGTTTCCAGAGAGCTGATTGGTGTCTTTCATGGGTTTTGATCTTATCCTCTGAACTAGGGTTAAACCTGAAGTTACCTTGCTAAAGGGCTCATTATACTCGAGCAAGCTCCATGGGGTGGAGCTCCGCGAGTCACCGTGCTGACCTCGTGCTGGGGCTAGGGATGCAGCGGTTTCCGGTTTGAAGGTATACCGTGGTTTGAAAAAGATCTGCCCCAGCATCCCTAGCTGGGGCAGATGCTTTTATACTCAGAAGTGATCAGCCAAGTGATCAGCATGTATTGTACAATGGTAATAGTGAGAACAGCCCGTGAAAAAGTTACAATTAAACGCTATTATGTGCAGTACTGAGTGCGCTTTCACTCTCAAACAACCGTACATCAGCACATGAATGAATCACCAAACTTGTGTTTACTGAATAGCCGTTTCAGTTCTCAGCCCTGATAGCCTACTCTGTGCTGCTTTTAATCTCTCTCAATCATGCTCTCAACACAACACATTTACTTGGTGAAATGACTAAAAACGAACAGTTGCAAATCAAAGTTTAGCCTACCACATGGGTCAAGAAATGTGGTGAAAACACAGCCCAGTGTTCAGGGCTCAGTGGCTTGAAAGCGGCCATGTTTGGAGAGAAGCCGTGCGGAGGTCGCCCTGTGAGAAGAATCTTCAGGTACACGGTGGGTGCCCTACGGAGGTAGCGCCCAACCACGGCCAACAAATTTACGTCATTTGACACGCCCGGCCCTCGCTCCACCCCCGCGCCCTTCACGGCATGGTGAGCATAAAGCAGCCTAAGCCACTAATCTTGCTTCATGATACAGGCTAGAGATGCTTGCTTCAGATGTTACAGACAAGATGAGAGGGCTTACTTCTTGTAGCTTGGTCCAACACGAAATCCAGCATTGGTACTCTTCAGCTAACTTAGCCAGCTAGCTTGCTAACAACAGTCATGGACTGGAGGATGACTTTCAGTAGCCTCAACGCACGACTCATCAGTCCTTCTTCCTTCGAATGACTGACGAGTCTCGCGTTGAGGCTAGAATTTCGGAAACTCTTGGCCGAAGTTTACTCTTTATCCGCCAGTCTAGAACTTACACTCCTGAATAATAGGTCATTAAACTGGTAAACTATAAGACTGTTGGGAGGAAAACGTGTTACATTTTCTAAAAGTTTATTTGACAGCTATACTGTTCACCATCATCTTGTCTCCCTTGTTGTTTTTTCTCTCTCCTCATCACTTCCTCCTCATCACTTCCTCCTCCTCTTCCCCTGACCCCTCAACCTCGCCATTCTTCTTCATAGGTAAGTAAACAAACTTTTATCATATCTCATACATATTTTGATAACAATGAATATATCAACCATTTCAACATTTACAATAGAGTACAACTGTTATGTTGGCAACGTGAATTTATCAACATTTCAAACATAGAACACTGTACCAAAATAATTGTTATACTAAAGACTCATCTTTACTCTCCGGCTTTCAACTCAAGCTTAGCTGTCATTTTGACTTCATCATTTCGACTTATGTCTGTGTTTATTGTTTTACCGTTTCTTAATGGTACTATTTTATATTGTATATTTAGGCAACGGCGGTTATTTTAAATGTGCTATACAAATAAACTTTGCCTTGCCTTGCCTTGCTTACACACGCACACACACACACACACACACACACACACACACACACACACACACACACACACACACACACACACACACACACACACACACACACACAGAATTCTCACTTTAAGCCTGAGCTGCATGGGCTCATGCCGGGTTTGGGCAGACAATTTATGCTAATTGGTCAGGTCGGGTTGGGTTTGAATTTTCAGGCCCGTTGAGAACTCTGGTTCAGTTTATTAACCCTAACCCAAACCGGCATAACCCTAATAAACTCAACCTAGTTGTTTAGTTGCCTAAACCCAACCAAGTTGTTTTAGTTAAACCAACACCACAACATTTTAAAATTAACTGACCCAATGTGACGTTTTCAAATTAACGCGCAGAGGAGCGTAACTGTTGGAGGAACGTAGAACAAGTGGCCTCGAAAAATGAGGAAAAAGGGTACCATGTGCATTAAGAACTGAAGCCAAGGATCAGCGTTGGGAATAAGAACGGTGTTGATGGACTCGTGGTCATAACCCAGACACAGCAGGTGTGGTTACTGGTTACGCTTGGTGTTTCAGACCTTTGTAATGATGAAGGTATGTCCTCATTTCGCCCATCAGCTCCTGCTGCAGTTCGACCTCTATCTGGCTTTAATTGTTCCAGGTTTACTGCTGTGCTCCGTGGGGCTGGAACAGCAACCTTCTGAGACAAGATGGCGTCGTCCCCATCGTGCAGCTCCTGTTCTAGGGCCCGAGCTTCTCTGCAGGTGGCGGCGAAGGTTGTGCGCTCGTTCCACCGCATCTGCCGACACAATTCTTGCTTTATGGGTCCTGCTTGTAGCCCAGTAATCAGCTGGTGGAGCAGCAGCTCATCACGGTCTTCAGTCCCACCTCCATCTTGCTCTTGCCATCTGAAAAACAGCTCCCACAATCTGAGTATAAAAGCACTCACACTTTCATCTGCCCGTTGTTTACAATTATGAAAACTACCCCGTAGTTGTGCTTTGGTGGCTGGTTTGGCATATAGGGCCCTATCGTTGCAATCGGCGTAGAAACTGCGTTTAAGGCCTGGCGCAGCCCAGATTAGTGGGTGTGGACCAGCGCACTCGATATCTTGGTGTCAGCGATACACGCAGCCTCAAGCATTATAACCACGCCTTTTAAGCGTAAAATTATGCACCATCTGCTCATTGGATAAGTGCAGTAAAGAGTCACAAGCTTGCCTTTTAAGCTCCAATTCCAGGAGAAATCCAGTAAAACCAGACAAAGCCAAGCACTCTGCTCCCCCCCCCCTCCCTTCATCCCATCTGTCTGTCTCCATATATAGTCTATTATTCCATATTTTTATGCTTCTCAAACCAATCTAACTGCAGTTTAAATACTGCAAGCATGTAAATACGCTACACTATAGCAAGATCAAAGTGAAAAGAAAATATAGCCTATCCCTATATGATGAGATTAATTAGATTGGTGAAAGTTTGTCCAGAAATATATCGTTTTCTCTCCCCTGCTGCAGGTAGAATGATGCACATAAATATAGCCTACATTATGTAAAGTCATTGCAGAAATGTGTTTTTATTGTAAAACTAAATGTGAAGTAGGGCAAAGTTATTGGAGCAGACATCACAGTATAGCACATGACAGT
The DNA here is from genome assembly GCF_964638095.1 of Poromitra crassiceps. Classification (NCBI taxonomy): domain Eukaryota; kingdom Metazoa; phylum Chordata; class Actinopteri; order Beryciformes; family Melamphaidae; genus Poromitra; species Poromitra crassiceps. The sequence goes on from NC_139628.1 coordinate 1,328,703, forward strand.
AGAAGCGCGCTACGCTGTCACTTATCTAAATCACGTTAAATCGACAAGGGATATATATAGGCCCAGGATGACATATATGTTTCACATAGGGTGGTGTTTTCATTTCGATGTTTTATTTGGTCCAATATTGAAATGTTCTACAATTGCAGGTTGTGTTACCATTACACATTATTTAGATCTACCTTTATATCTATTTCGGCTCATTTGTAGCCCATTGCATGCTGGGACATTTCACATGCCAGGCAGTGAACTTACAACTTCTTCTTCCTATGGGACGTGTGTTGTGTCTGTCTGAGCAAGGGAGTCAGAGAGAGAGAGTCGTATTGTGCCTGTCAGACTGATATGAGCAAGAGAGAGGGAGTGACACAGAGAAGGGTGACAGAGGAGAGCCAGAGGAGCGCTCCGCGCAACCAGCGCACTGAATAGGCCTGGTTTTCAAAAGCGCAAAGCGCTAAATTTACGCCAGGTGGGAAGATATCATTAGGCCGGTATTTAACGCCGAAACGCCCATTCTCACCCATTCAGGGAGTGCGCCACGCCCATTCCGCCTAAAGCGCATTTGGCAGCGTTAAGCCATGTTGATATCTTCCGGAGGCAGGCGCAAGGCACGTTTTTTTGCGTTTAAGGCCCGTTTTAGCGCCAAAGGCCTGTGGGAGAATAGGGGCCATAGTGTTTGTAAAATATCCAGTACTTGCTGTCCTGTTCTCTTTTCATTTGGGCTGACCAGCTGTAGCTCACGCTTAGCTTCTCCCTCTGGGGCGCCCAACACAAAATCAGCTTGTTGCTGTTCATTCAGTCCTTGTGCCCTCAGCATGGCCTCCAGCTGAGCCCTCCATTCTACAAATGTAGCTTTTTCACCATCAAATTTAGGAATCCAAGCAGCCCCCATAAACCATGGCATGACAAACTGTGCCGCTACAGGCGTGTTAGGACTACTCCCGTCAAGACTCATTTTTTAACAGTGGAGCTGGTATCCTGCCGACTAACGCCAAAATAGATGTCACACCGAGTTCGTAAAATACCAGCAATTAAAATGGTTCCACTGTTAAAAAGGTGAGACAATGACAATAGGGAAAGTGTACCCAGGTCAAGAAAAATAATAATCAACAATCAATTCCTTAAAGTCCAGATAAAACCTAATAAAAAACGTCAGAGGAGGAGAAGGCTCTGCTGGGGTGCTGTGGTGGGTAGAACAGTCCAATGTCCGATTCGCTGGCATCCCGTCACAGCACTCTGGCCCGACCCTTGGCTGGCTGTAGAGCTGCTGTGGAGGAGGAGAGGACACCTTCAGGCAGGATCCACATTCAAAGAGGGTTGATGCACATGCACACAGGGCTTGGTTGAGTCACGTTCCTTTACTTAGCTTATAGAGAGCGTTGAACCAAGTCTTTCCGTCCGTGTCGACTCGTCCGGCTGTGTCTGGTCAGGCTGCGTCTCGTTGGCCTCTGCGTCGTGCTGGGCTCTGCTGTGGAAACATAAATGATGCCCTCAGTCTGGGTTTGCATTCAGGGGTTAGCTCACACACACACAAGGCTTGGGTTCAGCTGATCAAGCGCGTTGAACCAAGCCTTTCTGCCTCCGCGTCCTGTCTGGCGCTGTGTGTGATCCGGGTCTGGTTCACCCACGTCGGTCCGTTCCAGCCACTCGTCCTGTCTCGATTGACTTGCTCTGTCTGTGTGTCGCCCCGCTACTCCGTTGTTCTGTCCTGCTGTACACACCTGTCTCAAAATCCATTAAAAGCACATCTCCAAACACCTTGTCTCGTTGTTAATCAATCCGAATGTCTGAGGCTGTAAGGGGGTGTGGTCAAGTTCATGTTCACAGCTGTTCCCATTCAATGATCCTTCAGTTCAATCATGCAATTGTATGACACACCAAACTCATGCAATAATAAAATGAGAATGCGTAACTAAAACGCACACAATAAAAAGCAAACAAATATAATTGATAAATACTGATAAAAGGGGCGGCTGTAGCTCAGGAGGTAGAGCGGGTCGTCCACTAATCGCTTTGGATAAATGAGGTCGGTGGTTCGATTCCCGGCTCCTCTAGTCTGCGTGTCGAAGTGTCCTTGGGCAAGATACTGAACCCCAAATTGCTCCCGTTGGTGTGCCAGCACCCTGCGTGGTAGCCTGCCGCCATCGGTGTGTGAATGGGTGAATGTAACTACTGACTGTAAAGCGCTTTGGATAAAAGCGCTATATAAATGCAGGCCATTTACCATTTAAAAGCCACGCTGTAGAATGATCAAAGCCGCACAATAGAATAAAAGGCATGTACAATATAAGGATCAACAGGTATAAAACAACTTAAAAGGATGTACCACTGTGACAGGTATAATTTAGTTTTGTCCAAAACATCAATAATTTGTCCTTCCGGCTGCTTCTCCACAGCCTCTCTGACTGTGAGTCCCAATAGATCTCAGTTCTTCACTGGAGGACCTGTCTCTCTGAGCTGTGAGGACAGCTCTGCTGGATGGACAGTGAGGAGGAAGACGACATTCAATCCAACAGTGTCTTGTGGATATGGCTGGGGGATCTCAACAGCTTCTTCCTGCAGCATCCCTCATGCACTCTTCATCGACAGTGGAATTTATTGGTGTGAGTCTAGAGAGGGTATCACCAGCAACACCGTCAACATCAGTGTCCATGGTAATACCATACAACATCTACACATTATCGATAGATAAATATGTATTCATTTACAATCGATAGACAGATATGTATCTATCTACCTACCTATCTACCTATCTATCTATCTATCTATCTATCTATCTATCTATCTATCTATCTATCTATCTATCTATCTATCTATCTATCTATCTCTATCTATTTATACCTATCTAATCTACTGTATTCTGTGTCCAGTGTTGCGCATGAGCGCGCTAATAGAGCGCTGCTCACTGAGTAGGCTCATTATTTGGATGATCGGTGAGCTGAGCGCACCTTTTTGCAGATCCGTGAGCGTCGCTGACGCATGTGTACATGCGTGTGGTAATTTACATAGGAATAAAACCGGTTTTCATTTCGCCAGGCTGCTTCCCTCTGCTGCCCCCCCCCCCCCCCCCCCCCCCATACAAATTGAAGTTTGACTGATCCATGTACGTATAGCCTAAAGTAGGCGTACCACAGCCCATCAGGCTGCACGTAGCGCTCTCTGTCAATCAATCAGCTGATTATCTGCGTCTTATACATAAAAGAGGAGGGTGTTCCACGATCGAGTCTTCATTCTGAGTCTCGACTTAGCAACCCCTCCACTACTGCAGGCTCAGCTAAGATGGCTGCAAGCGACATACACTTTATCAATCGCAATAAAACTGTACCCACCTCCAACGATAACGTTGTTATCCAAGATTTGGGTCCCATGGTATTCCCAAATATTGCGTAGTTTCCGAGAGCCTTCACATGCCAGAGCCGAAACTCAATATTGTAAACAGTGCAGTACACCCTCCCAACCACTAAGCACTGAACCGATTCACTTGATCCCAACAGTTGCATGTTTATACAGTGGAATCCGCTTATAGTGATGATTATATTATAATGATCTATATAGATGTATAATATAGAATAATAATATAATGATTTACAAGATACAATACAAGATATAGCCTACCATAAGTACCAACTCAATACCATATAAGATACAATACAAGAGAGTTATAGATCTATAGGATCTATACTTTATAGAACAGCTGCATGTGATTAACTGGACTGGGGGGGATGAATAGCTATGTAGGCTACTGTATTGTATATTAATTGTATATTTTTGATTTTAGAGCAAGATAAAATATGTCTGCTCTTGTTGAAGCTTCGGCTAAAAGCCCCTGAATTTTTAAATACATTTTTAAAATAAAGATGTGGTTAAAAAGCTATTGCGTGTTAAAAGCTATTGTGTGTTACGTTTTCAGTGCTGTGCCTTTTCTATGGGTAAACAAGAAGTGAGCTTGAAGGGAACTGAGCTGCTCATTTTTTGGGCCTGTGAGCTAGAGCTCAAAGTTCAAAATAAGCTATGAACGTGAACTAGTTCATTTTAATCTGCATGAGCTGAACGTTGAGCTAGCTCTTGTGAAGTGTGAGCTTGCACAACACTTTGACTGTGTCAATGTGTGTCTCTGTGTCCAGCTGGGCTTGTGATCTTAGAGAGTCCTGTCCTTCCTGTGATGGAGGGACCTGCTGTGATTCTGAACTGTAAAATGAAGACCCACTCCATCCTCCCAGCTGAGTTCTATAAAGATGGCTCCCACATCAAGACCGAGTCTACAGGACAGATGACCATCCACCATGTTTCTAAATCTGATGAAGGATTCTACGAGTGTAACATCTCTGGCAGAAAGTCTCCAAGAAGCTGGCTGGGTGTGAGAGGTGAGGAGGGGTTCTTAACTTCAGTTTCTTTCCTATATTCATGTTATAGGTTTTCTGCGCTCATAAGGGTCACAGCAGACTGTGTGAAAACAATCATCTTACAGAAAAACTTTCAGCATTCAAACCTCTGTCAGAGTCTCATGTTTATTTTATTTTGTACCTCTGCTAATGAAGTTGGAAGGTTATGATTTAATCTGTTTCTAGCAAGATATCTAAATTAATAGTCCAAAGACATTCAGGCCAGGTCTAAATTGCCGATAGGCATGAGTGTGTTTGTGCGTAGTATAGTATATACTCTCTCCCAAGACTCAAATATTGCGTTGAATCACTGTGCTCTGCATACTAATGTTGGGTTAAGGAGCTGGTATGGTTATTCATATGATTATTAATAATTCATAAATTATCAATATTCATAACATCATTAAGTTTATCAGAAAATATGGTAATTCTCTATCATTTAGGGCCACCAGCATGAGATAAGGCTTACGCACCTCTGTAACACTCTTGTTATGACTATTAGACACCAAACCATTCAAATCAGTCTCGTATTTGTACAATCAGAAGGTTAAAGTCTGTACACTGGGCTTCTTCACAGCTAATCACAGATAGACATATACACATGAATAATCACTGGAGGCTTATAGAATGTGTGACAAAAAGTTCATTCAACCACAGCATCAATTTTGGCTATCAATGTCTTAAACAATCAATCATCACACCTAACTATAAACTGCTAATCACACCTATAGCTAAACTAATTATAGACAATAAACCTCACTTGTAATACTTGTTGGTCAGAGTTTATACAAGTGTGTATATGTATATGTATATGTATATGTATATGTATATGTATATGTATATGTATGTGTATATGTATATGTATATGTATATGTATATGTATATGTATATGTATATGTATGTGTGGTTATCTTCGTGTGTTTGTGATATTTTAAGTGTGTTTGTGTGTGATGTGATGTTGAACTGTGTTGCAATGAGCAACCAGGACATGGCAGCAGAATGGAGGGGGAAGAAGGACAGAGAGAAGGAGGGAGGAGTGATCCTTCAGTGATATCACAGGGAAGCGCGTTTGTCACTGAGGCTCTGGGGCTTTGCTAGGGAGGTCCTGCCTCCCATTTAAGATGGCCACCTTGGCAAATTTTCAGAAGGATAGCTATGGCAGGAGACGAGACTTGGGATAAAATCACTCCTCTGGGGAGATGATTAGTCTGTTTGATCAGTTACAATCTCTCTACTCCAGCCTACTCTAGCAGATGGAATACTTGGATCGATCTAAGACCCTTTGTGTTAAAGGTTTCGGATCAACACCAGGCTTCATGGGTCCGGCTAGGTCCCTGGAAGCTGTCCCCGGATGACACATCTGGTGATGACATCATCACCGCGAAGATGACATCACAATGTGACCAGTGATATCAGACATGTGACGTCCGACCAACAATGTCATAATCAACTAGACAATCCTAGACGTCGATGACATCACAATGCAATCTGTGACATCATTGAGGCTGTGACATCAAGGATATCAATCTGAGCACAGAGCAGAGTTCTAGGTTGTTGTTGGTCTATGGCTTCGATATTCAGGATTAAGGAAGAGGACAACCACAATGAATGGAACAGGAATCCAAGGCGGGCTTCAGCTGGTCAACACCCAGTTGGCCAGCGGGTTATGGGAGTGAGGGGCCTCCATCACGCTCTTGCCAGTGTACCTGCGACATTGTCAGCTTCAAGAACTGAGCCAACCAGACAAGTGGTGAATGCAAACAGGAGTCTGGGCCTTTCAAACCCATAACGAACGCTACAACACATGGTGCCGAAACCCGGATAGCAACATTGTCGCAGGAAAGATCCCTTGCCCCTGACCAAGAGCTCCAGGCCAAAATAAATAAGGGAGAGGCCTGGTTGGTTGCACAGTTGCAAGCCGAGAGAGCCACGAGGGAGCAAGCCAAGAGAGTCATGGGGGACCCGGCACCCACGGTTTCGGCGCCCATGCTTATAGTAGTGAGATGTTTATTTCCCGCAGTGAGACCAAGTCATCTGTGTTGATTAAGCAGATTTATTATTTAAAGTTTGTAATTATTAATAATAATAATACATAAGTTTTATATAGCGCTTTTCTGGGGAACTCAAAGACGCTTTACAATACATAGAAAAGTAATACAGTAAACAAACGAAATAACAAGAACGAATACAGATACAAAACAAATACAAATCAATAGATTGCAGAGATGGAATGGTGGTTAGAGGTCGAAGTCAGATATTGTAGGCTGTTTTGAAGAGGTGCAATTTGAGTTGGGTTTTGAAGGAGGTGAGTGAGTCGGAGTTTCTGATATTGAGGGGCAGAGAGTTCCAGAGGGTTGGGGCAGCGATGGCAAAGGCTCTGTCCCCCGTGGTGCGGTGCTTGGTTTTGGTGATGGGGGTGAGGGGGTTGGCATCAGCAGAGCGGAGACGGCGGGTGGGGGAGTGGCGCTGGAGGAGATCTGTTAGGTAAGAGGGGGCCAGATTATTGAGGGCTTTGTAGGTGATGAGGAGGATTTTGAAGTGGATGCGGTGCTGAATGGGGAGCCAGTGGAGATTATTATTATTATTTCTTGTTTGTTTCAGCAAGTCCCACAACTACTCCTGCTACTACTTCCTCATCTCCCTCCTCTCCTTTCCTCCTGTTGTGGTCTGTTATGCTGGTCTGTGGTCTGGTTGTACTGGTTGTGACAGTGGGGTGGTGCATCTGGAGGAAACTCAAAAGTAAGTCATATGATAGACCGTTTTACACTGAACTGAATTTCAACTCCAATTCCTCAAATTAAATGTCCGTTAGCATTCTCATAACTGATAGTGTTCCCTATGAATGACAATGGTATGTGTGTGTGTGTACGTGTGCGTGCACGCGTGCATGTGTGCTGTATGCATGTTCCATTGCATTCCAGGTCGGTCAGGAGCTGATGAGATCGCATACAGTGACATCAGAATAAGACATGACGTACAGCGGCCAATCAGACAGAGCAGAGGTAGTATATAATTCAATAAAATTTTCCTTCAATAAAGTTCAATAATGTGTTGTACTCCTGTCTCAAATCTGTTAATGAAGATGCTTATAAAAAAGGGATCCAGAGGTGGGGCACGGAGCACAGGGTCTCGTTGTATGCTGATGACCTCCTTTTATATGTATGTGATCCCTTAGCCAGTATCCCACGCATCATGTCAGTCTTGAAATCCTTCGGTGCGATTTCGGGATACAAACTAAACATTCAAAAAAGTGAGTGCCTCCCTATTAATAAACCGGCCGACATAATTCCATCTACGTCAATACCTTTTAGATTATGCAACTCTGGTTTCAAATATCTCGGCATTCAAATCACTCGATCCATCCGTACATTACAGGATAAGAACCTGACTAACCTTACAGCCTCAGTTAAAGCAGACCTCCAAAGGTGGGATCGCCTGCCTCTTTCCCTGGCGGGTCGAGTCCAAACAGTTAAAATGAACATACTTCCTAGATATTTATATATTTTTCATTGTTTGCCCATTTTTCTTTCTAAATCATTTTTCATTACCATCGATGGTATTCTCTCTTCTTTCATTTGGGCGGGCAAACACGCAAGAGCTGGCAAGTTGTTACTACAGGGGAACAGGTCCCATGGCGGACTGGGCTTACCAAACCTCATGGGCTACTACTGGGCGGCCAACGTGCATAAGATCATGCTCTGGTTCACCTCCCCCCAAAGTAGTTGGTGTCAGATTGAGGCCATGTCATGCCGTTCTACATCACTTCAGGCTCTCGCGTGTAGCACCCTACCCGTATCTTTCTCACAGTTCACTTCTAATCCTATCGTGATAAGCTCTCTTAAGATCTGGGCACAGGTCAGGCGTCATTTTGGTTGGTCTTCTTTACCTCAGGCGACTCCGGTTTGCAACAACCACCTATTTCTGCCTGCTAAGTCAGACCCTTACTATTCACTTTTAGAGGGAAGAGGTCTCCGCCACCTGGGAGACTTGTATATAGACGGTGTGTTTGCCAGCTTCGATCAACTTCATACTGTTTTTAACCTACCCTGTTCAGATTTTCTTCGGTACTTTCAGCTACGAAACTTCGGTAGAACCCACTCCCCTCTATTTCCTCAAATCCCGCCTCCCAGTGGAATAGATCTACTGCTTAAGGCAGACATTCTATCCAGGGGCCATGTCTCCTATTTCTATGATCTCCTCTCTCCAGTGAATGTGGTGGCCATCAATAAAAGCAGAGAGAGCTGGGAAAGTGAACTGCAGACGTCCTTCTCAGACAACTTCTGGGAGGAAGCCTTGCGAGGCGTCAACTCTTCTTCTAGTTCTGCCAGACTTAGCCTGATACAGTTTAAAGTAGTACACAGACTTCACTATAGTAAGGCCAAACTGGCTAAATTCTACCCAGATAAAGTGGTTGATGAATGTGAGAGATGCTCACAAGCACCTTGTAACTTGACTCATATGTTCTGGACTTGTCCCAAACTATCTGGTTTCTGGTACTCCTTTTTTAATATGTGTTCGGACATTCTGAAGGTGAGAATCTGTCCATCCCCTCATATTGCAATCTTTGGTAGACCACCGGATGAGCTAGATATGTCGGTCACCCAATCCAATGTTATCGCTTTTGCCTCGTTAATTGCTCGTAGGAGGATTCTTTTTCTTTGGAAAACCTCTCAGCCACCTTCATTTAAAGCTTGGCTTGAAGACATTTTATTTTTGCTTAAATTGGAAAAAATTAAATTCACCCTTCGGGGCTCCTCTGACAAATTTTATTCACATTGGAGACCGCTGATCGAATACGTAGATGGTCTTCCCCCAGACGACGTGGCTCCATAGAACAAGGGCCTGGGCCCTCCCAGGGATGGACGAATACCTTGCTGCCTGCCCACCACACTCACAGCCGCGCAGTGTTTTTTTGGCCTCATGAGAGCGAAATAGGCCAACTTGACCCAGATGCTTGCAAGTATAAACTTTGACAACTTGAGTTATTACTGTTTTCACTGTTATATTACCCCCTACTGTATGTACGTGTATATATGCATGTACATATGAATATGTGTACGTATGTATATTATTATTCTTATTTTATTTTATTATCTAATTTTATTTATTTTTTCTGTTGGAATGGGATTGGGTTGTGGGGAGGCAAAGGAGGGTGGATGTGTTGGTTGCGATGTTTCAATGTGAAAAAAAAAGAAAAAGAAAATTACACTGGTTACTGTACTGTAATGCCAATGCTCCCTGCTCAAAAATAAATATTATAAAAAAAAAAAAAAAAATGAAGATGCTTATATTAATTATTTGTTGTATTATCAATTTGTTCATTTGTTATTGTATTTTCATCAATACTGTATGTTTTTCTGTTTTACCTACATCCCATTGTTTGCTATTTCAATGACAAAAAATGTTTTAAGTGTCATTATTAGTATATATAGTATTAGTATTGGTAGTAGTCATGGTACCAATACGGTATATTTAATTACTTTCATGTATTTTGCAGACGGTATTCCAGATCCAGTCTACTCAGCAGTGAAAGGACCCGGAGATGTCACTTATGGACAAGTAGTCATCAAACCACCCAACAACCCACGTAGCAAGAGAGGTAGCTCCCCTCTTCCTTATATAAACTTTGCCGTTTTATCACCACATATCAAACACCTGAGTGTTTATTAGGCCTACCTACATATAATGCAGTATCATTAGCAAACAGGTTATATTTTACATAGGCTACTACTAGATTATGTTGTATAGTAGCAGTAGTATTACTAGCACTAGCAGTGGTATATTTGATTACTCATTACATCATATCTTTTGTAGACTATGTTCCAGATCCAGTCTACTCAGCAGTGAAAGGAACTGGAGATGTCACTTATGGACAAGTAGTCACCAAACCACCCAGCAAACCACCCAGCCAGAGAGGTAGGTCTCCTCCTCCTTACCAACACATACTCACTCCAACTGGTCAAATACTGACGTTTGGCGTCACTTTTTAACAAACTGGGTACCTACATATAGCATAGCTGCATTTGTTCCCTTGCCCATCGCCAATATGGAACTTGGTCACATAAAGTTACCATCCATGGTGTGAGGTACTAATTGGATACAATGGTTTCTTACCCGATTCCGACATCATATCATCGATTTTAAGATCTTATATTCCTCTTAAGGCAGTAGTTTGTCCGGGGGTGTTAAAATGATATTCCTGCATGAAACAACTGTTTAAAAGCAGACAGCCTGTGTCGAATTTACAGCAGAGTGTGTTTGATTACTATCACGGTGCACCGCTTGCACACGGCGAGCAAACAACATTGCAGGCACACGGCAAAAACATGTCATGGAATACTCAAACGCCCACAGTTCCTTCAGCACTGGGCCGCCTCTCCTCTCCTAAATTCAGCACAGGCTGTTAAAAGACTGCTTTTAAACAGTTGTTTCACAGCGGAATATCATTTTAATGAATCTGGACAAACTACTGCCTTCTTTAAGATGAATATAAGATCTTAAAATCTACGATACGACGTCAGAAATGTGTAAGGAACCGTTTTATCCACTTGGTACGTCACACCACGGATGGTAGCCTAACTTTATGTGACCAAGTCCCAGAGCCACTGTCGATGGAGGAGGGAATAAATGGGGCTATGGGTACCCATTTCTCATCATTTTTCAATGTGCAGGGTAGTCCAATAGACTTCTATAGAACAATGCCTGAAATCAACACCGTGAGACCAAAACATCCTTTCATTTTTGCCAAAAACATCACGCAATGGGCAGTGGTTAATGTTGTTTTCTAGTTTAAACAACTTTATGTCATAACTCTCATGACCCCCCCCCCCTTCCCCACACATGCACACACACCTGTTGCCCATGCTGCCTCATTAGTCTCCCCTGCTCTGCACCCGATCTACTATGAATCCTCCGTTCAATGGAAAGGAATTGCATAAAAATGTCCCCATTTTTGGGATGGAGTTGTACAATCTCTTCAACCCAGCTTCTCCGGGTTGCACAGATTATTTGTAAAATCCCATTTAATGGCTCAGATTCCCCATTCTCTCGACCAACCTACCCACCTCAGCAGACACTAGGCTACTACGCTTGCGCAAAGGAAAAAACAGGCCGGGGATGCCAGCTTGTAAACAAGTCCCCATTCAATGGACTGCACTGCCGTATAAAACAGCTTTCCGGATACTAGCTGCCTGCAGTTGCATCCTCTTCTCACTCCCCCCCATCTGCCAACCCCTCTCTCCTCTCCTTTCCTGTCTGCCTACTCCCCAAAAAATAATATTTTAAATAATAATAATCATAATAATCATAATAATCATAATAATCATAATAATAATAATAACAAAAAACTGTATGAATATTACTTGGATAGAAAATACAGTATAGAGATTTGGTTTGACCGTGCCACCTGCTATTTGGTGTGTGTTTTTCAGTACAGTAATGTTGTGCTCGTAGGAGCTGGTTTGGTTATGAAATATGGTCATCAATAATTATGAATTATGGATGTCCATAGATTTATGAAATTTGTCAGAAAATATGGTATTCTCTGTAGGATTAGGGGCACCAGTGTGGATAAGGCCACACACCTGTCTAAAAGTCCAGTTATGGCTTATGTTAGACAGCAAACCAATAATCATATCACTCTCATAATTTATTAATAATTGCACATTGTAGAATTATTGAAGCCTAAAGTCCGTAAGCTTCTGTCACAGATCACCACAGATAAAATACATTATGAATAATCACTGCAGATTCATAGAATTGTGTAATAAAATATTAAATTAATTACAACATTAATGAGCATTAACATAATAATTAAAATGTCAGTTCATCACATCTAATTCTACAGACTAATCAGTGATTAGTTTGTAGTCACATAATAGTGGTCACATAATAACATTCATAGTCATTTAGTCATTTATAAGCCTTTACTTAATGATGAACTAACCATTTACAAAACATGAATATATATTTGTAGATGATTAATAAATGCTATGTTAACATATACAAAGGTGTTGTAAGTCATCTATAAACCTTTAGTAAATTAAGTGTTCCTCACCTGTTGTAAATGATGTGTAAATATTTTACAATTAATTTACAAGGCTTTCTGCATCCCCTAATCTAAAGGGTAAACCATGCATCACACATAAATGTCTTACATACAAGGGGGAAGCTCTGTTTGTCAAAATTGAAGCCAATGCGGAAGTGTCCTCTTTGTCTGCAGAGGGCAACCCATTGGTTTGTGGACTTCTGTTTTGAAGCGTCAAGTATGGCCTCAGTAAACACTTTCCTAATGTGTTTATAGTCTCAATCACTAGTTTCAGAGTGTTGTAGTTACAGATTATGTTTTGGGGCATGATTGACAGGTCGCTTGTCCACTGATCACACAGCTCGCCGATCATGGACCAATAGCAGGCCATGCTTTGTGGGAAACCCCTGGACTTGTATCGAGATCCAAGATGGCAATCGTCAAAATGCCATACATGAGCCGTCAAAAAACAGAAGTCCACAGACCAATGGGTCGCCTCCTGCAGGCCATTCAAATGAATGCAGGTTTAAGTGCACTTCCGCATTGGCTTCGATTTTGACAGAGCTACTCGCTTGTATTTAACACATTTATGTGTGATGAATGGTTTACACTTTAGATTAGGGGATTCAGAAAGCCTTGTAAATGAATTGTAAATGATTTACACATCATTTATAACAGGTGAGGAACACTTCATTTACTAAAAGTTTAAAGATGACTTACAACACATTTGTGATATGTTAACATAGCATGTATTAATCATCTACAAATGTATATTCATGTTTTGTAAGTGATTAGTTTATCATTAACTAAAGGCTTATAAATGACTTACGACTGAACGTTATTATAAAGTGTTACCGATTCTTCCTCCCCAATTGTCTTTTTCTTTTGACCTTTTTCTTTTGAAACACAGGCGTCTTTGACACCTTCGCTTGCTTCGTATTTTCTCAGATACAAAATGACTTCCTGTCCATTTCTTCTAAATGAGCCACACGCATCAGTTCTAGGAAGATGCGTGAGAGTATTTCTTACCAAGTCTAGAGTTAGGACCATAACATGAATTATGCAGAAACCAGTATCAAAGTTGCAACAAAAACGTTTTATTGTTCAAAAAGGGAAAGGGGGAACGAGGACGCTCTAACTGACAGGGAAATCTGGTCCAGCAGGCCGCCGCCTTCAACCTTCACCTGATGTTAACCCCGGTCGGCACTGCCGTTCCCTACCACAACAGGTAGCGCCTCGTTCCTGCAAGACACAAAGAAACAAACATGATTTATAAACAAAGACCAAAATGCACAAAGGAAACAAATTGAATGAAATGGTGTGTAAATGCACGGATGAGCGGGTACAGGTCTCACACTCCAGTACCACTCTGTTGTCATGTTGAAAGTGAGTCCTCTATCCACCTTATTTTTGGCGGCCATTTTGCCTTACATTAACTATGGGTTCTATTTCCGGTGTAACCAATTTAGATAACCCCCCCAGCCCCCGACAAAAAAAACGTCTATGAGGATTTTACCCTTTTACAGCAGAGCCATTCTGCTCTACAGCCGTGTCGTTCGGGTGCTGGGATAACGTAATGCATTGTGGGTAGTCGGCTACTAACTGTGGCTAATGTTAGTGGCTAGCTAGCTATGTTACATGGCAGTAAAACGCCACCAAATTGATTTAACTTTTAACCATTTCGAGTAACACACATTTCGAGTTTCCATACGGACCTCCAGCGTTGGTTAGTTGTTTATAACGTGACTATATTTATAACTTTTATAACGGACTCCAGCTTCCGGTTTATAATTCGGGTCTGCAGCCAGAGTATAACAAAGGAAATGGCAAGCAGCAACAATAAGTCACGTTAAACCGGACCTTGTACCCACGATTCTTTTTTACAGTGGGGCATTCAAAAATAAGGTGGATATAGGCAGACAGACAGGGCTGCTATCCAATCAGCAATCCAATCAGCAATCAAATCTCCAACCAGCTGCACCTGGGAAAGACACTGTCGACCACAAGATAAACACCCGCAACCAGGAAGTATGTCACGGAAATAGCTAACGACGAGGAAAATGGACCGGACTCTCAGTCCATTGACGAGTCTACACATAAACTATATAATTCACAAAGAAAAGAAGAAAAACAAACGACACAGTCGTAACACTCTCTCTCATTACATTAGGTTCAAAAGCCCACGCGAACGAACGTTATATCAGCCAGTAATTCAGTCAGTGTTCTCAGTGTGCAAACTATACTGTGGCTTTCGGGGGAGCCACTCCAGCCGCCGTCCGAAGGGCGGAAATTTGAGGCAATTTGAAGGCCAATTTAGGGGTATAACTCATTTTAAATCAGCACGCTCAAAGACACGGATACAGCTCGTGTTCCACTTTTCTCTCCAAGAGAGAAAAGCGTGCTGCGCACACAGAGAGGGAGGGAGGGTGAGAGAGCACAGAAAGGCGAAACGGGCGCACTGCTCTCCATATACACTGCATCCACAAGAACATGATATCTCTGCCCAACACTTTTATCCACTCCATAACGCACATGTCCCACTCACTGTGAAGTTCCTGACACATTCCATCTCACAAACAGTCCTCCATATGCGGGAGGACTCGGAGGTAGGCTATTCCAGCTTCACGTCGTCACTTTTTCCACATCTCTTTTTCCACTCCCACTTGCTGCAGATAGAGAAACAGTCACCTTTCTGCTTGCTCCTGCTTCTCTGCCAGCTTTTTGCTTTTTAACTACGAAACTTTCTTTTTTCTTTTATCCCCCTGATTTTACTACTACGCCACTTTCTAGTAACGATCTTTCATTTTGAATCGTTATCCTATTTTTATGAAATCACCACTAACAGCACTTTCGGAGCTCACCCAGGCTAAGTATAGCCTAGCATAGCCTAGCACTCCGGAGACTGTCGGACAATATGCCTCATATACGCTGCTGTGATCATCTTCAAAGGATTGCCGTACTGGAAACAACGATATTTCATCTCTCAAAGAACTCACTGCCATCGAGTCAAATTGCACGGAATGTCACGAGCAACGTGAGTACATTATCATCTCCCAGGGATGCTGACTCACTGCTACCGAGTCAAACTGCTATGGCTACTAACCTAGAGCTAACTGATGCGGCTAGCCTGCCAGGTCCGGAGAAAGCCCTTGGTAACATCGCTAACCAAACTGCGAGCCCGAAGCATAAACAAAGACATATCCCAAAGAGATTAGTGATTTCCGAATCCACAATTACTCCACAAAACCCTGAAATCAGCTCAGCAACAGGCTGGCCCTCCCTAAATTCCAGCCTGCGGTGCTCGGCTCGGCAAGCTAATGACCGCACACGGGCTCTCCGCACGAGAGAGGAGGGTCGTCAACTGCTTAACCACAAACCCCAAAACGAGCGGTCATGGACTACTGTCACGAGAGGAGGAACAGCCCCCCCTCCTCCGCTAATGGAATTGCAACTTGAGAATCGTTTTGGCCTGCTTCGATCACCTCCAGCTGACATAGCTGCCCAGCTCCACCATGAGAGGGAAAATCAGGCTAGCGCTAGCACAAGGCCTCAGGGAAGAAATGCTGCCTCAGAGCCCAAGGACACTCAAGCCATAACAACCCTGATAATAGGAGATTGTACAGTCAAAAACATCAGGAGTTGGAGAAATTCCAAAACATACTGCTTCCCTCAAGACGCAATCTCTGACATAACAGGAAAAATTACAGAGCTACTTACATCTCACAAAGCTGTGACAAGGGTGATCCTGCACATTGGAAAAAATGTCATTTATAAGCAAGAATCAGAGAAACTTAAATCTGACTTTGCCAATCTGCTGAATATGCTAGCCTCTCTAAACATTGAGGCTTTTATCAGTGGCCCTTTACCATCTCACGGCACGAACCGCTTCAGCAGACTACTAGGCCTAAGTTCATGGCTTTCCACCGCCTGCCCACTACATAAAGTAAACTTTATTGAGAATTTTAATTTGTTCTGGCAGCGTGAGCACCTCTTCACTCCGGACGGGCGCTATCTCAATAGTGCTGGCGAGGCTTTACTGAGTTCTAACCTACTATACACGGTGGACTATTACAAGGTCAAGATCCCTCTAAAGCCTCCCCAAGGCAGACAGCCTGACGCAGCGGCCACAGAGCTCTCCTCCAGCCCTGCTCCACTTGCTCAGATCGACGCAGCTTCCGGCCCAGCTGCCGACCCTGCCCAACTGACCAACGACGCCACACCTCCGGCAGTCGCCACACCTCCGGCTCTACAGGTCGACGCCCCACCTCCTGCCGCCGCCCCGGCCCAACTGACCAACGACGCCCCACCTCCTGCCGCCGCCCCGGCCCAACTGTCCAACGCCACACATCCGGCAGCCGCTGTCCCGGCAGCCGCTGTCCCGGCTCTACAGGTCGTCGCCCCACCTTCTGCTGCCGCCCCGGCTCTACATTTCGACGCCGCGGCTCAACAGGACGACACCGCGCCTCCTGCAGCAGCTGTCCTGGCTCTACAGGTCGACGCCGTGGCTCCACCAAACGACGACGACTTCATCTTCTCCCCTCCCCTCCTCTCTTCCACCCCCCCTTTCTCCTCCACCCCCCCTTCCCCACTCTTTCCCCCTCCCCTCCACTCTCCCACCTCCCTCTTCTCGCCCCCCACCACAGCTCAACGGCCCGATGACCCGGCGGAGAGCGACGCCCCCCCAGGTGTTTCCTTGGAGACCTCATTCCCCCCCCCCCCCTCCACTCCTCCACCTCCCTCTCATCGCCCTCCTCCCTTTCCCCCTCCCTCCACCTACTGCCATTCTCAGCTGGCATGAACAAGCTGATTGAGGAGGTTAATGTTAGTCTAGCTAGCCCGCTCCGCACCTCCAACAAACTGTTTGAGCGGGCTGACGCTGGACTAGCTGGCCTGCAGTGCACCCCTCCGCCTGGCCTAAAACAACTGGCTAATCAGCCCTCTCCATCTGTCATGAACACACTGGCTGAACAGACTCCTGGCCTAAAATAACTGGCTAATCAGCCCTCTCCATCTGTCATGAACACACTGGCTGAACAGACTCACGCCAGAATAGCCAGCGCCCCCTGCTCCTCCCCACCCTCAACACTTCCTCCTCCTCGCCCCCCCCCCATCCCAAAGACCCCCTCGCTTAAATGAGCTGGCTAATCAGCCCTCTCCATCCATGAACACACTGGCTAAACAGACTCATGCCAGCATAGCCAGCACCCCCTGCTCCTCCCCACTCCAAAGACCCCCTCGCTCCTCCCCACCCCCAAGACCTCCTTGTTCCGACCCCCCACCCTCAAAACCACCTCCCCCTCCCACCCGCTCACCTTTCCCTCAATCTCCCTGCCCGCCCCAAAGGGGAAAACTGAAAAAATCACTTCCGGCCCCAAAAACAAGGTCACAGAGCATCATGAAACGATCAAATGTCTAGCTATCCCCACCCTGATTAGCTACAGAACAAACAAAGATTATCTCTCAGCACGTCCTGTTCCAGGACCAAGCCTAGTATCTGTTCTCCAGGGACACTCTGAAAAGCATTTACAAAATCAACCCAGCAACGCAAGTATCAAGGCTGCACTGCTAAATATTAGGTCACTTGTAAGCAAGTCGCTTCTAATAAATGATCTGATTACGAGTCATAAACTGGACCTCATGTTCCTCACAGAGACCTGGCTTGATCTAAACAACAGGGAATATGTTCTTAATGAGTCAGCCCCACCTAATTTTAACTACATTGACGCCCCCAGAGTCGGTAAGAAGGGGGGAGGAGTAGCTATTATTTTCTCTGATGTTTTTCAATGTAAGCAGGTATCGTTTGGCGACTTTTCATCGTTTGAATATCTGGCCGCTGTTCTGAAGTGCTCTCCCTCTATTTTACTACTGATTATATACAGACCACCTAAGTACTCTAGTAGTTTTTTTGATGAATTCTCAGAACTCCTTTCTATAATCTCCATAGAACACGACTGTTTAACTATTGCAGGAGATTTTAATATTCATATTGACAACCCCAATGATAATAATGCCAAAGAATTGAATAACCTCCTTGACACTTTTGACCTGTTACAACATGTCTCTGGGCCCACTCACAATCGAGGCCATACCCTAGACTTATTTATCACCAAGGGCTTTGAGTCATCGTTTCTTTCAGCTAGTGATGTTGCTCTGTCCGACCATCTCTGTATCTTTCTTGAACTCAAGGTCACCCCTATCGCTCTTACTCGGTCAAAAACCATCAAAAAGCGTCACATCAACGAGAGCACTAGCACACGGTTCATGGAGGCTTTCTCGCTGGCCCCTTCCCTCTCCTCAGCCTCTGTCAATGATCTCCTAGATAACTTCAATTCTAAAACCCTAAAGGCTATTGATGCTGTAGCTCCCATTAGATCTAAACTAATCTCCGGTAAGAAAAAAGCACCATGGAGAAACGCTCCCTCTGTAAATAACAAAAAAAGAGATTGTAGGAAAGCAGAGCGCAAATGGCGGAAAACTAAACTTCACATCGATTATGACATCTATAAAAATAGTCTTCACTCCTACAACCAGGAACTAAAAAATTCCAGAAAATTCTTCTTCTCCGACATTATCAGCAAAAACACCAATGACGCTCGCACTCTTTTTGCCACTGTTGACAGGCTGACAAACCCCCCCCCCACAAATTGCCCCTGATCTTCTATCCAATGTCAAATGCAATGAATTTGCGACCTTCTTTAGGGATAAAATTATAAATATCAGACTAACTATTTCCACATCAAGAACAAATGTGGCTCCGCCGCACCCACAGAATAGGTGCTTAATTAACATGACTCAGTTCAATGTCATTGACCACAAGAAACTAGAAGAAACGATACGAGGCCTTAAATCCTCATCGTGTTGCCTAGACACCCTGCCAACAAGCTTTCTAAAAAATGTCTACAGTTGCCTGGCGACCGACATACTGAAGATAATTAATACCTCTCTTCTTACAGGCATTTTTCCAAAATCTCTAAAAACTGCAGTTGTTAAGCCCTTGCTAAAGAAGCGTAGCCTCGACCCCTCTATAATCAGCAATTACAGACCAATATCAAATCTTCCCTTTATTAGCAAAATACTCGAAAAAACTGTCTACCAACAACTCAATACCTTTCTATCCTCCAATGATCTCCTAGATCCCTTCCAATCAGGCTTCCGACCCCATCATAGCACCGAAACTGCGCTTATCAGAGTTATAAATGACATCCGAATGAACACTGATTCAGGTAAAATCTCAATCTTAATGTTACTAGACCTCAGCGCTGCCTTTGATACGGTTGACCACGAAATTCTATTGGACAGACTGGAAAACTGGGTCAGGCTTTCCGGCATGGTCCTAGAGTGGTTCAGATCTTATCTGCAAGACAGGAACTACTTTGTCTCCATTGGCAACTACACATCTGACCAAACCAAAATGACATGTGGGGTACCCCAAGGATCAATTTTAGGTCCTGTCCTGTTTAACCTTTATATGCTCTCTCTGGGCCTAATTATGCAAAAAAACAAAAATAGCTTATCATAGCTATGCAGATGACACCCAACTCTACATAGCCCTCTCATCGGATGACTATGCCCCCATAGAGACACTGTGTCAGTGCCTTGCGCAAATTAATGATTGGATGTGCCAGAATTTTCTCCAACTTAATAAAGACAAAACAGAGATAATTGTCTTCGGCAAAAAAGAAGATAGGCTCAAAGTTACTGCTCACCTCGAATCCCTATCTTTGAAGCCAAAGGACCAGGTAAAAAATCTTGGCATTATTATTGACTCTGATCTAAATTTCAACTCCCACATCAAGCTTATAAGAAAATCTGCCTTCTATCATCTAAAAAATATAGCAAGGATTAGAGGCTACATGTCCAAACAAGATCTTGAAAAACTAATCCATGCTTTCATTTCTAGCAGGCTAGACTACTGCAACAGTCTTTTCAATGGTCTTCCCAAAAAAGCCATTAAACAACTACAGCTCATTCAGAATGCGGCTGCTAGAGTTCTAACAAGAACCAAGAAAGCTGAACACATTACACCAGTTCTCAAATCCCTGCATTGGCTGCCAGTAAATCTTAGAATAGACTTTAAAATTCTGCTAATAGTTTACAAATCTCTCAACGGGTCAGGCCCACACTACATCTCTGAAATGCTTCTACACTATGAACCATCCAGATCCCTGAGATCTTCAGGCACTGGTCTACTAATTGTCACGAGGACCAAATCAAAACATGGTGAAGCCGCGTTCTCCCACTATGCCTCTCATAACTGGAACAAACTCCCTGAACACATTAGATCTGCCCCTACTCTGCCTATTTTTAAATCCAAGCTAAAGACCTTTATGTTTACTCTTGCTTTTAACTGCTACTAAACTACTGCCTCTCTCGGCCTGTAGTTAAAAAAAAAGATTCCTGTACATTTCCAACAAATGGACTGTACATGTAATAATAATACTGAAGAGTGCCTTGTAACTTATTTAAAACAGAAATAATGTTTCATGTTTGTTAATTTGAGTATATATTTTAACTAAAACTGTCGGCTGTGTTTTTTATGTGTGTTTTTTTTTTTTATATGTGCATTGCTTTGCTGCTTGTTTTTTCGATTATTTTTTTGTAAAGCACCTTGAATTGCCTTGTGTATGAAAGGTGCTATATAAATAAAATTTGACTTGACTTTGACTTGACATCTGCGTTTGAAGTAGAAGCGACTTGTTGCTGTTCAACTGACGGCTGCTTCCATTTCTTCGTGAATGTAAAGTTTGTCAAACTGCCTTGTTTTCTTTTTGACATCTTGCTGTTTTTTTAAATCTGACCTGACCGCGTGAGTGACGTTTGATTTGCACCTGCGCCGCCACGCTTCGATGTGGTGATGATAAGAATAACATGCATGTCGGTATAGGGGCTTACAGTGAATTTGACAGTGATTGAGCACACTCTGAATCATACGATTAAAATAGCTTAATTTTACGCATTATTCACTATGAAGGTACAGAAAAAGAAATAGAAAATACATGGGGTAATATATATTAGTCAATAATTTAGAGACCCCCCCAAATTTCACAAGTCATGCTTTCAGGGGGTCTAGTATTTCTTTAAGGGGAGCCAAAGCCCCCCCAGCTCCCCCGTAGTTCGCACCCTGAGTGTTCTTCCAGCTAGTTAAATTCAACACACACACGTTGTTGGTGAGGATCTGTAACGGTAACATTATTTGTTTTGTGCCGTTCAAATTGCTGGTAGTGACAGCCACTGCACACTTCAGTCGCCTGGCTCTGTACTGTAGCACAGAGCAGAGGCTAATAGCCTACCCAAACCCGCTGGTATCATAGAGCTCAGCTGTCCTGTTGTTAACGTGAACGCATTGCAGCAGCTAGACAAATGGCATTACAGCAACGCAGCGACTTAATAAATAATTAATTATTCCCCCAGTAATGACGATGCCATCGTCCAACACGATGTTTCACTGTAAAACAATCACAATCTGTATTTTTATGACATCGCACAACCCTACCGGCCAGTACAGTAACCTCTTTCCCTGCAATTGCACGCATGCAAGACCAGCTTCTCCACAGCGCGGATGGCGTGAACGCAGTCAATGGCTTAACCAGAGTGGACAATTCTGACACAGGCTATTGAAATATGGGGTGGCTGTAGCTCAGGAGGTAGAGCGGGTCATCCACTAATCGCTTTGGATAAAATAGGTCGGTGGTTCGATTCCCGGCTCCTCCAGTCTGCATGTCGAAGTGTCCTTGGGCAAGACACTGAACCCCAAATTGCTCCCGTTGGTGTGCCAGCACCCGGCGTGGTAACCTGCCGCCATCGGTGTGTGAATGGGTGAATGTACCTACTGACTGTAAAGCGCTTTGGATAAAAGCGCTATATAAATGCAGGCCATTTACCATTTACCATTTATCATTTGAAATAGGCTAGAAGTAAAATCTCACACATTCCTACCCTATTAAAGAAACACATATGTGTCACACTCTGGTAATAAGTGATCCGAGGTCATTTTTCAGTTTTCTACAGATTATGAAACTGCATGCTGTAAGCTTTCAAATCGAAATCTGAAAATTATTGAAGAAGATATGCTCATTTGAATGTTGGTACACCTCAAATCAAGTTTCAGAGAAACAGCCTCAAAGATTGACCACTTTTCACCTCTGGGCCAGCCAGGTAATGGGGGGAGTGAACAATAGCTACTTATTTACTTTAACCACTCCCCATTCACTCCAGCTGTCATCACTGTCACAGGTCACACGTCAACAGCAAAAAGGGGGGTACTTATTTTCACTATAATTCCATCCACAAGTATAATGATAGAATGTAGGGCTATTTTGGTCATGGGTTTCATACACTTTCTGTAATAAAACATCTAAAAGCAAAACTCTTATCAAATGAGGGTCCGTGGTCTAATTGTCAGTTTAGGGGTCCTTGATGTGAAAAAGTTAACTACTGTCTGAAGTGACCTTGACCTTTTCTTTAAAGTTGCAAGTAAGCAGATTTAGATGTGTAGGCCTATGTTATAGCCTATATGAACGAAACGTCTAATTACAGTAAGCGCACGCTTGGGGACATCACTGCGTAATTGCGCCACAGCCCTCTCTCTCTTCCCTCTCTCGTTCTCCCCCCCCCTCTCTCTCTTTCTCTCTCACCCTCTCTCTTTTCTCTCTCTCTCTCTCTCTGTTTCTCTGCTTGCTCTCAGCAAGAAAGAAGCTGGTGAGGTGATGGCAGTGACGCTGTGGCTTTTAAGGGGAGTGATCTCACCTTGTGAATCCTTTATGGGCATAAACACGCCTATCGAGGTTTGCACCGAGATGACGTGAAGCGCAGCGGGCTGACATGCCCACAATTAGGGCTTTGCGCGGCACTATTCCAGCGCAAAACGGGCGCTAACGCAAAATTTCCGCCATTGTGAAGATAAAGCCCAAAGTGTTTCACAGCAGCAAAAGTACCTGAAGAGTCATTTTGGTTGCCTGGGTTGTACTCTGTATTACTATGGACAGGCTGCTTGATTGATTGATTGATTGATTGATTGATTGATTGATTGATTGATTGATTGATTGATTGATTGATTAACAAAAATAAAATATAAAAACGCCTTTTGAACGTCTTTATTATTGTGCTTGCTGAAAGCAAGGCACAATCTTAAAGTCCGACATACTTATTATTATATATACCGCATTTCCCCAAATAATAGCCCCCACAGTTTTCGCGCCACATAGACATGCCAGAACTCAAAACATGCGGTTCATTGAGGAAAGGGTTGCTATGACTTTTCTAAGGGTTTGGTCAAGAGGTTTGGGTGCTATTCGCGTTTAAGCGTGAATTTTTCCCCATTCACTTGAATGGGGTTTCGAAAAATCTTGCAGTAAATTAGTTGTATCTCAGAAGCCATACGAGGGACAGCTACGAAACTTGGTAGGACGATTCACAGAGGGGCCTTTTACTATCACCAAAACAATTACACCAATTGACCAGATGGTGGCGCTATAACAGCCCTCTTTACATTTTGGTCCATAACTTTTGAACCGTAGAGTCCCCAATCAAACTTCTTTTTTCCCTGGATTCCTTGGGTCCTTCCGCATCTACTGATATAGACCACGCCCATCTGACTAGATTTTCTGACTAGATTTTCTTGAATTTTGTCCAACACTGTTTTTTTGTGATTCCTCCTTGAAATGTTGTCCAATCTTCACCAAACCAAAGCACACATCATGTGGGGACTGTCCTGCACAACACAGTTTGCGGTTTTCGAAAATATTGCACCGTTGCAATATAATCGACTTCCAAAGTTATGTGGGTGGGGCCTAT
>NC_139628.1:1357900-1407900 GCF_964638095.1 Poromitra crassiceps
CCACACAAGACGGTAACGTTATTAGTTGAGCTGGGCGTTAATTTCTATAAATGTAAATCTGCAAATCAATATTAGTTAGCCACGATTAGCATCAAGCTAACATTATAATAATGTGCAGTCTCACTGCAGTCAGAGCCTGCTCCCCTGGGGCCATCTAATACCTGGCATTTATGTGAACTGGACTGGACGGGACCAAACTGAACAGTCACACAATGTTCCATAAGCATAGTTACGTTAGGCATATTTACGACTGTTGCATTCATTATCAACACAAGACAGTAGGCCTAACGTTATTAGTGGGGCTGGGTGGCAATTTCTATAAATGTAAAACTAAATCTATTAGTTACCCGCATATACCATCAAGCTAACGTTATAATATTAGACAGTCTCACTCCAGCTAACTGCAGTCAGTCAAACAATGTTCCATGACCATAAGTATAACGGTAGTAACGTTAGGCATATTTGCGACTGTTGCATTACTTCAGACAAGACGGTAGCCTAATGTTATTGGCTGGGTTTCCCAAAAGCTTCTTAGCGCTAAGAAGCTAATTTAACCCTTCTTAAGGCCCCCTTAAGAAGCAAACGCGTTTCCCAATTGCTTCTTTATGAAGGCATGCATTTCCCAAAAGCTTCTTAGCGCTAAGAAGCTTCTTTGACCATTCTTAAGGCTCCCGTAAGAAGCCAACGAAGCCAACGCGTTTCCCGATTGCTTCTTAGCCTAAAACTATCTTCCATTAAGAAGCTTCTTAACTCTTAAGAAGCTTCTTTGTTGGGAAACTCAGCCATTAGCAGTTTCTGACCAGGTGGTAAATCCATTAGCAAGCAGCTAACGTTATCGTCCAAAACAACATTACAGCAGGTACAAGGTCCCTCCATGAACCAAAAACACAGCCCAGACTCTTGTTTCCCCCCGATGTCGGTCACATTGCTGCTGTCTGGCCAGACACTGGATAAATATTTCTTTCTTTTTTTGTGTGGACTTTTTGCTGGAGTCTGTGTTGTTTGTCTTTTGCTGGCAGCTAGCGATGAACATAACGTCACTGCCTGTTAGCCTTCTTCTTCGTTGGTAATATTTCCGGCCGGAGCCAGGAGGACAACAGGTAGGCTCATGAACGCATAGAACTTCACATCCGCCAAATTTGCCGGGAAAATTTGACCAGCGACCCAGCAGAAAATCCTGCAATATCTTTGCAATGGGTGAACGCAGAGAGACACGGCTGGGCTAATTTTTTTGTTACGGAACGGCGCATTCACTCATTGGTAATAGAAAACACTTTGTGAACATTTATTTTCCGCCAAAACCTGCGGGTAGTACCTTTAACAGTTTTGGTTACATTTTACAATTAAGTGGTCTATAAAAACAGTGAAGTTGACATTTCATAATGTTATCATTGCAATGCAACAGTTATCCTACATTCATAGGTTAAACAATGGTTGTATTCTACATAGCTATTGATCAAAAGTAAACTGTAGGCCTACAGTTAAATGAGATTAGATTAGATTTTGCATATTTTATATAAGCCATGCTGTGTTACACAGGCTGTTTTTTTTTGATACCCTTGGATTCCCTGGATCTGGATTTCGATTATCTCCCTGATGAGGGAGTGGCGAGCCACCCATCTTAGAACCTGGTTTGAGGACCCTTTTTCCATTCTTCATTCTTCTACCTTGCCCATCGGTGTGGTAGGATTGAGACCTCAAGGAACTGAATTCTTTTCACTTTGGGAAAACATTTCTGAGACTTTTATTTTTGGGGAAATATTTTATTTAGGGTGCACCCAGGTTAAAGGACATTACAAACAAAACAAAGTTCATTGTTACATACCTGTAAATAATTAAGTTGTGTTAATACAAACAATTAATTTTTCACTTTAAACTTACCTGTGTGCTGGTTTGTCATTGTGGTGTCCAATTTCTATTCATTACCCCTCTCCCCGAACCTATAGACTTTACTGGTCCAGAGTGTGCGCTTACCTTTCAGGTTGGTTACAGAGATAATGTAATAGTATGTATGCGTACTGCAGCAGATGGAAAATTGAAACATGTCTTTTTTGCTTGGTTGTGGCTAACACATCATCTCTGTGTATGTGAGTGTGTGAAGATGTCACAGTGTTGTTATTCCACGTCAGTTTCTGAAGAATGACCGCAAACGCGCTCTGTTTACGACTGCAGGGACTTTCAATGCTAGTAGAGCAGTTGGTCCAAAACTTTTTTGGCTTGAGTACCCCGTTTCCCTGATTTCTGAATCAGTACCCCCTTTACCTGACTTTTGCTTAGAAAACTGCAAGAGAAAACTATGGCATATGATGCAATTGCAGTGGGGTTAGGGTTAGGGTTCACTCTGTGTTGTGTGTGGTAATGAAAACGCTATAACCACTGGGTAGATGTATCGGTATCTGTATTGAGCAATATTGGACAATGGATCAGGATACAGCTCTCAACAGATCTGTCTGCATGTGCTCAAGAGTGCCGTCTCTCTCAAAGTCCAGAGCACAATGTTACATTTTGAGCACACTCACACAGTGAATGCATCAACATAGTTACAATATACCATGTGCTTTTTCATTAAAATAAATGAAACAAAAACCATAGAAAGTAATGTACATGAAAGTGTGCAATTCTCCTTTAAAAGAAATTAAAATAAATAAAAACAACATACAAACACCCAAGATACCTGTATTGAGCAATAATGGATCAGCATAGGTCTCAACAGGTCTGTCTGCATGTGCTCAACAGCGCCTGTTAATCACCAACAATACTACTCTAAATACATGACAGTGGTGGAAATCTTGTAAACTGTACACCACTATAGATAATGGGCAACCACAGGTACAGCAGTTTCTTTCATGTTTTCTAGAAGTTTGATGCACAGAAATTAACAACAAAATACATGGAAATTGCAGCATAAAACATGAACTAATTACAGGCATTAACAATACCATCGATGGCAAGAAAGACTATTTACATAGTAATTAACCAAAACAGTGACAGAACATAGAAATGCATACCGTCTCTCAAAGTCCAGAGCAGAATGAGCGCAAACTGGCGGGTTGCGGAAGCTCTGTGCGCAATGGAAGAGTAAAGCATCTTGGAAGGAGGCAAAGATGAAGGATGATCAGGTAGTTCAGGACCTGCAGGCATGCATGAAGGATTTTGACGCTGAGCCCTTTCCTCCCCTAAACTGAGGTCACTACAATCTGGCCTCACCGGAGTTAGTGCATGACCTCAAGACCGCCCTTCTACATGGCCAAAATCAGATTAAAACCCATCAAGATCAAGCCTCTCACTGAACCCATCAACAGGAACACGAAATGGAATTATCTTAGCAAGAAGATATGTGCACCATCTGGTGCACATATGAAGGTGGCCCAGATCAAATGATTGAGGCTGGTGGCCCTGGTATTTCGGAGGGGTCAAGTATCTAGAGAGCCTAGATCCTCTTTGCGCGGCTCGCAAGACGATGGCGGCTCTAGACCCTTTCATTCGCGGCTCGCGGCTCGCAGCTGATAGAAATAATACAATCATGTCAAAACCATTCCCTCACTGCGGTGTCAAACTGCGTGGTTGCCAGGTTTGTGGCCCTTTGGAGCACCAAATGGGGGTTGAAACTCACCATATAGCCTACCGGTATCTGGCAACACTGCAAACAAGCGCATGCCTCGTGGAGGGATTGGATCAGTGGCAGGGAGGGATGCAGAAACAGAGCGCTTCAGGTGTGAATGACAGGGCGTATTGTTGCAGCTGGCAATTCCTCGTCGTTTAACGAGAAATGCGCAAACTGCAACAATGAAGTCACCAGCGTCCCAGTGTTTTAACGATAAAGCAGCTGTCTGGAGGTTTGGAGCTGCATCCCGAGAGACAGACTGAACATCAGAATGTTTTCATTATATATATTTTAATCAAGTCGGTGTGAATGTTTTCATCACTTTTATCATTTTTTATATTGTTTATATATATACATATATATATATATATATATATATATATATAAAGTATATATAAAGTCGGTCTGAATGTTTTATGATTTTTATAATTGTTTCTAACATTTTTATCATTGGTTCTAAATTTTTTATCATTGGTTTTATCATTTAATAAACTAAAAACTAAATCAAATGCTTACTGTGTGGTTTTGCGGTAAAAGTGGCTCTCCTCTTGACTTTGACCGGCTAGTGTGGCTCTCATGGAGAAAGTAGTGAGGATCACTGGTCTAGAGTCAGCCCTTGAGGGGAGAGTGACTGAGGAGTTCCTTTCACTCTACAACATATATGGGTCAATGCTCAAGACTGTTAAAAGCAAGTTGTTCAAGCTACGCAGTTATTGAGGAACCATTAGTTAGTTGTAGTTAGTTAGTTGTACTCTATTGTCCACAAGGGGAATTTTGTTCAAGTCAGTACAAGGAAAGAAGACAAGACAATGTATAAAAAGGTGGATAAGATCGCAGCAACAAAAAAAACAGTAAAATACCACAGTAAAATACATATGTAGCTCTAAAAGTTTTAGAAGGTCTAAAAGTTATCTGTGTGTGCAGCTGCATGCCTGCGTGGAGGAGGGTGGGGGTAGCACAACAGGGCCAGGTTTCTCTGATGGGGAAGGGGGCAAAGGGGTTCAGGGGGGTATGTTTTTTAGGGAGCCTGATAGCAGAGGGGATGAAGCTGGCCCTATCCCTGTTTGTTTTAAATATAGGGGCAGCATACTGTATGTCCTACAAAAGGGCAGGATCTGAAAGCAAGTGCTGAGGATATGAGTTGAGTTCCTCATGACCTTACTTGCGTGAGACCAACCATGAGACCACCATCAGCCTTGTGGACATGGGGCTGATCCCCACACCTGAGGACTGTGAGGTTAGGAAGCAGGATGGCTCTTGAGTACCGATGGAGGGACTACCTTGATCAAATCTGCATTATCTTCTTCCTAAACGCTAATGCATGCCTCATCATCCTCATCAATGACAAGTATGACTTTCCCTACAGCATCAAGGATGATGAGCATGATCGTCGTGCTACAAACATCCACACATCCCAAATGTTTTCCCCAAGCATGAAGACAAGTTCCCAGCAGTTTATCTTGAGAACCGTTTGTCCAATCAACTTCAAACTTGGGGAGTGCACTTAGGGGGACCTGATGGAGTGCAGTACCGAATTTTGTGTAATTTGGCATAGCGCCACCTACTGGCAAACAAAAAACGGTTTATCTCGAGAACCATTCGTCGGATCAACTTCAAACTTGAGATGTGCGCTGAGGGGGACCTGACTGAGTTCAGTGCCGAATTTTGTGCTATTCGCCATAGCGCCTGAAGACAAGTTCCCAGCAGTTTATCTTGAGAACCGTTTATCCGATCGACTTCAAACTTGAGGAATGCGCTTAGCAGGACCTGGCGGATTGCAGTATCAAATTTCATGCAATTTGCCATAGTGGCATCTAATGCCAACACAAAAAGTGGTTTATCTCGAGAACCATTCGTCGGAATGACTTCAACATTGGGGAGTGCGCTTAGCGGGACCTGACGGAGTTCAGTGCCGAATTTCATGCAATTCGGCATAGCGCCACTTATCAATATCTTACACCAGGGGCGTGCAAACTTTGATTAGATCATGTGAAGATACCGGAGGGCCAACTGCTTCTCGCATCATATGGGTTATAAAAAGCAAAGCAAAAACAAACATACAATACAATTGTACTTTAAGGATTTTGTTTACCGTCTGAAAACATTAGTTTTGCCTGCATTGTTCCTACTTGGTGTTTGTCTACAAACTATATGATAGTGCTGTCATCGTTAGGTGAACGGGGAAATAAACACGCAAGGTGAACTTGCTTGATTAACCAATACTGTGTGGAGGGCCACATATAGTATATTCTAAGAGACAAGCCAGGGGCCACTTAAAATTGGTCCACGGTCTGGGGCCCTAGCTTCCCAAAATCGCTAATTTAGCGTTTGCGCTCATTTAACGCCATGCGCAATGCAAATTGGAGGTGGGCACAAGCGCATGCCTGTTATAATTGTACTGGGCATAGGCGTGCCACATGCCAAAGCAGGCATTTCAACGCTAAAATGTGGGGATAGATGGCATTATCCTATCGTCAGCAGCGCGTGATTTGAAAAGGACCTCTTACGCACTAAATACCTGCGTTGCGGTGGGGGCGCACTGTAATCTCCATGCAGCGCAGCGCAGTGCAAAGTAAAATTCCTTTTGGATATGTCATTACGCACAGCCTTGCTACGCCAGGACATCAAATTATGCTGTTAAAATTGGGTATTAGCAGATAATTCAGTGAGGCAATCAACTATAACTCACTGAGAAACTTTTTATCACATTGCAAAGAGGCAAATGAATTGAGAAAACTTATAATAATAATAATAATAATAATCGGTCTTATATAGCGCTTTTCTTAATACTCAAAGACGCTTTACAATTAACAGCTAAACGTGTAACATAACTAAGGACAGGTGTTGGACAGACACATGTGGAGGTTAAGAAAGGGCAGGGGCAGGGTGGGGTTAGGTATTCGGGGCAGGACGGAACGGGGCAGACGGGACAGGACATATACATCTAGGGAGCTACAGGGTGGGAGGGATAGGGGAGGTGGATGATCAGATGTTATAGGCTTGCTTGAAGAGATGGGATTTAACTTTGTTTTTAAAAGAGGAGAGGGTGTCAGAGTTTCGGATGCTGGGGGGCAGGGAGTTCCAGAGGGTAGGGGCGGCAATGGCAAAGGCTCTGTCT
This sequence comes from Poromitra crassiceps, assembly GCF_964638095.1. NCBI lineage: Eukaryota > Metazoa > Chordata > Actinopteri > Beryciformes > Melamphaidae > Poromitra > Poromitra crassiceps. The sequence goes on from NC_139628.1 coordinate 1,364,623, forward strand.
CCGACGGTCCGATACTTGGTCTTGGTGATGGGGGTGAGAAGGTTGGCATCGGCAGAGCGGAGGCGGCGAGTGGGGGAGTGGCGGTGAAGGAGATCAGTCAGGTAGGAGGGGGCGAGGTTGTTGAGGGCTTTGTAGGTGATGAGGAGGATCTTGAAGTGAATACGTTGCTGTATGGGGAGCCAGTGGAGCTGACGGAGGATGGGGGTGATGTGTTCTCTGGAGCGGGATTGAGTGAGTAACCGGGCAGCAGAGTTCTGGACATATTGGAGTTTATGGAGGACGGTGGAAGGGAGGCCGTAAAGGATGCTATTGCAATAGACTAATCTGGAGGTGATGAAGGCGTGAATGAGTGTTTCAGCGGCAGAGGGGGAGAGGGAGGGGCGGAGACGTGCAATGTTACGGAGGTGGAAGAAGGATGTTTTGGTGATGTTGTTGATGTGGGACTTGAAAGAGAGGGTGGGATCCAGGATGATGCCGAGGTTGCGGGCCAGGGGGGAGAGGGTGACTGGATGACCGTCGATAGAAAGTCAGAAGTTCTGGGAGGTGGGGAGGAGGGGTTTGGGGCCAGTGATGATTATTTCAGTTTTATTGCAGTTAAGTTTCAGGAAGTTGGTGCTCATCCAGGTTTTTATTTCAGTGAGGCAGTCAGTGAGGGTGGCGAGGATGGCAGGGGTGATGGTTTTGGTGGAGATGTACAGCTGGGTGTCGTCGGCGTAGCAGTGAAAGTGAAGGCCATGGCGGCGGATGATGACCGAGGGGGAGCATGTAGAGGATGAAGAGAATGGGACCAAGCACGGAGCCTTGAGGGACTCCGTGTGAGACTGGGGTGGTGTGGGATTTGTGGTTATTGATGTGGATGTAATGGGATCTGTCTGATAGATAGGATGTGAACCAGGAGAGTGCAGAGTCCAGAATGCCTATGGATTGGAGGCGACGGAGGAGAATGGAGTGGTTGATGGTGTCAAAAGCTGCGCTGAGGTCGAGGAGGAGGAGGATGGTGAGGAAGCCAGAGTCAGAGGAGAGCAGGAGGTCGTTGGTGATTTTTAACATGGCTGTTTCAGTGCTGTGGTGGGTACGGAAACTGGATTGGAATGTTTCATAGAGGTTATTGTTGTGGAGGTGGTTTTTAAGTTGGGTTGCGACGGCACGTTCCAGAAGTTTTGAAAGGAATGGGAGGTTGAAGATGGGTCTGAAGTTGTTGGGGTTGTCGGGGTCCAGGCCAGGTTTTTTGAGGGTGGGGGTAATGGCGGCGAGTTTGAGAGTCGGGGGGACGGTGCCAAAGGTGAGGGAGGAGTTGATGATGTCCGTGATGAGTGGGGCGAGGGGGGTGAGACAGGCTTTGACAAGGGGGGAGGGGATAGGGTCCAGAGGGGAGGTGGATGATTTCATGCCGGTGAGTATTTTAGAGAGATCCGCTGTGGTTATGGGTGAGAAGTTGGAGAGGGAGTGGTCTGGAGGCAGGGGGGGTGCAGGCTCCAGGCTGGGGGTAGAGGCAGAGGAGGTGGCGAGCTGGTTGTGGATGTTGTCTATTTTGGAGTGGAAGAATGATAGGAAGGTGTTGCATTTGTCCTGGGTGAATGAGGGTGAGACGGTGTCCTGGGGTTTGAGGAGCTTGTTGATGGTGGAGAACAGAGTGCGGGGGTTGGAGGATCCAGAGTGAATGATGCCGGAGTAGAAGGTGGAGCGGGCTTTGTTGAGTGCAGACTGATACAGGAGGGTGTGTTCTTTGTGGGCGAGGGCGTGTACAGTGAGTCCAGTTTTCTTGTGTAGTCGTTCTAGCTGTCTCCGTTGTTTTTTGAGCTGGTGCAGTTCCGGGGTGAACCAGGGGGCAGACTGGGTGAATGTGACTTTATTTGTTTTTATGGGGGCAAGTTGGTTGAGGGAGGTAGACAGTGTGTTATTGTAAAAGTTGACAAGGTCCGTGGGGGATGAGTTGGTAGGGAGGCAGGTGGAGAGGGAGTCAGGGCAAATGGACTTGAGATTGCGGAAGGTTATTGTGCGATCTTGTTTGGGTTGGGGGGCCGGGATGTCGATGTCCAGTTGGATGGCCAGGTGGTCAGAGATGGTGAGGTCGGTGCTGGAGATGTGGTGGATATGGAGGCCGGTAGAGCAGACCAGATCCAGGGTGTGCCCACGGCTGTGAGTGGGGAAATGTATGTGTTGGGTGTAGTTGAAGCAGGAGAGTATGTCCAGGAAGTCGTGTGCATATTTACAGTCAGGGGAGTCGATATGGATGTCACCAAGAAGTAATACAGATGGTAAACAGTTGTGTGATGAATTCAGAGAGGTCGGATAGGAATGATGGGTTGGGTTTGGGAGGGCGGTAGATTAGGGCAATAAGAAGGGGTTTAGGGCCAGGGAGTTTAAAAACCAGGTGTTCAAAAGATGATGCAGCGGGGATGGAGAGTGGTCTGGGTTTGAGGTCTTGATGGTAGACGGTAGACAGCTTGCTGGACAATGGACATAGGCTATTTACCTTCATAACCCGGAGGGTCGTTGGCACCACAGACTCTCCATCTCTCTCTGTCCTCGCACGAGTGAGTACACTCTATTACGCATGGAGAGAATTACAGCATATTGCATGCCTCGCGCAAACAGCCATTGCTAGACGGGAATCTGATTGGTTTTGATTGACGTAATGCCAGCATTGCCTGGCCACACCGGTGAATAATTCTGGTAGTTAAGACCGCCCAAATCCCGTTTGCGCCGGCATTTTGGGGCGCAGATGATTTTGGCAAGGCTCTAATTTGCGCTGCGACACGTGCCGTGAACGTTTCCGCATCCCCAACATATTTCGGGGCTGTTTTAACTTAGAAAGCCTTAGGCCTTGGCTACACTGATCCGTCAGAAAATGGACAGAACGGATTTATGTCCGTTGCATGTACAAGTAACCTACATGTACAGCAGGTGGCGGTAAGCACCTTGAAGGTGTCAGCGACCCGCCTATAAACTGAGAGAAGAAGAAAGCTGGCGTCAGCTAGCTGTTAGCTCTGTGCGCTACGTTACTTATGTGGCAATAAAATACCACTGCAAGAGCCTCCTACCTATCAGATCTTATTAACACTAATACAAATAATCCTAAATTTCTATTTGACACGGTCGCAAATCTTACTCGCAAACCCTCCCCCAATACAAACTCTCCATTTACAGCTAATGACTTCCTTGACTTCTTTAACCGTAAAATTATCTGTATTAGAGATGAAATTAGCAACTCTCTACTACTCACAAAGGGTGCTAACCCCTCTCCTAGCCCTGTCCTTAGAACCTTAGACGAGAGTACTATACTCTCGAATTTTGAGACTATCTCTCTAAATGCACTTTCAAAAATTGTACTTTCATCTAAATCCACAACCTGTTTATTCGACCCTCTCCCTGCAAAGTTGATTAAGGAACTCCTTCCAATACTAGGCCCCCCCTTACTTAACATTATCAATAGCTCCCTCTCCTCTGGCATTGTCCCTACCTCCTTCAAATCTGCTGTAATCAAACCTCTACTTAAAAAGCCAAACCTTGATTCTGAGGTTCTTAACAACTTCAGGCCAATCTCAAATCTCCCCTTCCTCTCTAAAGTTCTTGAAAGAGTAGTCTCGACACAATTAACTGACTACCTCTCACATAATAAACTTCTCGATCCCTTTCAATCTGGTTTTAGATCACTCCATAGTACTGAAACTGCTCTTACAAAAGTAACCAATGACCTTCTCCTTGCGTCCGACTCTAATTTCTCCTCTCTTCTCATTTTATTAGACTTAAGCGCAGCCTTCGATACAATCGATCATAAGATCCTCCTAGACCGCTTATCTAACTACGTAGGTATCCGGGGCACTGCCCTATCCTGGCTAAAGTCATATTTGTCTGATAGGACACACTGTGTCTCATATAAAAATATTATGTCCACTTTCTCCTCAGTGAAGTTTGGTGTACCGCAGGGATCAGTCCTGGGTCCCTTACTCTTTGGAGTTTACTTACTGCCTCTTGGCGAAATTTTCCGTAGATATGGCATTAACTTTCACTGTTATGCCGATGATACCCAAATTTATATACCAATTAGACCAGACGATCGCTCTAAACTCGCTAATCTTGAATCCTGCTTAATCGCTGTTACAGACTGGATGTCAAATAATTTCCTACGACTAAACGCCAACAAAACTGAACTACTAGTTGTTGGCCCAAAAACCCAACTTCCATTTCTCGCTGATCTTAGTCTGAACATTGAGAACTGCGTAATTACTCCAAACTCAAAGGTGAAAAACCTAGGTGTTACCTTTGATCCTACTCTGTCATTCGATGCTCACATTAAGGATATCACTAAAATAGCTTTCTTTCATCTTCGCAATATCTCAAAGATCCGTCCCTTGCTAAATGCAACGGATGCCGAAACCTTAATACACGCCTTTGTTTCATCTAGACTCGATTACTGTAACGTCTTATTCTCTGGCCTTCCACTTTGTAGCACAAATAAATTACAACTCGTGCAAAACGCCGCTGCTAGAATTCTAACTAGAACTAAGAAGTTTGATCATATAACTCCGGTCTTAATCTCCCTCCACTGGCTCCCAATTCAGGCCAGATCAGACTTTAAGGTGCTTCTGTTAACCTATAAATCTTTGCATGGGCTCGCACCTCCGTACTTATCTGAGCTAATCATTCCTTATGTTCCCACGCGTACTCTCCGCTCACAGGACGGTAATTATCTTACCGTCCCTAAAATTAAGAAAAAATCAGCAGGTAGCAGAGCATTTTCTTACCGTGCTCCACATCTCTGGAACCAGCTTCCTCTGTCAGTTAGGGAAGCTGGCTCCATTGAAATCTTCAAAACTAGACTCAAAACCCATTTATTCTCCCAATCATTTGGTTGTGCTTGATAGTTGTGTTTGATGATGTCATTCTCTAGAAATATTTATTAGCTCTTGAGTACATACAATCCTGAATTGCTGAGCGGGCTGTCTCAAGCCAGCAATATCATTATAAACTTATACTTGACCTAATTTAATAATATGGCATCAGTCGACCCAGTAGCTTAGATACAAAAATCTAATAGCTGGTGAATAAACTTAGTCCTGAACTGCTGAGCGGGCAATCACAAGCCAGCAGTATCAGTATAAACTTAGACTTGACCTAATTTAGTTTTGTTTGTTGTAGGTCATGATTAACGGTCCGCATCAACAGGGCTGAATCATTGACAGTGGTGTTAGGTGGTACTTAGACCTGAATTAGCAGTATAGTATTAGTCATCCTAAAAAATAAAAAATAAAATCCTAATAAATTTTGTTGTAGGTCATGATTTACGGTCCGCATCAACAGGGCTGAATCATTGACAGTGGTGTTAGGTGGTACTTAGACCTGAATTAGCAGTTTAGTATTAGTCATCCTAAAAAAAAAAAAAAAAAAAAAAAAAATCCTAATAAATTTTGTTTTGACCTAATTTTATTGTTGTCTATAGAGTTAGTTCCACCTCTGCGCAGATTCCCCCGCTCTCTTCTCTCTCTTCCCCTCAGGTGTCCTTCATTGGCCTGACGTACACCCCCGCCGCTGCAGCCCTAGGTCCGGCCGTCATCGCCCTAGCCACCTGTCGTCACTCTAGGCCATCTACCCGCTACTCCTTCTACTGTCTGACACCCCGGGCTCTTCACCACCACCGACCCCTATCCTCATCATCCTGGTCACCTGCCTGCCTAAGGGAAGGGGGGGACCCCCCCCCCCCCCCCCCGGCCTCATCACCTCCAACTCCTATCCTCCCCTCCCGGTAATCACCACCGCCGACTCTTATCCTCCCCTCCCCTCCTCTTAGCTAGTATTCTCTAAACCTACGAACACTTAAAGACTACATTTTCTATTTCCTTTGGACTCTACTTTTTACATTTTCAACTCCGTTCCCTGATTTTAGCATAATTTAAAAACTACATTTTTATATCCCTCTGTTGGACTCTTTTTACATTTTCAATTTTCTGTTCTATTGTAAAAAAAAAATTCCATAATAAACCATTTACAGAGTTTCACTGCCGGAAAACTCTGTTCATGGTTTAGCCCGGCATCTCTCGGCCTGTCTCGGAGGGGAGTCCCCGGATGGGGGTCCGCTGCTGGGTCCACTGCCTGGGTGGGCCCGCGTGGCCTGCGTGGCCTGCTCTCTCAGTTCCCAGTCACTAGCTGGGGGCGGGTCTGGGAGCGGGTCGCGTGGGGGGTGGGCTTACCCAGGCGACCATTGCTGGGCCCCTGTGGCACAACGACCTCACAAGGTTCCTCCTCAGCCAAGCCAAGTCACTGGGGCAATCCATTTGGTGGAAAGGTTTTCTTGCATTCACTGGGGGTGTGGGGACGCCGCTGTGTCCCGGCCCGGCCTTCTCTCCCACGCCTTATGTGGGTGGGGGGCCGGGGCGGGGGGCATCGGTGCTCTTCATCACTGGTCGAGGGCTGCCGGTTGGTTTAGAACAGTTTAGGTAGGCGATAGATTAGCTACAGCCTAAGGCTGACCTGTTATAGTGTTCAGGCAAAGATCAGACTAGAGCAGGGTAGGATAGGCCAGATTAGGCTGTAGACTAGCTAGATACTATGTCCCAGCTAGCTCTGGTTAATGCTTAGAGTAGTCAGTTGTCTGATCTCCCCCCCCCCCCCTCTCTTTCTCTTTCCCCCGCTCCTCTCCCTTCTTCCCCCTCCTGTTCCCCACTCTCCCACATTTCCCACTCCCCCCCCGCCCCCTCTCTTTTCCATGCTCTCCCCTCCCCCGCCGCCACTTCCCACGTTCCCCCTGCTCTCCCTCCCCTGCACCCTCCCACCTCTCCTTCTCTGTTCTCTCCTCCTCCCTGTCCTCTCCCCTCTCTCACATTCCCCCTGCACTCCTTCCCCTACACCCCCCCACCTCTCCTTCTCTGCTCTCTCCTCCTCTCTGTCCTCTCGGGGGGGGGGGGGGGGAGGAGGGGGCGGAGAGGTCTGTTCCCTCCCCCGCCTCCTCCTCCCGCGTTCCCCCTGCACCCTCCCACCTCTCCTTCTCTGTTCTCTCCTCCTCTCCCCCTGCACTCCTTCCCCTGCACCCTCCCACCTCTCCTTCTCTGTTCTCTCCTCCTCTCTGTCCTCTCTGGGGGGGGGGGGGGGGGGGGGATGTGGGACGCTCCCCCTGCTTCTCTACCCTGGCTCTCCCTCCCCTGCATCCCCATCTCTCCTTCTCTCCTCCTCCACATTCCTATCTTCTCCCCACCTCCCCCCTCTCCTCCGTCTATATTGCTCATTCTCTCCCCACCTCCTGCCTCCCCCTGCTCTCTTCTCCCCCACACCTCCCCTCCCCTCTCCTGCTCTCTCCTCTTGCTCCTTCCCCACCTCCTATACCCTCCCCACCCCATCACTCTCTCACATTCCCCCTGCTATTCTCCCTTCTCCTGCGCTCTCCTCTGCTCTCCCCTCATTCTTATCTTTTCTATATTATCAATTGTTCAAATGTTATCTTTATTCTGTATATTCATGTTACTGTTGTGTCAGCTAGAATTAGCTAGACATACTTTCTGTGAAGCCCTCTGAGACATGCTTGTGAATTAGGGCTATATAAATAAACTTGACTTGACTTGACTTGACCAGATTAGATGGTGAAATCAGACGGTGACACTGACTATCACGTTATACAACAGCGGGATGGTTTACACAGCATTAATTATAGCCTCCTTCACTGCCTCGGCCGCCATCTTCTTTGAAAAGTTGAAACAAATCTTGGAACGCCTCCTCTCGAGACCTCAACTCTGATTGGCTAAACGGACAGTGACTATCCGACCATCCGACCATCGCATACGTCCATCCAGAAAAAGTTCATCCCTCTTCAACTTTCTGTCCATCAAAACGTATGCAAATTTTCTGGATACGTACGCTTCTGAGTACTCCATGGACAGTTGGACAGCTGTCATTGAAAATGAATGGAAGTGAACAGAGAAATGAACGCACACGGCCAGACACCACGGATCAGTGTGCCCAAGGCCTTAGAGTGATTCTTCCTCCCCCATTGTCTTTTTCTTCTGACCTGTGACATTTTCATGTAGCCTCTATGACTATATTGTGTGTGCGTGCGTGTGTGTGTGTGTGTGTGTGTGTGTGTGTGTGTGTGTGTGTGTGTGTGTGTGTGTGTGTGCGTGCGTGCGTGCGTGTGCATGCGTGCATTTGGCTCTTCAGGAAGCCTGGCAGAGTGAAGTGCTGCTGACAGGATATGACACCCGTTTAGTTTCTCAGAAGTGTGTCTGTAAGGTGCTAACACTCCTCTAACACGGTGGCCAGTGATGGCTGGTGATGTTGCTGGGTTGGGGGGGGGGGGGGCAAACAAAGACAAAAGACAAAGAACCTTATTGTGATATACATTAGTATGTTTCAAAACGGACCCCTGTGACTAGAAACTTCCATTAAAATGTTGAAATATGAAGTGTCAGTATCTCCATAATTACAAAGACCATGAACATTGCCGAAAACTATGACCATTAAAACAACGTGTGAAAGGGCTTACATGGTTTCATGAGGCACAGCGTAAGTCCACTTTAGGCTTCTCGTTCTCACGGCACACTGCACAGTCAATTAACAACATGTGCTCCTTTGTGTGGTCTTTTGGCCTCGCTTGCTTTGTATTTTGAGGTGTGAAAACCCCCTCATGTACAAAATGACTTCCTGTCCATTTCTTTGAACAGAGACACACGCATCAGATCTAGGAAGACGCTATAGTATTTCTTACCATCCACCCCCTCGCTACAACCACCGTGTCCGTCTGTGCGAGGGAGGGAGTGTGGAGGCTGTCTATGTGTGGAGGGTGGGGGGCTGTCTGTGTGAGGGGTGGTATCGGTCGGCCGGGGCCTCCGTCCTGAAAGTGAGTCATGATGATGAAAGTGACATCCGGCCTGTGGCTCGATGTCACTTTCGTGACACAAAACGTGACGCAAATCGTGACTGACAACACCCGCCCACCCGTCCACCTTTGCAATTTTATTATAAGACGATTGGATGACTTCAAGGTCTTATAGAGCCTTCTGCTGCCATCTTCTGGACAAAATGTGAATATGTGAATGCTGAAGAGCATTGCAGGGGTGTCAAACTCAATTTCATCCTGGGCCACATCACATCAGCATTATAGAGAGCTTGGTTCTCAGTGCCCAGAACTGTCAAATCAAATCATCGACAGACACGCTATGGCCCGCATCTCAACCCTCTTTCATCTCAGGCAGTATTTTCATATGTTACCGTCAGGGCCGTAACCAGGGTTCCGAAATAGGGGAGGTCCAGCAAGGGGAGGCGAAAAAAAATTTTAGGGTTTTTTTTCCCCTTTTTTAGCCATATTTAGAGTAATATATCATTTTAAATCAACATTAGGATTATACTGTTGTGATGTCATTATTCAGTATATTCTCTTTCATGTCACCACCTGCTCAGCTCTCCTGTCAACATAATTGTAACTATAACAAACACAAACTGTTTTAGCCAAATTCATATAAAAATGACAGCTACAAACACAGGTACACAACCCAAGCCGTACACAACACACAAAGTCATCATCGATAATAAAAAAAACATACAGAGGGACATTTATTTATTCCTGATAGGAACGATTGAAAAATAAAATAAAATATATTATGTTGTTTTTAACTTTACACCACCTCTTTTTGTTACTTATTGGGTCATGAAACTGAAACCATGCATATAGCCACCTGCATACCTGACTTCGGGAGCTTGGCAATTGGCATCATGCATGATTAGCCAGTAGCATCCCAACGTGTCACACAGGTAACATTACTTAAGAGACAGACTAGACACTTACTTTCTTGGTTGTTGCTAAAAAATCTGTCAGTGTCACTCACTGTCTGTCGTTCACTCGCTCACTGTCTCGCAGCTCGCTCACCTTCAATTATCTCACCAGGCAGACAGACAGTCATCACTCACCACCATGCTGCTGCTCTCTCGGAATCAAGTTACCGCGGACGCGGCGTTAGATGACTTCCTGCCTGACCTGCCTTTCGTTTCAAAATAAAAGCGATCCTGTGTTTTTCATGCTTTTCCATGCAGATTGTTTTATTTTTTTCTCTGAAATATTAGGGGAGGTCCGGACCTCCCCGTCCTCATAGCTAGTTACGGCCATGGTTACCGTCCCTCTCCTCCTTTAAAACACCTGTGTGGAAACCAGCAGCTTGTTTGTTTATCTCTTCTTCCAAACATTCGTCAACAGTAAGTCCACCAAATAAATTAAAATTAACAACAAAACAATCCATTTGCATCAACGCTGTAAGCCAGATGCTGCTTTCTGCACAGGTGTTTGTTACAGTTAATAATGTGATGACCATATCGGCAGGCTTAGGTCTGGCTGACTCAATGAGGACTATTTTTTATCTCGGACTAACACTCGGCAAAAACGTTTTTTTTTTTTTAGAGCAAATTGCCCAAAAATATTAACAACTTTTGTTTATAGCTTGTATTTTGTCGGTTATTGTTGTATAATTGCAATATTACACGAGAGGGTGTGCTTTATTGTCGTTAGTGGCACTACAGGGACGTGTACGCATCACTGTCGCGCCACTAATGACAGTAAAGCACACCCTTGGGTGTAATATTGCTTAAGTCACACAGGATGAGGGGGGCAGTCGGGGCTGGCCTCCTGAAGTCTACCACCATTTCCACAGTTTTCAGAGCGTCCAGCTCTATAGGTGGTTCTGGCTGCACCAGGAGGCCAGCTTCCAACACTTCCTTCCTGTAGGCTGACTCGTCCCCATCAGTTATTAATCCAATGAGGGTTGTATCGTCCGTAAACTTCAGGAGTTTGACAGAAGGGTCCCCGCTCCCTCCCAGCTGTTAATCGTTGTGTCCCTGGGCAAGACACTTAACCCTCCTTGCCTGGTATGATTGGTATGATTGGTATGATTGGTATGAATGTAAGACATGAATGGTATGATTGGTATGATTGGTATGAATGTTGACATGAATGATGATGGTGGTTCGGAGGGACCGTTGAGCGCCAATGTGTGGCTGCCACGCTTCTGAACCACCGGTACGAATGGTGTGAACGAATAATGATTCTGTGTAAGCGCTTTGAGCCTTGGAAAGGCGCTATATAAATCCAATCATTATTATTATTATTAAAAACAACACAGATATAAATGCAGTCCATATATAAATGCAGTCCAGTTGCTCAGAGCATCTTCAGGAAATGCATCTATCCCCCTGCAGCAAGGTTTGTGGAGTGTGGCATCACAGACCTACAAGGAGAAGAAGAAAATAGTAATATGTAGAAATGGCAAAATGCCTATTTAACCGACACTGTCACAATACAGGTATGGTATATCAATTTCTGAATCCAAAGTTACATTTGTCACAAATGGGCCCTCAAAGGTATTGATTGGTTATTTAGGTGAAAAGGAACATATCTAGGCTTTTTTTGAAGGGTACATCATTGTACCAAAGCCTCTGACTACATACATTTGTGTCACTTAACAACTTTAGAGGTACAGGTGACAAGGGTTCAAATATGGGCCCATGCTTAAGAGTACAATATTGGTGGTTTTCTGTGTTGGAGGGGTGGGGGGCTGTCTGTGTGTGTGTGTGGGGGGGGGGCTGTCTGTTTGTGGGGGGTTGGGGGCTGTGTGTGTGGGGTGGGGTGGGGGGCTGTCTGTGTGTGGGGGGTTGGGGGCTGTGTGTGTGGGGTGGGGTGGGGGGCTGTCTGCGTGGTATCGGTTGGCCGGGGCCTCCGTCCTGAAAGTGAGTCATGAAAGTGACATCGGGCCTGTGGCTCAAACAAAACGTCTCCACTGGCTCCTGGTCAAGTACCGCATCACCTACAAAATCCTGCTCCTCTTGTACAAATCTCTCCATACACTTGCCACCCAGTAAACCCTCTTGGCTGTACTCCCTTTTCATTCCCATTCACAATGCAACGCTCTGACGCGTTTTACGTCACGACCGCGTCAGAGCGGTGCATTACACATGCGGAAGGGCTGTAGATTAGAACTACAACTCTTTTGTGTGTGTGCCGCCTCTAGGGGGCCTCCACGCTCCACAGCTCCGAAACCAAAACACTCTGTCAGCCATGTTTTCTGCCCGTATCGGTCTGCTAGCTAACAGCTCACACTGCTAAAGCAAAGCTACTACGACTGAACCATGGCTGAAGGAAATATTCCTGATGAAATTGAAGAGTTTGATATGGAGGAAGATGATTTCCAAAGTGTGCTAATAAACTCTGACATTCAGGGCTATTTAACGCCATATGAGCTAGACTACAGTGCAGAGGAATTGCGCCGTATGGAAGGAGAGGCAGTTGAGCAGGCCGCCGGAGGCGAACCAGAGCCCGGCCCCGAGGCTCCCCGTGCCGGGGACAAATTCTGCATCGTGCCGCTGCCGCAAATGTCCTCCGATGGATCCCTCTGCTACAGCGAGAGGCCAATTTCTTCTTGAAGAAGTCGCTGAATATGCAGAGGAACGAGAGGGATGTGTAAGGTTGCATCAAAGTTTTGGACCATGGATCGTTGGATTTTAGAGACTTTTTTGAGGAGACGGAAAATAAACTGGAAGAGACAGCCAAGGCCAGCAGCATCGAGTAAGTATTTGCGATTGCGGAAAATAGGGAGTGACTCTGCCGTCCTGACCATGGGCGGGAGCTGATTCCACCATTTGGGGGCGAGGTAGGAAAAAAGTCTGGATTTTGAGCGACCCTTGAGCCCGCGAAGCAAGGGGGGGCGAGACGGCCTACGCTAGTGGAGGGACGGAGGGAGCGGTGAGAGGTTTGGAACTTGACCATGGGTTGAAGGTTTTGCAGGGATGTTGAGTGGACAGCTTTGTAGGCAAGTACCAGGGTCTTTAATTTGATACGTGACAGGATGGGGAGCCAGTGGAGGTCTCGGAGGAGGGGGGTGACGTGGGAGAATTTAGTTTGGTTAAAACGAGGCGGGCTGCAGAATTCTGGATGAGTTAAAGGGGTTGGATGGCAGAGGAGGGGAGACCGGCTAAAATAACATTACAATAATCAAGACAAGATAAAACCAGGGCCTGGACTAAAACTTGGGTTGCTTCTCTGGTTAAAAATGGGCGGATTTTACGGATGTTGTAGACGGAGAATCTGCAGGAACGTGCCGTTGCTGTAATGTGAGCGGAATAGGAGAGTTGGTTGTCGAGAGTTACACCGAGATTTTTGGCTGTTTGAGAGGGAATAACGGTGGTATTGACAATGGATAGGGAAAGATCGGACAGGGGGGAGTCTTTGCAGGGGAAGAAGAGAAGTTCGTTTTGTCTGTTGAGTTTGAGATGATGAGAAGACATCCAGATGCTGATGTCATTAAGGCAGGCAGAGATACGGGAAGAGATATGGGTGTCAGAGGGGGGGAAAGAGAGATAGAGCTGTGTGTCGTCTGCATAGGAGTGATAGGAGAACCCGTGGGATCTCATGTAGAGAAGAAAGAGGAAAGGACCTAAGACAGAACCCTGGGGGACACCCGTGGTGAGAGTGCAGGGGTCAGATAGAGTTCCTCTCCAGAGGACCTGAAAAGAGCAGTTAGATAGGTAGGAGGAGAACCAGGAAAGTGCAGAGCCGGTGATACCAAGGTCGGATAGGGTGGAAAGTAGAATTTGGTGGTTGATGGTGTCAAAAGCGGCGGACAGATCGAGAAGTATGAGAACGGAGGAGAGTGATGAAGCTTTGGCGGAGTGAAGGGCGGAGGTGACAGAAAGAAGAGCCGTTTCAGTGGAATGTGCAGGTTTGAATCCAGATTGCAGGGGGTCAGAGAGATTGTGAAGGGAGTCATAAGAAGATAATTGGCCGGATACTGTGCGTTCGAGTGATTTGGAGATGAAAGAGAGGAGGGAGACGGGGCGGTATAGTTGTTGATGGCGGAGGGGTCGAGGGACGGTTTCTTGAGAAGTGGTTTGATTATGGCTGTTTTTAGGGCAGAGGGGAAAATACCAGAGGAGAGGGAGGAGTTGATGAGGGAAGTGAGAAAGGGAGATATGTCAGGGGAGATGGACTGTAGGTGAGATGAGGGGATAGGATCGAGGGGGCAGGAGGTGGCACAAGCTGATAGAATGATTTTGAGGAGATCGTCTGAGGAGAGGGGAGAGAAGGAAGACATAGAGGCAGGAGGTTGTGAGGAAGGGGAGGGGGTGAGATAGGTTGCTGGGGGAATTAATGAGCTGATGGCGGCGACCTTGTTAGTGAAGATGGATGAGAAAGGGAGGAGGGAGGGGCAGGGGGAGGAGGGTTGAGGAGGGACGTGAAAGTGTGAAATAGTTTGCGGGGATTGGAGGCAGAAGATTGAATAGAGGCAATGTAGAAGGAGGATTTGGCAGTAGAAACGGCAGAAGTGAAGTTGAAGAGGGAGAAATGGTAAGAGGCGAGATCATTGGGGTTGCAGGATTTTTTCCAGGTTCATTCTGAGGTGCGGAGTCGAGTGCGGTGAGTGCGGAGGGGTTCAGTCAGCCAGGGAGCAGGGGGGAAGGGGCGGGCGGGTTTAGTAGTGGACAGAGGGAATCAAGGGCAGAGGAGAGAGAGGATAGGAGAGTGAGAGAGGCTTCGTCGGGGGATAGAAGAGAGAATTGTTCAGCGGAGGGGAGGAGGGAGAGGGTAGCGGAGGACGTGGGTGAGAGAGATTTGAGATTACGGCGGGAGGTAATGGGGAGGGAGGGGGAGGGAGAGAGTTAGGAGGGGAGATCTGGAGGGAGAAGGAAATGAAGAAATGATCGCAAATGTGGAGAGGGGTGACTGAGGTTGGAGGTGCAGCATGAACGGGTGAAGATGAGATCAAGGAGGTTACCAGCTTTATGGGTGGGGGGGGAGACAGATAGGGACAGATCAAAAGATGAGAAGAAGTTGAGAAAGGAGGTAGAGAGAAGTGTTGACTGTGGGATGTTAAAATCCCCCATGAGGGTGAGTGGGGTGTTGTCTTTGGGGAAGAGGGAAGGGTGTGCAGTTCCTCTAGGAATGTGCTGAGGGGTCCGGGTGGGTGGTAGATAACAATGATGATGAGCTTGATAGGGTAATGGTGACAGAGTGGGATTCGAAGGAGGAAATGGAAAGATGGGAAAGAGGTGAGACTGAGTATGACCAGTTGGAGGAGAGGAGAATGCCCGTGCCACCCCAGCGTCCGGAGGGTCTGGGGGTATGGGAGAAGGAGAATGCAGATGAGAGGGCGGCTGGAGTAGCTGTATTTTCTGTGGAGATCCAAGTTTCGGTGAGTGCAAGAAAGTGAAGTGACTGAGAAAGGGCGTGAGCTGATATGATTTCCAGTTTATTGACAGCTGACTGGCAGTTCCAGAGACCTCCCTCGATATTAAAAAAGTTGTTACAGGGTAGAGGGGGGAGGGGGAGGGGCTAACTGGAATGGATATGAGGTTGTTGAGGGGCGAGGGCGGAGCACAGTTGGGATAGGCAGTGCAATCATGTGAATGGGAGTAGAGGAGGACAGAGAGAGAGAAGGAGTGGGCGTGGTTTTGAAATTAAATGGGGTATTGCTGAAGGTGATATGGGAACCAGTGATGGAGGAGATATGTGCAGGCTGATGTCTTGGTTTTGTTGTAATGGGTCCTCCTGACCCACACGGGGAGCAGGGCAGAGGAGTTTTGATGGGTTCAGGTGGTTGTTGACTGTGGGTGTGGGGGGGCAGCCGGAGGGGGGAGGGTAGGTGGCTGCAGAGCCGTCTGAAGTCATTCTGGGGGTGCGCATGCGCAGTGCACCGCATGACGAATGTTAGCAGTGATGACGTTTGATCCAAGTTTGTTTGGGTGAATCCCGTGTGACTTGAAGAAAAAGGGGCGGTTCCAGAGCAGATTGATGTTGTCGATGAAGTGGATGTTGAGTTTATTGCAGGTGGATTGGAGCCAGGTGTGGAGACTGAGGATTTTGCTGGAATGGGCTATGCCATGGAGGAAGGTGGGGCGGGGGTGGGACCGGAGATAAAAACAGATTTTCCACAGGTCTTTAAAAACGTGAGAAGATGGGCAAAATCCTGTTTGGTCAGCTCGGACTGTTCGCAAGCAATGTTGTTGGACCCCACATGGACGGTTACACGGATAATGGAGGACGGGAGAGAATTAAACAGATTGGGGAGCATGTCTAAGATGGTGTGACCAGTGGCACCGGGGACGCAATGAGTAGCTGCGTTGAAAAAACAGATATTTCGAGTGATGGAGTCACCGATAATTAATGAGGTCGGGGAGAAGAGAGGGCGAGGAGATGGTTGAGGTTCGGGGGAGGGCTGGGCATTTCCAGTGACCGGGAGAGAGGAGATGGCGATACTCAGACCAGCCATCTCGGCAGAGGGGGTGGTGGCAGCGTGGGGGGTGAAGTTGACTTGGCCGGGGCAGGAGGGAGGGGGATGGCGGTGTGAGGAGCAGACAGAAACTCGGCCAGACGGCTGGACAGATCGGGGGGGTGGAGAAGGTGATGATGGCGACAGGGTGTTGCGAACGGGGAGGAGGGGAAAGTCATGCAAGTTGAGCACGGAGAATCTATTTTCCGTGAGGAGTGGAGGGGGCTGGACAGGAGTGAACTTTATCGGAGCCTTGGGCTTGGCGCCGAGGTGGATCCAGCACTCGGTAGCGCCCAGGGATGAGGCAGTGGAGTCCAGCTCTCGGCCATCCAAGGCAGGAGTTTTGATGCCGATGAAGACCTCGGGGTCGGGGGAGACCAGTGCAGGGCCCGGGGAAGCGGCAGCAGGGCAGGCGGAGACCAGGGACTCGAGGAGGATCTCTTCGTCCCTGAGCTGGTAGAGTGTGGAGATTCTTCCCTCAAGCACGGACACTTGCTGGGACAGGCGGATGCAGCGATCACATCTTGGAGAGGTAGTCAAACCCATATCTTCTGATGCCGTGCTGGGAATAAAAACACTATGGCCAGTAAAAGTGATTTGTAACAGGGAAGAATGTGGTATGGAGACGGTTAGCGTTAGCTGGTAGCCAATGGCACAGAGCGAAGACTACGAGGGCTACACAATGTAGCCCACAGCGGAAAGTTGACGTGCTGTGCGGTTAGCGTTAGCAGGTAGCTAATGGCAGCGAGCGGGACTTACTCGCGTGGGCTACACAATGTAGCCCACAGCGGAAAGTTGACATGATGTGTACAGATGATCTCAGATCTTGATGGGCCAACACTTACCGGCACAGGCGCAAAGACTGGGCCTGCTGCGGTGGAACAACCTCAGTAGTTGGAATAGGTAGCCTTGGAATCCGATGAGTGAAATGTTGAAGCTAGAGCCGGTTAGCAGCTGTTAGCTATGATGCTAACTAAGGCTAAAACAATCCGGGCCCCCGCCAATCACTTAAAAACTAATGATCCGAGTGTCCGATCGTCGAGATAATAAAAAATTATAAGAAGTGCAGATAAAACAACCAGAGACTGACTCGAAGGATAGGGAAATCCGTCTAGAAATCCGTAATTGGGGCAGAATTTGCGAAAAATTGCAGGAGCTCCTGGCGAGATGTCTGACAAGTGGGCACACACACCCGGAAGAGAGCAAGCAGTAGATTATGATGATAACCAATCGTTTTTTGCATAATACTATTTAGCAGAATATTTGTATGTAACGTCAAATGTTACACTGAAAATAGGCTTGCCGTTCTAATATTGTTTTTTCTTTGTTTTTGTTTTTTTGCTGACAATGTCGCCTATCGACATTTCCTCCAGTGGGTTCTACTGGGCGAGAGAGGGAGGCATCGTCGTATTGTTTTGCCAGCGTGTCTTGTGCAGGCGATCCATGTACCCTTCACCTGATGGACAATACCGTGGCTTCCAGCAAACAATCCATGACATAGAATAACTATTTGAACTCTTAGAATTAGCTAGGCATACATTTTTCATTTTCTGTAGGCTACATCTTGGACAATACCATGCCTTCCAGCAAACAATCCATGACATAGAAGGGCATTCATTTTTCATTTTTTGTAGGCTACATCTTGGACATGCCGATTAGAACAACTCTTTGAACTTTGAACTACGCTTTTTGGACATCCATTTTTCATTTTACATAGTGTTTACATATTGTCAGAACTTGTATTAAAATTTCAAATATATGTTGCTTGTAGTTTGGTTATTTGCCACTTTAATCAGTCATGCCGGTATGGGGTTGTAAAAGCTGTAGCCAATAGGTTGATATTTACATTAGATGCAGTAGATTCTTTGAGGTCTTTGAGCAGTTATTGCTGGCATCTATTCATTCTGCACCTGCGTCAATACTAAAAAAAAACTCTCGTAACGGACAAGCCCGTCTTTTATTGTCACACGAACACCACAATACATGCATGCGGCCACAACACACTCATGCTGACGGTGGCCGGTGAAAAGTGTCCTCTGCATTTAACCCATCCAGGCATGTCCTTTCCTCCGAGGGGCAGGCCAGGAGCAGTGGTCGCTTTATCGTACAGCGCCCGGGGACCAACTTCGGATGTTGTCGTCACTTGTCGGATGACGATGACGATCTGATCTTCTGCATGTTTTTAGTGGGGGGGTTATATACGGAGGAACCCCCTGGGGGGTACGGGGACAACATGCAAACTCCACACAGAGAGAAAGGCCCTTACGACGAGATACCCCACCTGGGCAGTAGGCACTGAAGATATGGGGGGGAACACAACCACAGCGCTCACAGTGTCCCAGGCGAGAATCGAACTCAGGACCTTCTAACTGTGAGGCGACAGCGCTACCGACTGCGCCACCGTACCCCTACCGTACCCCTACCGTACCCCACCGTACCACTACTGTGTTAACCAAAGAAACGCGAACTTTTTACTGTTGTAAAAGCAAAGTATAAACACATGGGATGCAGAGCTGTTGATTTTCAAACCAACCTATAAAATGTCTTCATTTATGCCAGTAGAAATCACACATTAATTTGTAATAGAAATCCTACTGCATGTTACAATCCCCAAAATACTTTGTCTAAGACAGTGGTTCTCAAACTTTACATGTGAAGGACCCCTAAACTGACCCAAATTAGACCACTGGCCCCCATTTGATAAGATTATGTCCCAGAGCCCCCCATCTGATAAGATTTTTGCTTTAGATGTTTTATTACAGAAAGTGTATGAAACCCATGACCAAAATAGTCCTACATTCTGTCATTGTGTTACTGGAATTCACATCGGAATGAAAACATTATTTTAATGATTTCAAATCATTGACTTGCTGTGGTAAGTGATGTAAAAAAAATATATATATAACTTTATAATTCACAAATTGAAATTGATGATATATGCCTGGAAAGCGAGGATGCTGAAAAGGTGACACGGGCATACATAAAACCACTCAGAAATCCTCACATTTTGGGATGAAAAAGGTGACGGTCACCTAAAGGGGACTATTTTCACCCCTGCAAATCCTACGAAGTCACATACAGAGAATTTAGCCAGAAATATATATGTAAGGGTTACACCAGATTATCTTGCAAATCAAGCCCTTTTCCAGTTTGTTATAAGTATATCCATAACCTTGAAAACAAGACAGGTAAAATCAAGCATTTTAAAATGAAATCAAAATGAATAAAATATGTACATTGCAGCTATTGACATATAGAGCTGTAGATTTTTATTGCAAGCAGTCTTCCCTCAGTCTTCTCCGTGGTTAGAAAATAATGTTCATAGTCCTCCTCTTTGAAATGGCGACTGCAAACTCGCAGATCCAAGCTAGCTGTAATGTAGCCCTGGGCCTGTTTGGGACTTGTTCTGCTAGCTATGCTAATGCTAGCTACCCAGGATAGCCGTATTTTACAGCGCTCTGGATCTGTTGGGAAACAATGCGAAATAAGCGATTTGCCCGTTTCCTCTGCTTCTCTCCTCTTCTTCGCCATGCATGAGCTAACTACACATTTAACCCTTGCCATTATCGTTTGATGAACAAATGAAGTAAAGCTGAGTAGCAGCAAGTTTGTGTGAAGAATTGTTTTTTTTTTTACGACAGCCAAGCGCCCGTAAAATCACCGGCCAAGCCTGTGTGCTGGGCGTGGACTTAGAAAGCCACGAGCCCACCCCACAGAGTATATTTTCTTTGATTTCTCTGGCTAGGAACCACCGATTTAAAACATTTCAACGGATTCCAACTCCATACAGTAGGTGCATTACATTTAATAGATCTTCATATTCACACCGGAAAAGCCATCCTTTACTAATAATTTAGCCAATTGTATGTAACATACTGTTATAGAATGGAATTTACCACTCCTCATCCTCATCCAAATAAAAGCAAACGACAAAGAATGCAATGCCATGTAACTGGCTCGTTAATTCTCGCATTCCAGGGAATTACATTAACGTCTGCAGGTCTTATAGACGTAAGTGGCTCGAGCTGCGCTTGGAGGAGAGAAAACCATCTGAAGCTTTCTTTGTTGGAGTCCAGGTATGTTTTACAAGAAAGTGCTCGTCATTGTCGACGAGCAAGTACAAAGTAGTAGACTAAGTTCTTTGTTTTACCCCCGCTACAAAAACAACTCTCTTCTTCTGACATTCTTTTGGATTTCGCGCTGTGACCGCCGGAAGTGTTAAAACAACCCGGAAGAATTTGGTCCACTGCCGCGTATGAACATAAGGTGAATAACAATTCGGTCAGGTATTGCACAGTTATTTACGTGTATCACCTGCCAGTTTTACAGTGAGTTTGACTGTGTTTTGGGTGATAAACCTACTCTGACGTCTTCGTTATTGTTCTTTTGTGCATGTCAATCAGGACTGTGACCAGTTCACACTGGAATCTGATATGTATGGAGAGATTTCCGGGCCATAAAGCGCACGCGCGCGCGCGACCTCACGCGCACGCAAATCAAACACCCGCGCGCACATATTGCACCCGCGCGCAGAATGTCTGCACCCGCGAGCAATATTGTATCCTGTATCTCTGCTCCTTCGAGCAATATTTTAGCCTGCAAGGAGAAAAACATGCTTGAGCGCGCACAGGATCCGCTCACGAAACGTTCACTTGCTCGCACGCGAGTGGATTCTCCTGCTTGCAAAACTTGACTGTGCTCTCAAGCAGAAAGCACTTTTCTTCCCTCTCGAGACTGGATTCATTTTGTCCAAAAGTGGGCGGACCTGTGGGGCATGCCAATCACTATGTGTCCCCGAATATAATTGGTTGAGCAGCTCTGACGTTTGGGTACCGAGCTACGGCAAGCACTGGCGCCGGAACAAGGGGGACATGGGGACATTTTGTCCCCCTTAAAATTTGGTCCCCCTAAAATTTTTTTTTTTTTTTTTTTTTTTTTTTTTTTTTTTTTTAAATCTGAGGGGGCAACTGCCCCTGACGCTTAGAGCCCACTTTACACTGTTTACACAGCCTGTGATGCTTGTTAAAGCCGTGATCGCTGTGGGATTATTACACCTGAGACGGACAGACCCAGGGATCAAGTTACAGAGAGCCCACTTTACACTGTTTACACAGCCTGTGACACTTGTTAAAGCCGTGATCATTGTGGGATTATTACACCTGAGAGACAGACAGACCTGGACTCTGTACTGCACTCACTGTCATTGGCTGCTGCTATAATCGTATACGGTTATTGTTATTTTATTTTTGTGTTGAGATGACAAGTTTTGCACTGTGTTTCGAAGTGATAATAATAATAATAATAATAAGTTCAGTGTTTCTGCCTGTGTTGCTGTCTGTTGTAGTGTAATTATAAAATGACCTAAAGGGAGAGAGCAGGTCACCAAGTGAGTGAGAAAAGGAAAAATACTGAATAATTACATCACTACAGTATAATCCTAATGTTAATTTAAAATGAGATATTCATCTAAATATGGCTAAAAATCATCCAAACGTCCATAAAAACGTAAATTTGTCGTCGGCGCCCTTATGGGCGCCGAAAGAAAACATAAAAACAAATTTTTTTTAAAATTAAAAAAAAAATTAAAAAAAAAAAAAATTGTCCCCCTTATTGCAAACTCATTCCGGCGCCACTGACGGCAAGTCTACTGGGACAAACGGGACAAACCACACTACTGAATAGTGGTTTGGTGCTATAAATGAAATTGTCTTGAATGTACAGAGCAATGTACTTGAATGTGTTTGTCTGAGCTATCTTTTGTTTCCTCCATCTTTGACATTAATCTGATAAAACACTGGTATTTTTTGTAACTGGGATCCTGTAGTTAATTTATAGTGTTTAATTTGGTAAAACTGTTTTGTTCATGTTCAAGATGTAATTCTTTGTCCCTGAAAATGATAAACGTAGTGTTTAAAAAAAGCATAAAAACCTTCAATACACGCTTGGGCATTCATGCAGACAAAAAAGCTATTGCCTACATTAACACAACATTACAGTATAGGCTATCCAATAAACTAATGTTCTTAGCTGTTTGTAGTTTTGTCATTTTGTAGCATTTTGACAATGTAAGCACATATTGGTGACCTGTAACTTCAGATTAAGATAACGTGTAGTTGTTGTGATACGTACTATAGGTAGTGATATATTTTATTATTATTATTTAATGTATATTTTAGTTTCAAAACCTTTATAAATAGGCTACTTTGCTATGTGGAAGCCCAACCAGCAAAGGTCAGTCGCTACCCACTGCTTAGGTGCCCAGGTCGAGGCAAGGTTGACCCACACATCTAACCAAATTTATTGCATAACTGTTCTGACTTATGTTTATTTCAATGAGTAGCATTGTTAGAACAAGTAGATAATCACTCTGTTTGAAGGCATAGGATGTGAAGAATTCCACCTGCCTGCTACTCTTTCAATGACACTATCACTGTTAAACACTTGATTACCATTTCTGTGTAAAAAAAAAAAAGATATTCCAACTTCAGCCACCAGTATGAGTTGGGCTCCAAAAACATTGGATCCTACTCAACACTTTCATTAGATCCTTCTTGTCTGGTAAACGTCAGCTTCCTCCAAACTATACATCACAGTTAGTAGTGCAGACTCTCCACTTAAAGTTGTTTTCTGTACATCCAAGCCCATAACCCTGATGACATCACTATGACATCAGGACTATTATCAGACTTTAGAAAGACAAACAGAAGGCATTATACATATAGTCTCCCTTTAACTAAATCTCTTATTGTAATATTCTTATTCATAAGCATGGTGTAGCTATTTCAAAAAATACAGCTAGATAATGTGGGATCTTTAACCTGGTTAAACCATTTTATTTCTTCTCCTTCTGTTGTAAATCAATATATTAGCTGTATATTCATCATTTTAGAGGCTTTAATGTTAATGTAGTTACATTGTTTCCCTTTCTGTCTTTCCAGATATTTGAAATCAGCTGCTCTGTCTAAAAACTATGAGCAGAGCAGAAGACCCCGGCTGGGGCCTTTCTGTGTGGAGTTTGCATGTTCTCCCCGTGTTTGCGTGGGTTTTCTCCGGGTGCTCCGGTTTCCTCCCACCAAAACATGTATGTTAGGTTATTCTCCTGTCAGTGCCCTTGACCAATAAGGCACTGGCTTAGAGCTGGAGCTGGTCCCCGGGCACTGTAGTGGCTGCCCACTGCTCCTAGTAACAGGATGATTAAAATGCAGAGGAAAATTTTTGCTATACTATGTATATGTGACAATAAAGAGAATCTTAGAGGCCTGCAGAGAGTGGAAGGCAGAGAGTCGCTCGTGTCAAACACTGTACAAGTCTGTCCTCCACCCCCTCACTGCCTCCCCTACTTTTCATCATTAAGCAGAGAAAATACAAAGTGTTAAAAAAGCAGTGACACCTAAGAAAAAGTTAGTAAAACAGTCAGGCAGTATTCGATATATTCCAAAGCACAGTAGAAGGTTTTTATTCGGACACTCATTAAACTCCCCCTGTAGTGTTCTTTTTTCAATATCCAGTCTTGTTTCGTTCCCTTGAACAAAAATTACAGAATCATGGAATGCCCTTTCTATATTTTCTCATTATGTTGGTGATTATGGTAATAGGTTTGGTTTTGCCGTACAAATCAGGCCGGCACAGGTTCGACTGTGTATGTGAGAGAGAGAAATGAGAAAGAACAAAAAAGAAGTCTCAGAGCCTTAAACAAAAATGAGAATCAAGACAATCTCAAAGTAGTAGTTTGTTAAAATAGCCCATTTAAAAGGCATCAAGTATGCCCAGATTGCAAATACATCACCTCCAAAACAATATTTCCTTCCAAATCTATAATTTTTAGCAAAGAAAACCACTACATGAACTTCATTTTTCATTGGTCTTTAAATGTTTATATTGGCCAAAATAGAGGCTAATGTTTATTTAAAAAATATATACACTGCCTTTGTTCACACTTAAAGGAACAATCAGACATTTTGTTGAATGAGAAGAGGTCCAAGAGGTGTTTAAATGAGCCTAGAAGTAGGAGGGAACTGCACATGTAGTTTTGTCAAATGTTAAAATATCAGCCTTCCAAAGCTTAGCACCAGGGGCGGTTTTAGCATCAGAGCTTTGGGTGGGCTCAGCCCACCCAAAGGTCATGGACCACTGAACCCCTAGGGGGGCCCGGGGGCATGCCCCCCCGGAAGAAAATTTTGTACAGTTTCAAGTAAAAATGGATCAAACTGGCGCACTTTAAGATCAAAATGAAGAGACTAGATCTATGAAGAACTACACACATCAATATCTTCTTTACCACTCTGTGGTTTTCCAGCGATGAAAAAATAATTGTTTCCCTATATATACTATATATATTCTGCATACAAGTTACTATATGGTAGAATTATGCTTGCATAAATAATACCAAAATCACTTCAGGGGAGTTTCAAGTAAAGTAACATTTTTGCTTTGTAGGCAAAACAAAAGTAAAATTAAATCAAAAGGGAACTTCCTAACTTATTGGCTGGAATAATATTCCGACAAGATAATAATATACTGTAAGCACTAAAGCAGGAGTTTGCAGTCAACTAGTTGAAATTAATATGTGGCAGTATTTGTGGGGGTCAAAATCTATGTAGGGTGTACCACCACAAATAGATCAGTGTATGGGAAACACTGACTATTAAATTGTGTGACTAGAAAGACACCAATAAATCTGAGAAAATGTACTTTAATTTTGAACGGTGGCATTACAAATGGTATTATGAAATTATTGTGGGAAAAAATAAGAATGCCACTTTTTTTCATGAACTTTAAGCAGAAAATTAAAAAATAGTTTTAAAGCAAAAATAAATAATAAATAAAGATCATTTTAACATTGGCTCAACCAGCCCATTTTACTGACCACCAGGGGTCCTGGTCCTTAATCCCTTTTTATTACTACCATGCCACTGGTACTGTACACAAACAAGGCTGTTTAAATATCTGCCTTGCACTCCCTTAGATACTGAACTAACATCACAGCAAGACATAAGTGATGGCATGCACGCATGTTAAAGGATGGGTTTTCCGTGGGGAATATGAATATATATTAAATCTCACGCCCCTAAGGTTTTCGAATCCGTTGAAATTTTTGAAATTGGAGGTTTACTCACAGAGATATCAACCGAAATCCACTCTGTGTGTGGGGGGGTGGTGGGGGGGAGGTGCGGGTGCGGGGACTCGAAATACTACATTTCCCACAATGCACTGGGCTCGCGTGGCCTTCGTTTTTATGCCCACCCCTCAGGCATTTGGCTGATATCAAACTCCAGTAGGTGGCGGTAATGCACATATATGTTTGCCAACCGCCATAAAACTCAAAGAAGAAGAAGAAGAAGGCTTCGACAATAAAATATACAAAGAACAAGAAATAAATCGAAAATAAAATTGCCTCCAAATTGCACCAAATGTAAACGGTAGTATATATGTCGGGAGATGTCTTCATAAAAAAATTTTCATGCATTTTAAGGCATTTTCGTAGGAGTTACGCGCATCTGATGTTGTAACTATTTTCTGTAAAAATGTGTAAAAACGGGTACATTGCTCAGCGTTGATTTCGTTACTTCAACCCACCTACTACTAGATGTAAAATTTGACGAGCTTTCCAATGCCGCCAGTCCCGTGTCGATTAGTGCTTCCGTTCCTGAGATAATGGTCTCTTTGCAAGGAACTATGGGAAGCTAATATTAGCTACAGCAGGCTAGGCGGTTGAAAAGATGGCTGCGTTTTTGTTTTTGTCAAGGCCTCTGAAGGGGCGTGGAGGACCTCTAGAGGCGGGACCATGGCCAACAACAGTTGTAGTTCATAGGTGCACGACTTCCGCAAGGCGGACTTGGGCCAGATGACGCGAAACGCGTCGGCTGGCCCAAAAAATATGTGAGAGATGCTTGATATCTCTGGCAGTGAATATCCAATTTCAAAAATTTCAACGGATTCGAAAACCTTAGGGGCGTGAGATTTAATATATATTCATATTCCCCACGGAAAACCCATCCTTTAAGCTATCGTCATCATCACATCAGACAGGCTGTGTAAAGCAGCCACTTGCGATTCTGAAGGGCTTAATTTCATTCAGATGACAAGGGACCCATTTGAAAATATGTTTGTCACTTATGCCCATATGTTTCTCAAAAAACATTGCATCCATTTACACCCGCTTTACTGCGAGCTAGCATGACATGGCTGGCTGGAGCCATGGTAGCCTACCTACCTTCCTCCAGTCCACCTGTTTGTCTGGCAGGCAGTTCTTTTGTTTAGCCTACGAAACAACTTTAAGCGCTAACTTGTATATCAATATGCGCTAATTAAGTAACTACTAACGACTCTGACTGCTCACCTCACAGTTTCATTGATCATGAGTGGGGAGAACGATTGTGTGGACTGTGGAGGACCACTTCGCTGCTGTACTGTGTGTGTGACCTGTGTGAAGTGATGTGGGATTAGGCAGATAGATGGAGGAGGGAGCGCCTGCGCAGCCGCGGTTCTAGAAACTTTTCGGGTGGGCTGAACCCCCCTAAATTTTTGTCTCAGCCCACCCTAAGAACATAGAGGGGGGGGGGACATGCACACAGCGCATTGAGTGTAGTCAGAAACTGCTACTAATGACCACCATGGATTTGGAGAGAAGAAAAAAAAAAAAAAAAAAAAAAAAAAATTTGCCTCTATTTTTTTGGGTGGGCTGAGACTATTTTTGGGTGGGCTAAAGCCCACCCAAAAACGGCCTAGAACCGCCCCTGCTTAGCACAATAAAGTGACAATTGCACTCGCTAATTGTGCAGATATCCTTCGTTTGACTCAGACTACATATAAAAAATGGATGTAACATCCGTGATGTTACAGACTGGTTTGTGGACTATGGCTTTAAGGCCAATCTTCAAAATTTACACACAGAAGTGACTGATATGGGCATAAGGGCGGAGCGGGGGAAGGAGCATCGTCCAGTCTATGGCCCTGATCATACCCTGCTTTATCGTCAAATATAAAATCAGTGAGGCCAAATTGTGAAAAATGAACATCATACTGTATTGAAGAAGGCTTTAAACTAGAGATTGAGACCATAAACACATTTTGAAAACGTTTATTGAGGTTCTAAATCAAGTGAGAAGTAGGGTGATTTCTCCATAGGATTGCATTGCAGCCTTGGCCTCGCTTCAGAGGTCTAGTACCCCCTGCCTGGTTTGACTGTAGTCATTAAAAGCCACATCTCCCAGCTACATACTCGCGACAGAGTAAGTATAGTTCCTTGACTGTAGTGTTGGGGTCCAATGTCTCGTAAACGGACTCCATTTCAGTTATGTCCTCTGGACTCAAAGGGCACTCAAACTCAGGAATGACAATGCCTGCATCCTCGTCTTCTCCATTGTAATCACCAGCAATTTCCCAGTCGACATCTGGCTCCTGAAAATCATAATAGAGGCTTTATTATTGGGTCTTATAAAAAAAAATCAGAGTAGCACAGTAACCACCTGTGGCTTCAATCCTTCCATTGAGCGTGAAAAGGTTTGAACACATGAATTGCCGCCCGTGGCTACATTCTTTTTTTAATTTAGACTTTCTTCCAATATGGCAGCCTGTAACTCTGTGCAAATGCCTCTAAAGTTAGAATATCACATGACTTGGATGTAATTGCCCAGAAAAAGGATGTTTCAGGTTTCGCTTAATGAGTAAAGGCCTTGGCATGCTCAAGTTTTATTAACGACAGTTATAACGACAGTTTTACCTGTCCGTGTCCAATAAAAGACAACTCCGCATCGCGCATGTTTTCAAAGTTCCTCCACCTTTGCAGTAATAAATTAACTCCAATTCTCACAATAACAAACTTGTTCAGTCCAATGCTGTCATGGATATTTTAACGTTAGGAACTAATCTGAGAGGCAGATCGGCAACAGTGTTTTGTTTAGCGTTACATGGTGGCTTTGCAGGTTCGCGTCAGCGGGCCGAAAACATAGCACAACGTAGCAAAACATTTATCAGCGGACATAGTGGTGCATTGAAACAGGCAAGGAAACATGACGTTCAACCTGGAAACCGTAGCAATACATTTTCAGACTACAGCCCAAGGAGAATCATTTGGACGTCCGGTCGGAATTTTTCAAAATAAAAGCTTTCAGATTCTAACTCAATACAATACACATTGAAAATATACAAAGGGGCTTTAATTTTGGTATTTTTCACATTTCATATCTGGCACATGTCAACTTGTCAAAATTCCGAGTCGGATCGAGAGAGCCGCCAGACGGTGAAATGTCCAACGACCGGCTCTTGTGGAACTCTCTGCATCCATGGTCTCCCCAACGTGCTTACGATAGCCATGTAGATGTTAGCTTAGCTTATGGGAACGACAGACACACGTTTCACAACAAAGGCCTACTTACGGTTTTGAGAAGATGGCCCAGCTTCCAAAGCACTTCTTAACATGGCAACAACATGCCTGGCGGCATTTTGTAACTCTACCTATTATACAGACATTAACCAAACAGAGTAACGTTAGATTGACTTTCACAACCACAAGGAAAAGACATGCCAGTAGCTAACTGCTAGCTAACATTATTGCAAGCATAGCTGTTTCACAGTCTTCTGACACCGTGGCAAGTAAAGCAATGTAAGGTTTAAAAATATGTTTTGCCTGTCAAGTCAAGGAAATGATAAGCTATGTTACACCTCTCATGCACTGAATCGTATACATTTTATTAGACAAAAAAATACGTTACCTCTTTGCTGTCGGCCAT
Source organism: Poromitra crassiceps (assembly GCF_964638095.1). Taxonomy (NCBI): domain Eukaryota; kingdom Metazoa; phylum Chordata; class Actinopteri; order Beryciformes; family Melamphaidae; genus Poromitra; species Poromitra crassiceps. The sequence continues at coordinate 1,393,589 of NC_139628.1, forward strand.
GTCGGCCATGCTTTCTGAGGCGAAAACGAAAGTGCCTAAACTGTTTGTCCCAGTAGACTTGCTGTAGCTCGGTATCGAAACGTCAGAGCTGCTCAACCAATTATATTCGGGGACACATAGTGATTGGCATGCCCCACAGGTCCGCCCACTTATGGACAAAATGAATCCAGTCTCGAGAGGGAAGAAAAGTGCTTTCTGCTTGAGAGCACAGTCAAGTTTTGCAAGCAGGAGAATCCACTCGCGTGCGAGCAAGTGAACGTTTCGTGAGCGGATCCTGTGCGCGCTCAAGCATGTTTTTCTCCTTGCAGGCTAAAATATTGCTCGAAGGAGCAGAGATACAGGATACAATATTGCTCGCGGGTGCAGACATTCTGCGCGCGGGTGCAATATGTGCGCGCGGGTGTTTGATTTGCGTGCGCGTGAGGTCGCGCGCGCGCGTGCGCTTTATGGCCCGGAAATCTCTCCATACGCCATAGATATTGGTTACGTAAAAAAAAGTGTGAACACTCAATAGCCAAACAAAAAATCAGATCTGAGCAATACATCAGCTAAGGTTTGCGGTGTGAACTTAGCCTTTGGTACTGAATGTTGAAAACTGGGACATCTTGTCGGGAATTAGGACACCCATCTTGAAATCGAGACAATGTCCGACAACAATCCCAAACAAACCAGGACGTGTGGTCACATATTGGATTTATGCTTTTTGTGCAACTTGAGTTCGTTTATACACTATATTGTGCACAATAATAATCTTTAGTGTTATTGAACTGTAGTACTTGTACTGAGGTTCAGATCAAACATTTGGTGGGACCGGCCTGCCTACACACACACACACACACACACACACACACACACACACACACACACACACAGTCAGAGCAACAGTGTTTAACAGGCAGCTTTGATAGGCTTATTGGGGATTACCTGTGTGTGTGTGTGTGTGTGTGTGTGTGTGTGTGTGTGTGTGTGTGTGTGTGTGTGTGTGTGTGTGTGTGTGTGTGTGTGTGTGTGTGTGTGTGTGTGTGTGTGTGTGTGTGTGTGTGTGTGTGTGTGGTATTAGGGTAGATGGCTGACTCAGCAGGATCAACAGAAATCTGCCCGCTGTCAGTAAGCTACTCCTCTCACTTCTATTGTCTCCTCTTTCCTTTCCTTTCTACTCCTTCTTTCCTTCCTTTCTTCTTCCTTCTATTATGGGAGCTATAGGACCCAGTTATAGTATTTTCCAACATAACAGACTCCCTCCGTTTTTTAACAAAAACCTTAGACTTTATTTTAAAGTGTCGTATTTTCTCATCTCTCTATTTGCATGTTTTCAGCTAGGATGCGTCATCATGTGTTTACTTCATCCTTCGTAAAAAAATATTAAAATGGCTGTCGTCCACTGGAACGACCTCAAAACTTGTCCCTGTATTTCCAACGTTGCAGCTTTCTGTGAAGACTTGGGTTAGAGTTATTTAACCCCCCCAAAAAACAAGTTGTTTTATTTGCATAATGTTTCCCAATAGAGAGCCGCAGGGATGACATATTTTTGTAGTCAGAACGCGGAAGTCCCGGACTTCCTGGTTCTTCACTGTTTCTGTCTATGGGATTTTTGAATGGGTTTTTGCCACGATGCTTCTAATAAGGTCTCTGGGCAAGGCAAGCTTAATCAAACGTGAACCAGAGTTCAGTCGGATAATCCTCACACATGAGGACCACTTTCATGAGTTTTGTAGCGTAAATGTGAGCCCTAGAAGTAAAAAGCTCAAGCTAAGCTAATCCAGAACTACACACTGTCGCATAGGCTTCCACGTCACGTCAGCACTCAACCTGGACTGTTGTTGATGTGGGCACTGATTACCCCGGGCTGAACGGGCTGAACCAGGTGAGGGAAAGATCATTTCCGTGTTCGTCCTTTGAAGTGGTGACGTTATTGACGTATATATCCCCATCGACTCAACAGTGTAGTCTCATTTAGTCGTTTGCTAGCCGCCCTTTTAACGGCACCTAAAAGCTTCAAAACTCATAAAAGTGGTCCTCGTGTGTGAAGATGATATTACTAAACACTGGTTCGCGTTTGATTAAGCCAGCGTTGCCCAGAGAGATTATTAGAAGCATCGCGCCAAAAACCCATTCAAAACTCCCATAGGCGAAAACAGTGAAGAACTGTTAGGCTGTTAAGACCAGGAGAGACACTGACATCCTTCTATATAAAGGCCTTAGGAACAAAGTCACCCAGGAGCTGAGACAAGCTAAATCCAACTTTTTTCTTGGTATACTGCATGAAGCGAAAGGGAACAGTAAACTAATTTGGAAGAATATAGATAATCTCACAAGGAGGGACTCAAAATTCTCAGGTGATCTTAAAGTCAAAGTACAGGGAGAGTTAATTGAAGACCACCATACAGTTGCCAATGTTTTTAATAACTTTTTTCTTGAATCTGTAAACGAGCTGGCAAAAGGCTTCATGAAACAGGACCTGGTCATCCGTCCTACTGATGACACAAAGCAGGCTTTCACATTGGTTGAAACAAGTGAGGTTCAGGTACGCAAAATAATTAGCTCCATGAAAAACTCTAAAAGTAGAGATGTGTTCCTGTTCGACACTGTGTTCATCAAAGCACATAAAGATCTTTTAGCTGCCCCCATTGCACATCTGATCAATCTGACTTTTAAACACTGTACTTTCCCCGATGCTTGGAAATGTGCGATTGTGACACCTATCCATAAGTCTGGAGACCGCCTTGATGTCTGTAACTATAGACCGATAAGTATAGTGCCTATACTCTCTAAGATTGCCGAAAAAGTGGTCGCTGACCAGCTGACCACTTTTCTCGACACAAGTGAGTTTGGGCTGCATCGGATGCAGTTCGGTTTCAGACAGAACCATTCTACTGAAACTGCAACTTTGCATTTTATAGAACATGTCAAATCCAGGCTTGATAAGGAAGCTGTAGCGGGTACTGTGTTTTTAGATCTGAGCAAAGCTTTTGACACAGTAAACCATGTTGTCTTGCTGTCAAAACTGTCTAATTTTAATTTTTCAAACACGGCACTGGCATGGATGTCTTCATACCTATCTAATAGGAGGCAATGTGTTAAGGTGGGTGATACTTTGTCTAGTGTCATGAACTGTATAATGGGTGTCCCACAAGGGTCCGTGTTGGGGCCATTATTGTTTAGCATATATATAAATGATCTCTCACAGCACTGTCCTCAAGACATCCATCTTCAGATGTATGCTGACGACACTGTTGTCTACAGCTGCGCTAGCAGCTGCTAAGTTAACAACTGTGTTGGAGAGTATCACAAAATGGCTAGAAGAGTCAGGCCTAAGTCTCAATGTGTCTAAAACAAAAGCTATGTTCTTCCATAAGAAACCCAGGAAGATGGCTCCAACAGCGGACATCTTGATCAAAGGTGTCAAGGTTGACGTAGTCTCTGACTTTAAATATCTTGGTGTGGTACTAGACTCCAACTTAAACTTTAAGAGCCATGTAAAAAAAAAATGGTTAAAACATTAAAGTACAACATAGTTAATTTTAGACACATCAGAAACTGTCTCTCCTTAGATGCAGCCAAGACATTTATGCACGCTATGATGCTCTCCCACATGGCATACTGTATCACATGCTGGGGACAAGCTAGTGAATCAGTTACAAGACCTCTTGTTTCCTTGTATAAGCAAACCCTAAAAACTTTAGACAAAAAGCCTATGCACTTCCACCATTGTAAGATACTTGAGAAACATAGGCTACTGAGCTTTGAACACCTTAGGCAACTAGCAGACTCATGTATGATCTACAAAATCATTAATGGGTTGGCACCTCCTCCACTGTGCGACTTTGTGCACATTCGTCCTACAAATCCCATCAGAGCTACAAGAACACTAGTGTCAGCACTTGATTGTGTTAAACCGTTCCGCTACACTGTGTTTGGACACTCATCTTTCTCTGTAAAAGCAATAACTCAGTGGAACAGTCTGCCAGAAGAGATGAGGAGGTGTAGCTCAAATGACACCTTCAAAGCTCACCTGAAAGGACAGTTGCTAGCTAATCAATTCTGTTCCCACTTTCAGTAGGGTACCCCTAACATCCTTAATGTCCTTTTACTTGTAAAGTATGCTCGCATGCACGTCGCACCGTCTGTGAGACCTTTTTACCTGTAAAGTGAAAACGTATTAACATAGAGCCGAACTCTCTTGATACAAAGCGGAACTCTCTATTTTATTTTATTTTTGTTTGTGAAAATGTGAAATGTGAAAACGTATCAACATAGAGCCGAACTCTCTTGATACAAAGCGGAACTCTCTATTTTATTTTTGTTTTATAGTGTTTAAACCATAGGTTTAAAGTTTAACTATATGTCTATATGTTTGTGTGAGTGTTTATACTATTGTTTTACATTGTTGATTATTATTGTATTGTTTTAAATTGTATGAACAAGGGACTGGAGATGTAAAATAGCAAAAGCTATAATCTAGTGCAATGCATCTTTTCTCTCCTGAGATTAATGTTTTTTGTGCGTTGTCCCTGAAATAAACTTCTAAATAAAACCAGGACTGTTAGCATCGATGATTTCCGGACTCGTTCCTGCGGCTCTCTATTACTGGTGGAAACGCAGTACCGTTTTCAAATTAACCAACATTTTAAAAATGGACATTTGACACGCTCCTGTGGTTGGAGGACTTTTTGAAATGTTGATATGGAACATATATTTGGTTCACAAAAACGTTGATTCAACATGTCTGTTTGCAGAAATGTAAAATGCCAGCATTTATTCTGGAGACTGAGTTGTGCAATCCACTAAATGCCTTAGGCATTATTTGGTCAGTGTGATCAATTAAAACTATCAGCTAATCTTGACCTCTTCGATCCCAGAAATTACCAGATCACATTTGGCTGTCTTTATGGACGGAGTTGACATCCAGGGGTGCTGGTGTGACAGACAGACAGACAGACAGGTGGAGAGAGAGAGAGAGAGAGAGAGAGAGAGAGAGAGAGAGAGAGAGAGAGAGAGAGAGAGAGAGAGAGAGAGAGAAGGAGAGAGAGAGAGAGAGAGAGAGAGAGAGAGAGAGAGAGAGAGAGAGGAGAGAGAGAGAGAGAGAGACAGCATCATCCTCCCTCTAATCCCCTTATCACTGTCAGGGTGGCAGAGGAGACTCTTCTGCTGGGAAACACCGGACTAACTCTCTGCTGCTCGCTGTTTTCACTGCTCTTCTCTGTGGACGCCAAACTTGTCGGATTTAAAGGGGCGGTGTGGGGGACTTTCTCTGTTTCCATGACGATGACTTTGATGGGTGGTTGGTGGATCTAGGTCGCATAACCAAGGGCGACGGATTACCAGCTGACAGGTGAGTAAGGAGATAATAAAATTGAGAGGAGAGGTATAATTAGTAAGGTAGCATATATGATATACATAGGCCTAGCTATATAAAATCATATTACTACATGATAAAAAAGATCGAAGAATAAACATGTAAAAAATGTAAACTTTTTTGAGGTAAAGATGATAGTTCTGGTTCAACAGAAATGGATTGAAGGCTGACACATAATGTTGATTTTTTTGAAGGCACCAATAGTGATATTACATTATGTGCGATACACACAAATACAGCCTTTTTAACAAATATCTTCTTGCAGAACAAAAATACAATTAAATATTTAAAAACACTAGTCATAGGCCTACTAAAAGTAACTAGCCAACAAACACACTGATGTTAATGTGAACATGCTAACACTAGCTGCTAGCCTACTAGCTATATTATCCAATGTGCTAATCAGATCTGTTAACAAGACAGGGATGGTTAGCTGACCAGATACTACGGTAGCTCAGGGCCGTAACCAGGGTCCCGAAATAGGGGAGGTCCCGCAAGGGGAGGTGGATTCGGCGGTAAAGTTTGAGGGTTTTTTTCCCCCTTTTTTAGCCATATTTAGAGTAATATATCATTTTAAATCAACATTAGGATTATACTGTTGTGATGTCATTATTCAGTATATTCTCTTTCATGTCACCACCTGCTCAGCTCTCCTGTCAACATAATTGTAACTAACAAACACAAACTGTTTTAGCCAAATTCATATCAAAATGACACCTACAAACACAGGTACACAACCCAAGCCGTACACAACACACAAAGTCATCATCGATAATAAAAAAAAACATACAGAGGGACATTTATTTATTCCTGATAGGAACGATTGAAAAATAAAATAAAATATATTATGTTGTTTTTAACTTTACACCACCTCTTTTTGTTACTTGGGTCATGAAACTGAAACCATGCATATAGCCACCTGCATACCTGACTTCGGGAGCTTGGCAATTGGCATCATGCATGATTAGCCAGTAGCATCCCAACGTGTCACACAGGTAACATTACTTAAGAGACAGACTAGACACTTACTTTCTTGGTTGTTGCTAAAAAATCTGTCAGTGTCACTCACTGTCTGTCGTTCACTTCGCTCACTGTCTCGCAGCTCGCTCACCTTCAATTATCTCGCCAGGCAGACAGACAGTCATCACTCACCACCATGCTGCTGCTCTCTCGGAATCAAGTTACCGCGGAGGCGGCGTCAGATGACTTCCTGCCTGACCTGCCTTTCGTTTCAAAATAAAAGCGATCCCGTGTTTTTCATGCTTTTCCATGCAGATTGTTTTATAAAAAAAAAAAAAAAAAAAAAATCTCTGAAATATTAGGGGAGGTCCGGACCTCCCCGTCCTCATAGCTAGTTACGGCCATGCGGTAGCTAACAAGTTGACATTATAGGACTTCCAATATGGCCGCCAGATGGGGGTTACATCACCAAAACGGCAGCAGTATCAATATAGGCCTACAGCTTTGCTCATCTACTGTAGGCCTAATTAGTGGCCGGGCCAGCGAAGCGGCAGGGCCACTTATTGGATTTGCCTGTATTCTTCTTCTTCTTCTCCCAGGAAGTTAGACTTCCCATGGATGAAAATAAACCAAACTTTGCACAAAGGTCCAGTCCCATGCCAAACTAAGTTGACATGAATTTGGCGCCAATAGTCCTGATGGTGGCGCTACAGCGACCGTCTAAAGTTTCAAACTTTGAAAATTCATAACAAATCAGGCATATGGGCTACGGCTTTGCAACTTTCACCGAAATGTGTGCCCAAATGAGGAGAAACTTTTGTACACTGCAACCTATGGCCAATTATGAAGTCTAAAGACCGCAAAACTGCAAAAACTGTAAAACTAATTAAACCCTACTCCTCCCACATTTTTTCTTCAAATGACACCAGACTCCAGCATCTGCATCGTTAGCCTGTCCTCTTACCCCGCTAGCCGGGCACCTCGAGCAACCCGGAAGTCGTTGTTCTGGGTTGCTTCAGATAAATGCTTTTCGGTTTTTGAAAGACAGAAACGTGGATTTTATGCAACAATTTGGATGCAACAACTAGGTGTCATTAAAAGAAGAGGATGTTTTGCATCGGATAGCGTCTTCACTTCACGTGAAGACTCAGGTAGGAGCCGGCTTTTAGACCTAGACGTGAAAATGGCACAGTGTAAAATGGGAAATGCGTGACGTTCGCCGGGCGCTAATGTGCTCAGTATGAGCGAGAAGCGCCCGGCTAGCGGGGTAAGCCTGTCCTCCACAAAAGCATCAAACAGATTTTTGTTTGATTTAAAATTGACCCCACAGTGCATCAAAATGTTTTACTGTAAATGGTACTTTAAACAGCTAATGCAAATTCTTTCTAAATAAAGCTTGAATCTCCACGAAAAAAATGGACAAGATTTTGCTGTCAGAGTAGTTGAAGTGTGCAAAATCTAAGAATTGTATCTCAAAAACTGAATTTTGGACAGTATTTTGAATTCTGCCCTCATGTATAGCCTAAAGAGCATCGTAATTGCCCTAATTACCTAATGATGTGATGTCACTTGAGCAATGACGTCATCAGTGATGATGTCATCAATTATGTCATCCTTCCTGGCTGAGCAGACTCGGTGGGTGATGTCATAGTTGTCTGCCTCCACTGTCCCTACTCTCTCCGCTTCTATGTTCAACTGCCATGTACTTAACCTGCTGCCTTCTGCCCCAGCCCTGTCATGAACGGCAGTGTTCTAAGCAGACTGGATTGCATGCAGCAGATGATAGAAAGCTCATCCATAAGAGACTTGAGACTTGACTTGGACTTGTGACTAAAGACTTGAGATGTGACTTGGACTATAGCTAAAAGACTTGAGACTTGCCCGGCCACGACCCATTGCTGCGCAGCAGCTATAATTCGAATTTGATCTTTTCAACGAAATGTATAACCTTTGGGAAATCTACGTCTGATAGGATAACAATTTAGCATCTCATCTTCACTCTCATTTTGTTTGTCAGAAACACTTTAAAATTCATAACAACCCTCAATTTATGTCTGATTTTGTCTGATTCTTTAAGTAGCAATAATTTCCAATCTATTCTTTTGTAGAGACATTCTGTTGCTCTGTCAGTGTAGCCTATTCCAGGGGTTTAAATTAACTAAATTTACGTTTCGCTTTGATTTCCTCTTGCCAAACAAACCACATACACATTTTCTTTAAATATTTAGCGGTGTAAACCTCATCATGTATCTTTATGGAAAGTTGATCATGGAACTTTATTTCTATTTTTTTTTTACTGAAAGAGACAATGGAAAACAAGCTAATTCAGCTCTGCAGGCACTTCTGTGGACATTACACAGCTCAAATTCAATATGTGTTTTTTGAAAGCCATAGTTTTGGTTTTTGCTGTTGCAATGTGAAAACCTTGCAACTGCAGTTTGAATGACTTTCGTGTTTTCACTTCATATTTAAGCATGGTCCCTCTATGGGTTGAGAACATTTGCATCCACACCTCTTGGGATGATGTTAACATTTTGGAGATACAAGGTTTTTTCTCTCTCTCCCCACAGGAAGCCAGAGGAAGCACTTCCATGTCGGCGAAGGTTGCTCCGTCAGACCCGTCCTCCGACCCTGGGTTAGCTCCGCCCACAATATGTCTACAGGACATGGCGGTGGGGCCAGGAGAGGTGGGGAAGGGGGACAGGTGAGTTGTCATGGAAACAAGATTCACAGTCTCCATCTGTACTTTTTTGCATCGTCTGGTGCCATGCCGGTCAGGAGGGGGGAGTCAAAACAAACAAACAAACCCTAAACTGGAATAGTGGTAACACTTTATAATAGGTACAGCCTGGGTTTTAGAGTGTAACTCATTACCATGTAAATTTGTCAATGTGCAGGGTAGTTGGACTACCCTGCACATTGTGGGAGTTCTATAGAAGTCTATTGGACTACCCTGCACATTGTGGGAGTTCTGTAGAAGTCTATTGGACTACCCTGTACATTGTGGGAGTTCTATATAAGTCTATTGGACTACCCTGCACATTGTGGGAGTTCTATAGAAGTCTATTGGACTATCTTGCACATTGTGGGAGTTCTATAGAAGTCTATTGGACTACCCTGCATGTTGTGGGAGTTCTATAGAAGTCTATTGGACTACCCTGCATGTTGTGGGAGTTCTATAGAAGTCTATTGGACTACCCATGCACGTTGTGGGAGTTCTATAGAAGTATATTGAACTACCCTGCACATTGTGGAGTTATATAGAAGTCTATTGGACTACCCTGCACATTGTGAGGGTTCTATAGAAGTCTGTTGGACTACCCTACACATTGTGGGAGTTCTATAGGAGTCTCTTGGACTACCCTGCACGTTGTGGAGTTATATAGAAGCCTATTGGACTACCCTGCACATTGTGAGAGTTCTATAGAAGTCTATTGGACTACTCTGCACGTTGTGGGAGTTCTATAGAAGTCTATTGGACTACCCATGCACGTTGTGGGAGTTCTATAGAAGTATATTGGACTACCCTGCACGTTGTGGGAGTTCTATAGAAGTCTATTGGACTACCCTGCACATTGTGGGATTTCTATAGAATGGACTACCCTGCACGTTGTGGGAGTTATATAGAAGTCTATTGGACTACCCTGCACGTTGTGAGAGTTCTATAGAAGTCTATTGGACTACTCTGTGGGAGTTCTATAGAAGTCTATTGGACTACTCTGTGGGAGTTCTATAGAAGTCTATTGGACTACTCTGTGGGAGTTCTATAGAAGTCTATTGGACTACCCTGCACATTGTGAGAGTTCTATAGAAGTCTATGGACTACCCTGCACATTGTGGGAGTTCTACAGAAGTTTATTGGACTATCTTGCACATTGTGGGAGTTCTATAGAAGTCTATTGGACTACCCTGCACGTTGTGGGAGTTATATAGAAGTCTATTGGACTACCCTGCATGTTGTGTGAGTTCTATAGAAGTCTATTGAACTACCCTGCACATTGTGGAGTTCTATAGAAGTCTATTGGACTACCCTGCACATTGTGAGGGTTCTACAGAAGTCTATTGGACTACCCTACACATTGTGGGAGTTCTATAGAAGTCTCTTGGACTACCCTGCACGTTGTGGAGTTCTATAGAAGTCTATTGGACTACCCTGCACATTGTGAGAGTTCCATAGAAGTCTATTGGACTACTCTGCACGTTGTGGGAGTTCTATAGAAGTCTATTGGACTACCCATGCATGTTGTGGGAGTTCTATAGAAGTATATTGGACTACCCTGCACATTGTGAGAGTTCTATAGAAGTGTATTGGACTACCCTGCACGTTGTGAGAGTTATATAGAAGTATATTGGACTACCCTGCACATTGTGAGAGTTCTATAGAAGTCTATTGGACTACCCTGCACATTGTGGAGTTTGATAGAAGTATATTGGACTACCCTGCACATTGTGAGAGTTCTATAGAAGTCTATTGGACGACCCTGCACAATCTGAGAGTTTTATAGAAGTATATTGGACTACTCTGTGGGAGTTATATAGAAGTCTATTTGACTACCCTGCACATTGTGGAGTTTGATAGAAGTATATTGGACTACCCTGCACATTGTGAGAGTTCTATAGAAGTCTATTGGACTACCCTGCACATTGTGGAGTTTGATAGAAGTATATTGGACTACCCTGCACATTGTGAGAGTTCTATAGAAGTATATTGGACGACCCTGCACAATCTGAGAGTTCTATAGAAGTCTATTGGACTACCCTGCACATTGAAAAAGTAGGGAAAAGGGGCACCAGTGTGTTAAAAAGTTATGTCAAGAGGTCCTGACCATGAGTCAGTATGTGATGAGTTGGGAAAGAGAACAGGTTGATGGGATCACCTTCACTTTTTATGTGTCTAAGAAACAAATTTCAAGCATTTAAGCAGAAACCTTTGGATCAGAATGTCTTTAAGAGAATGAGGAACACAGAAGATTCAACAGGTGGGTCCAGACAGGTGACTGGTAGAGACATATAGTGAAGTGGTCTTCTTCTACTGCTGATAAACCTGCATCTGTTTCATGTGGTCCAGGCTCAGCCAGAGAGTGAGAGCAGGAGCTCTGTTCAACGTTAACAACAACAGCAACAACAACGAGGACAACAAGGACAGCGAGGACAACAAGGACAACAAAGACGAGGACAAAGAGGGCAACACGGGCAATGAGGACAAAAAAGACGAGGGCAACAAGGACGAGGGCAACATGGACGAGGGCAACAACAATGTAGGCAACATGGATGAAGGCAACAAGGATGAAGGCAACAAGGATGAAGGCAACAAGGATGAAGGCAACAAGGATGAAGGCAACAAGGATGACGAGTGCAACAAGGATGAGGGCAACAAGGACAATCAGAACAATGAGGGCAACAAGGATGAGTAAGCCACACACACACACACACACACATAGCCTGGTAAAACCATCCTGCTAATGTGACCTCACGCTGTTTTGCTCTACGTATGAGTTGGACTTCCTGCCGCCCACATTGATTTCCTGAAATTACAATGTAACCTGGCCAATCAGGGACTGTGTCGTAGCTGGGCCAATCAGGGCCAAGGTTGCATGCAAAACTGCAATGGCATCTCCCGAAGCAACGAACGGTCACATTACCGTTAGTAACACAGCCATAAGTAGGATTGGGTACCGAAACCCGGTACCGATTTGGTACTGGTACTTTTACAACCGGTACTACCGGTACCGAATTGCAACACAGATTTAGGTACCATGTCCGAGCTGCTGAATGAAATATCTGCCTTCTGGTGCTCCGAAACTGGCGCTGCATGCACCTTCACTAACATTATAAGGCATAACACATAACTGTTTGAAATCCTCTTTACAGCCTCTTAAAAAAATGCTTTCAATCCGCTTTAAATTTTAAAAAGTACCGTTTCAGGCACCGTTTAGGAACCGAACCAGTACAGTTTTAGAAGTATTTTTTAGCACCGGTATCTGAAAAATTCGAAACGGGAAATGGGAAGCACTGCAGTACCGAACTCACACACTCTAAAATAATGGTTGCATGCAGTCTCAAACCCTGAATGGAGCACTGAACTGAAAGGCACATGCCACTGTCTTGTATTTCACATCTAAAAAAATAGTTATTAACCGGTTAGAGGTGCTGGTTAATCAAAAGTAAAATTAACCAAAAACTGACATCCCTAACTCCCGCCCACTGTAATCGTGTGGATGGCTGGAAGTCCAGAATGATATGTGGACCAAAACAGAATGTGAGGTAATTTAACCTGGCTAAAACACACCAACACACACACACACACACACGCACGCATGCACGCACGCACGCACGCGCACACACACACACACACACACACACACACACACACACACACACACACACACACACACGTGATCTCTGTGTGATGTGTTTCCTGTCGTCTTCCAGGGAGGCGGAGAAGAAGAAGAAGAAGAAACAGGAGAAGAAAGAAAAGAAGGAGAGGAAAGAGAAGAAGGAGTAAGTTTGGGAGACCCATCCTTCCTTCTAATGCTGCCTTGATTTGGAAGTCGTGAACCCGTGTTTACGAGATTGAAAGTCGTGTACAGTACACGACATGCTTGACATTCAAGTGGTGACATCGTAAACATGCTCAGTTGACTAGAACAGTGGTTCTCAACTGGTCTAGCCTCACAAGCCACATTTTCCTTAGTCATGAAGTCGCAACCCAAATTTCAGATATTTCCCTTGTCAAAATCTAGCCTAACTTTGGAGCATTTCTTTTAGACCACTTTACCTTTATGCCCCCGACAAGCTAGCATGACAAGATTGGTACCAATGAATGCTTTAGGTCTTCTAGTGTCATATGATATGAGGATCTTCACTCTGGCTTTAAAAATGAACCAGCTACAGCCTCTGAAAGACAGTAAAATCGGCTGTGGCATCCTTTCACTCAAAATGGCCCTGCGACCCACAGTTGAGAACCACTGGACTAGAAAACCGTTGGGAATATCAAAATGCTCCTTATTATAAAATGACCATGAAAATGTATATAGAGCTAAAATTGACATATATTTTTGACATATCAAAAACATATTGGCTAGGTAGGCCCACATTATGAATATGTGCTCTTATACTGATGTCACTAGGTGGCGCCGTTACATTGACCTGTGGTCTATAAAAAGCATGCGCATAATAAAGAAGTTCTCTTTCCGGCTTCATCAATGCCAAGAACTGCACATGTGTTTTTCCTTCGTGAAATTAATGTCTATTGAGCCGGTGTTCCTGCCCTCACAAATGGCAATGACGACAACAACATTAACTTTCCATCCACGTCCATGGCCTCCTCCATTTTTTGAAAATGTCACAAGTCGTGAACTCGAAGCTTTCAGAAAATGTCTACTTACAAAGTTGTGAATACCACATTGGGGGGGGGGGGGGCGTCGTATACATGGCCCCAGGGCCCATATCTTTCCCTTCACTCAGTCGGTCCTCCCTTCACTCCTACCCTCCTTCTATCCTTCCTTAATCATCTATCCTTCCTTCCTATTTATCCTTATATCCTGCCTTCATTACCACTGGTCCCTCCCATCCCTCCTTCTCTACAATATATCTTTCCTTTTAGAGGTCTTCACAGGTCCAAAATGACAGACCCGAACCCTCATGGACCTGGGAAATGTGTGCCCAGATCCGATTGGACCTGATAATTTAGCACACAAAAAATGCCCGACCCGTTTTTGCCTGACATATATGTATGGCAGACCCCACCCAGTGCATATCCGACCCGAGATCCGACAAAACCCGGTAATTGCAATTGCTGCTAAAAAGGTTGTTCTACTACTGCTAAAAACATTTATAGTATAATGTCACTGCACCAGAGTCAGAGAGGATCCAGGGCAGCATGCCGCTGCCAGCTAGAACATTACAATGGAGTCACAGAAGAACCGGGCCAGCACCTGTCACTGCCAGGTAGAACACTGCACTGGAGTCAGAGAAGAGCCAGGGCAGCATGCCA
>NC_139628.1:1414215-1541715 GCF_964638095.1 Poromitra crassiceps
GCACCATGGACAGCGCTGAGTGCTCACATGTTAAAATGCTGAGCATCTTACTGGAAATACACACACACGCACACGCACACACACACACACACACACACACACACACACACACACACCACAGACACACACACACACACACACACACACACACACACACACACACACACACACAAACAACACAGCCATTACATTACTTATTTCTGTCAGGCTCAGGCTGCAACTGAGAACTCTAGTTCATATCCCTGCTTCAGTCACTGTATAAACTCTCCTCTCCTTTTCCTCTCCTCTCTCCTCTCCCTCCTCTCTCCTCTCCTCTCCTCTCCTCTACTCTCCTCTCCTCTTCTCTCCTCTCCTCTCCTCTCCTCTCCCCTCCCCTCTCCTCTCCTCTCTCCTCTCCTCTCCTCTCTCCTCTCCTCACCCTCGTCTCTCCTCTCTCTCCTCTCTCCTCTCCTCTCCTCTACTCTCCTCTCCCCTCTCCTCTCCTCTCTCCTCTCCTCTCCTCGCCCTCCTCTCTCCTCTCCTCTCCTCTCCTCTCTCCTTTCCTCTCCTCTCTCCTCTCCCTCCTCTCTCCTCTCCTCTCCTCTCCTCTCCTCTCTCCTCTCCTCTCTCCTCTCCTCGCCCTCCTCTCTCCTCTCCTCTCCTCTCCTTTCCTCTCCTCTCCTCTCCTCTCTCCTCTCTCGTCACTCTCTCCTCTCCTCCCCAGGTTTTGGTCATGATAAGTTTGTGTATCCGGACCCTAAGGAGCCAGAGTTTGGTCGTCTGGTCAGGAAGTACGCCTACAGCATGTACTGGTCCACGCTGACCCTTACCACCATCGGAGGAGACTCCGCCCCCCGTCGAGAACTCTGAGTACTTCTTCGTTGTCGCAGACTTCCTGGTCAGTGTGCCTATGTGTACATTTTCATTCTAGACTAGCACTCCAATTACTGGGAGTAACCAGCTTTAGGCAATACTTTAATTACAAAGTTTACACATCATGTATACATTTCTCTATTAACCCGATTCATTCAAGAACACTCTCGTCATAGATTTAACCATTTATTGCATAAATGGAATGCAGTTATGTTTGGCGTTGAAGGCTCCGCTCTTTACAGAAGATGCTCCTCCCTGAACCAGCCCAGCAGCATGCTACGCCGAGCAGGGAGGGCCGCAAAAATCCCCCATGGGGATACAAGATTCCAGATAAATGTAAAGCCATAGCGAGTAACAGAGGGAGCCTAAGCAAGACACAGCTTTCAGTGTGGCGGCCCCCACCCTCTGGAACTCTCTCCCGGCAGAGATCCGCAACGCCCCATCCCTGGACATCTTCAACACCCCACCCCTGGACTCCTTCAACACCCCATCCCTGGACATCTTCAACACACCATCCCTGGACATCTTCAACACCCACCCCTGGACTCCTTCAACACCCCATCCCTGGACTCCTTCAACACCCCATCCCTGGACTCCTTCAACACCCCATCCCTGGACATCTTCAATGCCCCATCCCTGGACATCTTCAACATCCCATCCCTGGTCATCTTCAATGCCCCATCCCTGGACATCTTCAACACCCCATCCCTGGTCATCTTCAATGCCTCATCCCTGGACATCTTCAATGCCCCATCCCTGGACATCTTCAACGCCCAATCCTGGACATCTTCAACGCCTCATCCCTGGACATCTTCAATGCCCCATCCATGGACATCTTCAACGCCCAATCCCTGGACATCTTCAACACCCCATCCCTGGACATCTTCAACGCCCATCCCTGGACATCTTCAACGCCCCATCCCTGGACTCCTTCACGCCCCATCCCTGGACAAGAAAACCCCTCAAAACTCACCTGTTAACAAAGCCTTTGGCCTATAGTCAACTCTCTTCTCTCTGTTCTGTTTTTATATTATATGGGTTTCTTGAAAGGCGCTATATAAATCTAAGTTATTATTATTATTACTATTATTATATTTTCCTATTCTATTCTATTCTATTCTATTCTATTGTCCTCCAGGTGGGTGTTTTGATCTTTGCCACCATCGTCGGTAACGTGGGTTCCATGATCACCAACATGAACGCTGCCAGGGCCGACTTCCAGGCTCGCATCGACGCCATCAAACAGTACATGAGCTTCAGAAAGGTATTAGCTGGCTAATTAGCTAACTGGTTAGCATGATAGTTACCAAGCAGGTGTAACCCAGGTATATAATCCATCAATACAACAGCTTGGATAAATAATGACTTAACATAGAAATCCCTTTCACTAGATTTACATCATAAATGGATTGACATAATACAAACACAATATTGTCTGTCAGTGAACAAGGGGTTAATTTTATTTGTTTTCGTTTGACTGGCATTTCATTTGTTCAATCAGTGAACTCTTAGATAGGCCGCAGCAACCAATGACCGATTAGCAGAGGTAGACACTTCCTGGTCCCTCGCAGTTTATCTGTTCCCCACTCATTGCGATCTCCCCTTTGCTTGCTGTTGACACTCAGGGCAGTCGCAGCTCTTTTGCCCACTTGACTGAATGGTGACGCTGCGTTGCTGATGAGGCCACTTGAAACTATGAAAACAACTTGAACTCCGGTCAGGTTTTGGCCCTTAGGACAATCCACTTCCAGAACGAGACACCCAGATCTTCCAGTCGACTGGTGGCGAGCCATACCCAGAGAACCTGAACGAACTCACACACACAAAATCCCATACATCTGGTGCGGTAGGAGATACGCGAGTACCCCCCACACACACACAGTCCATTCAAGAGACTTTGCCCGGGACAACCCCCCACACACACACATCACCTTATTGGGCCCGACATTTATTTTGTGTGCACACCCTTATTATTTATAGTTTGTTATTTTTCATACAATGTATTTTATATCTGTTTTGTATTAAATTGCCATATCTTATTTTTCGATAAAATCATTATTGGTATTCAAACTCAGGCTCCTTCCGTCCTAGTTCTTCTGATTGGTCCAGATTTATTTCACACTCCTAGTGTAACCGGAGTCACATAATAAATAGTAATAAATATCGATAAAAGGGTTACATAATTGGCGAGCCAGCCAAGGAGCCTGTTTAATTGAATATCAGTACTGAATTGATACGCAATATGTATTTTATACAACAGTCGGGTGTTAAGATTCCAAATACGGTTATTGTGAGTGGGGTATCCGAGGTAGGAAATGCAGATGAGGTGTTAGATTTCCTCAAGAAGTATGGTGAAGTCCACAAAAGCGTTCTGATTGATGATTCGTCCTCTGACTTTTACCAAAACCTGATCGTTGAGTATTCACACGGCTCATCGGTAGAGCAATTAGAGCCACTGCTGCCATATAAGTACACACAGCAAGATGAACCCAACATGGTGTACTTTATTAGAACTCTAAGCAGTGTTTACACTACTAAGAAAGGCAGTAGTTGTACCAAGACGTACTTAGCTGAGTTACAGGACTTGGCAAAGCAAAGTGGTAAAAGCTATGAGGAGGTGCTGAAAGAAATGATGGCGCAGATTAGCGATGATATTGAGACTATACAACAAGTAAAAGAGGGAACCCCCCCTCTACTGGTTGAGACCCCTGTTGAGAAACCAGAGCTCCTCATTTCACCCTCAGCTCCTCCTCAGAGCAACAACGCATTAGACCTCACTTCCTCAGCGTTGAATACTAATGTAAAGAGTACTCCATCTCTTTCACTAAGAGATGTGAACCCACCAGAGATTCAGAAGGTCGTGGTTGAGCATATTGTAAGGAGGGAGGATATTGGTTCACACATGCAAACTCCAGTAAGACTCCGCTCTTTCTCTGGAAAGACTCCCAGACCTAATAATGAGACTGACTATGACACTTGGCGTTCCCACATTGAACTGCTCCTAAATGATCCCAGCATGTCTCACCTTCAAATATCCAGAAGGATCCTTGAGAGTTTGCTATCACCTGCAGCTGACGTTGTTAAGGGGCTACGTCCAGACTCTCCTCCGGCAGCCTATCTGCAGCTGCTAGACTCAGCTTTTGGCACTGTGGAGGATGGAGAGGAGCTTTTTGCTCAATTCATGAACACCCTCCAAGATCCGGGTGAGAAACCATCTACATATCTTCATCGGCTGCAGCTAGCATTAAACCTAGCCGCAAGAAGAGGAGGGGTTGCACCTGGAGAAGTGAGCAGGCATCTTGTTAAGCAGTTCTGTAGGGGGTGCTGGGACAATGCTTTACTCTCTAGCCTGCAACTCGAGCAAAACAAACGTGCCCCACCTTCATTTGCAGACCTCCTGCTGATGCTACGCACTGAAGAGGACCGACAAGCAGCAAAAGCTAGCCGTATGAAGAAGCACATTGGTTCTACAAGACCAAGAGTCCAACTTCAGTCCCAGAGTGCATGCGCCTGTGTGGAGTCAAAGGACAAGCCAGAGGCCAATCCCAACGCCATAGATGAGCTTAGGAAGCAGGTGGCTAGCCTACAGAGTCAGTTAACCTCTTTCATAGCTCAGACAAAGACAAAGGGGTCTGACAATAAGGGAGCTACTGGGAAATTTCAGCACAGAGCAACAAAACCAGACTTTGTAAATACAGACATGCAAAGACAAATGAAGAAGAAGCAGATGTACAGACCCAGGCCCTGGTACTGCTTTAATTGCGGAGAGGACGGGCACATCGCCCCGTCTTGCACTGATGCTCCAAACCCTGCTTTAGTGGCTGAAAAGAGGAAACATCTAGAGGAGAAACAGCACATGTGGGAAAGACAAAGCCATTCTGACTCGTCTTTAAACTAGATTCAGTTCCTGTTGTGGGACAAACGGGGGCTGAAGAGAGTTGGCAACGTCCCTCAGACGTACATAGCAAAGCTCAAATATGTGCAAGTTTTGAACATTTTAATAGGACCCACCCTTTTAAGCTTCCAAGGGGGTTGGTTGGCACAAAGAGTACATCTCAAGTGATCATTAAAGGTGAACAGGTTAACTGCCTGCTTGACACGGGTTCTCAAGTCACAACAGTTCCCCGGTCATTTTATCAACAACACTTTTCAGAGCAGGAGATTAAACCGTTGCATGATCTCTTAGAGGTAGAAGGGGCTAACGGTCAAACTGTGCCCTACTTGGGCTACATAGAGATGACACTTAGTTTCCCAAAGGAGTTTCTAGGAGCATCTATAGATGTGCATACACTTGCTTTAGTTGTCCCTGACTTTCGAGCCACCTCACAGTCTCTCGTGTTAATAGGCACCAATACACTTGATGTGTTATATGACATCTACTCTGACACACAATTGACACACCCTCAGCCCATTCCACATGGTTACCGAGCAGTAGTCAAAGTGCTCCAGCTCCGACAAAGACAGACTAGCAATAGTCATCATGGCATGGTAAAAATGCAAGGCAGGAATTCTGAAGTCATACCAGCGGGTGAGAGTGTAGTAGTTGAGGGAGTCATTGTAACCAATGGTTTTCAGCACGAGAAGTCTGTTGTCCTTGAGCATCCATTTTCTTCTTCCTTACCTGGTGGTTTACTGGTGAAAACTGGCTTAGTCGACTTTCCTCAGCGGCGGCCTTATAAGTTACCAGTAGTCATCAGTAATGAATCTGACCATGATATTGTCCTTCCTGCAAAGTGTGAGATTGCAGAAATCAGTGCATACCAGAGCATTTTGTCACATGAACACAGTGTAGTCAACTCACCAGAGACTGCACCATCCCAGAAGACAAACCTGGAGTATAACTTTGGAGAGACCTCGATTCCATCCGAGTGGAAAGAACGCATCAAACAGCAGCTGGACAGCATACCTGAAGTGTTTGCGCAGCACGACCTGGATTTTGGCCGCACAGACAAAGTGACGCATCACATCAACCTCTCTGATGAAACACCTTTCAAACAGCGTGCTCGTCCAATTCATCCACATGATATTGAGGCTGTCCGCAAACACATTCGAGAGCTGCTTGACACAGGAATAATCAGAGAGTCAGAGTCACCATTTTCGTCACCGATCGTGGTGGTCAAAAAGAAGAACGGCCAAGTACGGTTGTGCATAGACTACAGAAAGCTGAATCTACAGACAATAAAAGATGCGTATGCTCTCCCAAAGTTAGAGGATACGTTCTCCGCACTCTCGGGTTCACAGTGGTTTTCCGTCCTTGATTTGAAATCTGGTTACTATCAGATTGAAGTCGAGGAGGCAGACAAACCTAAAACTGCTTTTGTATGTCCTCTCGGCTTCTGGGAATTTAACCGAATGCCACAAGGTGTGACAAATGCGCCTGGTACGTTCCAAAGATTAATGCAAAAATGTGTGGGGAACATGCACTTAAAAGAGGTATTGGTCTTTCTTGACGATTTGATAGTGTTCTCAAAAACTCTAGAGGAACACGAGGAGAGACTGATGAACGTGCTCACTCGCCTTAAAGAGTTCGGGTTGAAGCTATCCCCTGAAAAGTGCATGTTCTTCCAGACATCAGTCCGCTATTTGGGGCATGTGGTTTCCAGAAATGGAGTTGAAACCGATCCGGAGAAAATCGCTGCCCTTGAGACTTGGCCAGTCCCTGAGAACTTGCGCGAATTGAGATCTTTCCTCGGGTTTGCTGGGTATTATAGGAGGTTCGTTAAAGGCTACTCTAGCATCGTGAAGCCCCTCCATGATTTAACATCCGGTTACCCACCTCTCCACAAGAGATTCAGCCCGAGAGAGAAAGAGCAATACCACAACCCAAAAGAGCCCTTTGGAGGCCGCTGGTCACCAGCCTGCCAGCTGGCATTTGAACTAGTTGTACAAAAATTAACCACTGCTCCAGTGCTCGGTTTTGCGGATTCTCAGAAGCCCTACGTGCTCCACACTGACGCTAGCACCACTGGGCTCGGGGCTGTCTTGTATCAGGAGCAGGAGGGTCAGCTTCGAGTCATAGCATATGCAAGCAGGGGCCTGTCGCGCAGTGAAAACCGCTACCCAGCACACAAACTGGAATTCTTGGCGCTCAAGTGGTCAGTGACCGAAAAGTTTAGTGATTATCTTTACGGTAACCATTTCACTGTTGTTACCGATAGCAACCCGCTAACATATATATTGACCTCAGCAAAACTAGATGCGACAAGCTACAGGTGGCTGGCAGCACTATCCACGTTCTCATTCAAGCTCCTGTACCGTCCTGGAAAACAAAATGCTGATGCGGATGGATTGTCCCGCAGGCCTCACGGGGAACTGTCGGATGATCTAAAGTCTCAAAAAGAGAGAGAACGCATATGTCAGTTCACTCAGGATCATCTCTCTGACCCAGAAAACATTGATGCCGTAGATCAAGCTGTTGTACAAGCAATCTGTGAGAGGCAGCTCGTCTACAGTGTCTGTCAAAGTGACCAGAGTTGTGATGGTGGTGTTACTTTAGTTGAAACCCTTGCCCTCTCCACTGATGCTGTGCCTGACAGCTATGGTCAGGAAGATAAGCTTGGAGGATTGCCTGTTATTCCCCATCTAACTGAGGCAGAGTTGACAGACAAACAAAGAGCTGATCAGTGTATAAAGCATGTCATTTCTCAGATTGAGAGTGGAGACAAACCACCTCCCACCTTGAGGAGCGAACTCCCTGATCTTCCACTTCTGCTGAGGGAGTTAAACCGCCTTGAGCTCCTCAACGGCATCTTGTACAGGCGACGTCAAATAGGGTCTCAGACATCCTACCAGCTCATACTGCCAGCTGAGCTTCGTGACACAGTCTTGACCAGCCTGCATGACCATGTTGGTCACATGGGGATTGACCGCACATTGGATCTTGTAAGGACTAGGTTCTACTGGCCGAAGATGGCATTGGATGTGGAGAGGAAGGTGAGAACCTGCGGCAGGTGTGTACGGAGGAAGGCACTGCCTGAGAGAGCTGCACCTCTGGTCAACATTAACACCACAAGACCTCTTGAGCTGCTATGTATGGATTTCCTCTCCCTTGAACCCGACACCAGTGGGACCAAAGACATTCTTGTGATCACAGATCACTTTACAAAATTTGCTGTTGCCATCCCAACACCTAACCAGAAGGCCCGCACAGTTGCTAAGTGTCTGTGGGAGAATTTTGTTGTGCACTATGGCATCCCAGAAAGACTACATAGTGATCAGGGGCCAGATTTCGAATCCCGCACAATTAAGGAGCTCTGTGAAGTGGCTGGTATACGCAAAGGGAGAACAACCCCATACCATCCTAGAGGCAACCCTGTTGAGCGATTTAATCGCACCCTGCTAGACATGCTCGGTACACTACAAGGCCAAGAAAAGTCTCGATGGCGTGATTTCGTGAAACCCCTGGTCCACGCCTACAATTGCACCAGGAATGAGGTGACAGGTTTCACGCCATACGAACTGATGTTTGGGCGTCAGCCTCGCCTGCCGGTTGACCTGGCATTTGGATTGCCAGTACAAGGGGGTCAGCACACTTCACACTCCCAATATGTACTAGGCCTGAAGTCACGTCTTGAAGAGAGCTACAAGATAGCCACCAACAATGCTGCTAAAATAGCACACAAGAATAAAACAAGATATGACAGGCGTGTTACTGCCTCGGACTTGGAAGCTGGTGACCGAGTACTGGTCAGGAACGTCCGTATTCGGGGAAAGCACAAGATTTCCGACAAATGGGAGTCAACTGTCCATGTAGTGGTGAAAAGAGCCGGGACCCTTCCGGTCTATACCGTCAAACCGGAAAACAAGGACGGTCCTCTAAGAACACTGCATAGGGACTTATTGCTTCCATGTGGATACTTAGCTGCGGAGGAAAGCAGTGAGCCTGTTCAACAGCCCACAAGGCGCCGGCCAGGAACCCGTGCAAATCCTGCTTCAGATGCAGATCACTTCTCTGAAGAGGAGGATGAGATCATCCCAGTTTACTGGAGGAGTGAACCTCCAGCAGCTCAGGTTCCAACTGTCCATGAGAGTACAGAGCCACCTGATCCAATTACGTCTACTGTGCAGGATACACAGCATCCTGGACCTCCAGGCAATAACCCCGTTGAGAGTCCTGCAAATGCTCAAAATGTTGATTGCACTCCCGAAACTGACCAACCACCTGACATGCTTGATGATACTTCTGATAGTCCCTTGACACTTCGTGAGCCTGACAGCTATCAGGGTGACACTGAGTCCTTACTTACCGACAGAGTAATACCCACTGAAAATGACTTACCTGAAAATGACTTACCTGAAAATGTCTTACCTGAAAATGTCTTACCTGAAAATGTCTTATCTGAAAATGACTTACCTGAAAATGTCTTACCTGAAATTGTCTTACCTGAAAATGACTTACCTGAAATTGACGTACCTGAAAAGGACTTACCTGAAAATGACATACCTGAAACACAAACTGAGACACTCCCAGATACTCTAAATATGGTTGGTGATGTTGAGGGGACGAGTACACCCCAAACTGATAGCCAAGAACATGTTAGTCCTGTCAGACGATCAGCCAGAAATAGAGAACAGCCTAGCCGACTCCAGTATGCAAAACCTGGAAGCCCACTGATGGCTATTGTGCAGTCCTTGTTTCATGGTTTGACTACAGCTTTCGCTGATGCCTTAAGTGAGAGTCGAGACACTGAATTCCACGTTATATCACCCCTTCCGATAGTGACCGCACAGCCACTCCCATGCGACGGGACGTGCATGAGTTCAAGGGGGGAGGGTGTAACCCAGGTATATAATCCATCAATACAACAGCTTGGATAAATAATGACTTAACATAGAAATCCCTTTCACTAGATTTACATCATAAATGGATTGACATAATACAAACACAATATTGTCTGTCAGTGAACAAGGGGTTAATTTTATTTGTTTTCGTTTGACTGGCATTTCATTTGTTCAATCAGTGAACTCTTAGATAGGCCGCAGCAACCAATGACCGATTAGCAGAGGTAGACACTTCCTGGTCCCTCGCAGTTTATCTGTTCCCCACTCATTGCGATCTCCCCTTTGCTTGCTGTTGACACTCAGGGCAGTCGCAGCTCTTTTGCCCACTTGACTGAATGGTGACGCTGCGTTGCTGATGAGGCCACTTGAAACTATGAAAACAACTTGAACTCCGGTCAGGTTTTGGCCCTTAGGACAATCCACTTCCAGAACGAGACACCCAGATCTTCCAGTCGACTGGTGGCGAGCCATACCCACAGAACCTGAACGAACTCACACACACAAAATCCCATACATCTGGTGCGGTAGGAGATACGCGAGTACCCCCCACACACACACAGTCCATTCAAGAGACTTTGCCCGGGACAACCCCCCACACACACACATCACCTTATTGGGCCCGACATTTATTTTGTGTGCACACCCTTATTATTTATAGTTTGTTATTTTTCATACAATGTATTTTATATCTGTTTTGTATTAAATTGCCATATCTTATTTTTCGATAAAATCATTATTGGTATTCAAACTCAGGCTCCTTCCGTCCTAGTTCTTCTGATTGGTCCAGATTTATTTCACACTCCTAGTGTAACCGGAGTCACATAATAAATAGTAATAAATATCGATAAAAGGGTTACACAAGCAAGCCTGTTTTGAGCTTGTGTGGGCTGAACATGGGGCACCATGTGGGCTGCCCACAGTGAGCCCCTACCAGCCATGAAATGGTGGCCACATGTGGGGTCCAACATGTGGGGCTCAAGTGGGCAGCCCACACCAAGCCCAAATAACACTGGGTACGTTGTGGGTTGCCCACAGTGGGAGTTAATGAGTTAGTTGGTTTGAAATGACATTACTTGACTGTCTGTGGCCCCATAAACTGCTTAACTCCCCCCCTCCCAGGTAACTAAGGACCTGGAGAAGCGAGTGATCAAGTGGTTTGACTACCTGTGGACCAATAAGAAGGCGGTGGATGAGAGAGAGGTGCTGAAGTACCTGCCTGACAAACTGAGAGCTGAGATCGCCATCAACGTCCACCTGGACACCCTGAAGAAGGTACACACACACACACACACACACACACACACACACACACACACACACACACACACACACACACACACACACACACACTCACACACACACACACACACACACACACACACACACACACGTATGTATGTATGTATGTATGTACACATAGATGGGTGTCATGCTATTATTCATTACTTTAACACCACACTAGAATGGCCATGGTGGTTGTTAATTAAAAAAAGACAATGCTGCTGGTACTGTACCTGACTTTTCCTAAAACTGTATTTTAAAATAGTTTTGATATAAATTACACAAAAAGCAAAGAGAATATTTATTTACATACAGAATTTCCCGGGGTTCTAGAACTACAGTATTCTTAGCCTTAGCCTATCTATTCACTTTTCACCCCCCCCCCCCTTCCTTTTTAAGATATCCTAACACAATAAATGCATTAATATCTCAATTGTCTATTTAACATGATCGATTATAGAGTTTGGAATCTAGTTGACAGCTGTTCTATATTAGTCATGGAATTCTGGCCCAATGAGGAGTGTTAAAAACTCCAGACTGTATATTTAATCCAGCTTGTGCTTGTCTTCTCTTGCGTGTCTGTCTCTCCTCTCAGGTGCGTATCTTTGCAGACTGCGAGGCAGGGCTGCTGGTGGAGTTGGTGCTGAAGCTGCAGCCTCAGGTGTACAGTCCAGGAGACTACATCTGTAAGAAGGGAGACATCGGCAGGGAGATGTATATCATTAAGGAGGGCAAGCTGGCTGTGGTCGCCGATGATGGAATCAAGCAGTTTGTCGTCCTGAGCGACGGAAGCTACTTCGGAGAGATCAGTATCCTGGCTATTAAAGGTAAGACTGACTGACTGTTTACTGACTGACTGACTGACTGACTGACTGTGAGTGAGTGACTGACTGTTTAGTGACTGGCTGACTGTTTACTGACTGACTGTTTACGGGGTACGGTGGCGCAGTCGGTAGCGCTGTCGCCTCACAGCTAGAAGGTCCTGAGTTCGATTCTCGCCTGGGATGCTGTGGGCGCTGGAGTTGTGACCCCCCCATATCTTCAGTGCCTACTGCCCAGGTGGGCTATCTCGTCGAAAGGGCCTTTCTGTGTGGAGTTTGCATGTTCTCCCCGTACCCCCCAGGGGGTTCCTCCGTACATAACCCCCCACTAAAAACATGCAGAAGATCGTCATCCGACCAGTGACCACAACATCTGAAGTTGGTCCAATGATGGTCCAATGATGGTCCCCGGGCGCTGGAAAGAAATAGCGACCACTGCTCCTGGCCTGCCTGGAGCAGGACAAGCCTGGATGGGTCAAATGCAAAGGACATATTTCACCGGCCACCGTCAGCATGAGTGTGTGTTGTGACCGCATGCATGTGTTGTAGTGTTCGTGTGAGAATAAAGACGGGCTTCCGTCTGAAATCGTGTTTACTAACTGACTGATTGACTGTTTACTGACTGACTGTGACTGACTGACTGTTTACTGACTAACTGTTGACTGACTGACTGACTGACTGACTGACTGACTGACTGACTGTTTACTGACTAACTGTTGACTGACTGACTGTTTACTGACTGACTGTGAGTGAGTGAGTGAGTGAGTGAGTGAGTGAGTGAGTGAGTGACTGTTTACTGAATGACTGACTGAGTGGCTGACTGTTTACTGACTGACTGAGTGACTGACTGTTTACTGACTGACGGACTGACTGTTTACTGAATGAGTGAGTGAGTGAGTGAGTGAGTGAGTGACGGTTTACTGACGGTTTAGTGACTGACTGACTGACTGACTGACTGACTGACTGTTTACTGACTGACTGAGTGACTGAGTGACTGTTTACTGACTGTTTAGTGACTGACTGTTTACTGCCTCCACTTGAAAAGAAAGAAACCAACACACCCAGTTCCATTAGAGAGATAAATATACACAGGGAAAAACATCCAAGTCTGCGTTAAACGATTATGTGAAAACCACACGTACATTTCTTCTTCTCTCCACTCCTCTAACAGGCAGTAGGGCAGGCAACAGGAGAACGGCGAACATCCGGAGTATTGGATACTCTGACCTCTTCTGCCTTTCCAAAGACGACCTGATGGAGGCGCTGACGGAGTATCCGGATGCCAAGGCCATGCTGGAGGACAAGGGACGGCAGATCCTGATGAAAGACAACCTGCTGGACCTGGAGGTATGGATGCTCCTCACTGAGGCACTGAAGAGTCCCATTCCAAATCCAGTCTCCACAGTTTGAAATAACACCCACTCTGACCAGTAGCGGCTCCAGCCAATTGTGGCTGGGGGGGCTAAGGGGGGGCTTAAATATTTACAGCAGGGGCTAACTTTTTCTACATAAATAGACAGTGGTTCTCTTCTCAACCTGTGGTACAGGTACCACTGGTGGTACGCGGGGGCCCCTCCCTCTCATACATTCATATGGTGGTGATTTCTCAGGTACTTGTGTAAAAAGGTTGAGAACCACTAATATAAGAAATAATAATAATAATATGATAGGCTCTAATATTAGACAAGGAGGGTCCACTGCTTTTCCATTTAGAGAGCCAAATCCCCAACCCAACATTATGCATGTAAGTGCTTCAATGAGCTGAAGACTGACTGTGTATTTAGCCCTATGTCACACTGTATGTTGAGACTGATGAGTCCAGTTACACAAGGCTATATGCAGCACACACATTTAGATGGTAAATCAAGCAAAGCCCAGCAAGTTGGGCGGAGCCAGGCATGAAATCAACAGGGCAGAGGTGTTTACAGCATTCAATATCAAGCCAGAGGACAAACAAGTATGAGGAAAAGTTCATAATTGAAGTGGAAAACCACAAAATAATATATGACACAACACATCCTTTTTACAAGCACAACACCAAGCAAGTCCACCCCTCCTCTGCTTCTCCAGTTGGGAACAATGATCTTCTGCCTGTTTGTTGTTGTATTTATCCAACATACAAATTGTCTCGCTCGATTTCACCGTGAGAACTTGTCGGTCTCGTCACTCCAGCTGTCTGGTGGAGCGGAGCCGTGACGTGCTCTGCACGCAGCCGGTTAGTGTTGGCGGAGCACAGAGCACGGAGTAAAACCGGAGAACAGCTGCAACCAGTGCAATCCCGGCGTTATGTTCACATTCACACCACACGCATGAGCACGGCGGCCAAAAAACACAACAGCACAGTAGGCAACGCATGTCTTAACAAAGCCATTATGTATATATCAAATATAAATTCCATGCCCTGGCAGCCTACCTGTTAACATCAGTGCGCTCGATCCTAGACCTGTGTCCAGTCCAGTCCGTGTACAAAGCAAAATAAAGTATCTCCTTTGTGATAGCCATCAACATAAATGCTTGATCAAAGGCGCGCGATACTAACGCTAGACGCTTGTTTTATGTCCATTTTCCGTAGATATTGACATGTCTGTATGGAAGTTTAACTTCCGCGGTGACTTGAGAGACGCTTTGCCTTGCAGATGGAACAGACCACTTTGAGCAGAGCAGAGGGGAGGTCCTTCTATCACACCATGCAATAATACGCGCCAGTATGGAGAGAACCCCTCTATAAAAAATGGTCCGGCCCGGTGCAGACAGCCACGTATGCTGTGTTCAAGGATGCTGGGAATTTTCACTTCTATGATGTATTAGCCTAGTTTAGTGTTATAAATTAAGTTTTTGTTTTTCTCCAAAGAAATTTCCAGGGGGGGCTTAGGGGGGGCTTGGCTAATTTCAGGGGGGGCTGAAGCCCCCCCTAGCCCCCCCCTGGCGCCGCGCATGACTCTGACCACATCACCAGGGGGCCTAATTCTGCTTTGTCTAAAGTCAAGTCAAGTCAAATCAAGTCAAGTTTATTTATAGCCCTAATTTACAAGCCTGTCTCAGAGGGCTTCACAGAGAATATGTCTACTTTCAAGTTTTAAGTTTATTGTCATAATCCGGCAACAATGCAAACATCTTGCTTATAAACGGGGAGCGGAAATCTGGCAGTGTCTGAAATTGACGCCTCCAATGGGAGAGCAGCTGTAGAGCAGGGGAGGGCTTATGCCAGCAGCCTGTTTCCGTGCAGCCAGACTAGCCGTGACGTAACATTAGACAAAATCTGTGATTTTGGAAGCCTAAAAAAAAGCAGGTTTACATGCATAGAGGGCACTCTCACTTTCCTTGAAAATGATAGTGTGTAGAATTCTAACAGTTTAGTCTCAACTGTGGAGATTTTGACCAAAATTGACCTTCACACACCACCTCAAAAGCATATACTGTATATTGGTTAAAAAGTGAAAAATGTGTTTTAGGGGTTAGTCCTCCTTTAAAAAGTGTGCTAGTGCAATACTGATATGGATTAGAGAGAGAGAGAGAGAGAGAGAGAGAGAGCGCACGCACACGCACACACACACACACACACACACACACACACACACACACACACACACACACACACACACACACACACACACACACACACCAGTCAAAAGTTCAGCAGCAGGTCTAGCTAAGCACTATCAAACAGGATTGAACAATCTTATGATAGAGTGAGAGAGGAGGGAGTGGGGAGAAGGGAGAGAGAG
The DNA here is from genome assembly GCF_964638095.1 of Poromitra crassiceps. NCBI lineage: Eukaryota > Metazoa > Chordata > Actinopteri > Beryciformes > Melamphaidae > Poromitra > Poromitra crassiceps. Next base: position 1,429,676 of record NC_139628.1, read on the forward strand.
AAGAAAGAGAACAAACAGGGTATACTGGGGCTGATCATGTTATCATACTGTAGCCTATATTATAATTACCTGGCAATTGTCATATCATTACGATGATACCACTGTATGTCATACATGACTAAACTAAAACCTAAACTAAAACATAACCAAGTTGTTTTAGGTGCCTGAACGCAACCTATACGGTCTCGTATGTGGCGTCACAAAATGGCAATAAAGGGTACCCAGTGTGTTAAAAACTATGCGTCATGACAAAGCAGCGAAATTTGACTCCCTGGGATGAGAATGAGTTGAACAGAACAGCATGACACTTGAGCTAAGCTAGGCCTCCATGTTAACAAGCCACAATAGTGTTTCAGTCATTCAGTGGTGTTTTGAGAGTAGTTTGAGAGTAGTTGCTTACTGGTAACTAGTCTAGATGCGGAGTGATACTGAATTGTGCAAAGGAATGACGTGGTAGCCGTGGTATACTATACGCTCAATATACCATGCCTATATGAACCAATCAGATTGCTTGATTTGATTAATAAACATCTCCCTCTGCTCTCCAGCTGGCAGCACAGGGCCCTGACCCCAAAGACATGGAGGAGAAGGTGGAGAAGATGACGAGCGTGCTGGATGTGCTGCAGACACGTTACGCCCGGCTGCTAGCCGAGCACGAAGCTACGCAGAGCAAGCTCAAACACAGAGTCACCAAGCTGGAGAGGAAACTGGTCCCACCCCCAGCCCCGCCCAGCGACTAGCCCCGCCCACACATTGGGAAGGTTAATACTGCGATGTTCCTCCTGTTGGTTTTCTTTCAGAGCGCAGAAAAGTTGACTTTGTGGTATTTTTTTGGTATTGTATCAAAACAAAGCTACAAAGCCCGCAGCGTGACATCTTTTTATTCTTTTTTTTTATGCATGGACACGGTTTAAAAAACATACACAAACTGTTTTGCGAGTTACATTGCTGCCATCTGGTGGAAGAGATGGAGAGATTTGCAATTACAAATGCAGCAGGAAAAATGTTTTGAATTTGTAGGTTTCATTTTTAATTGGTGTTTTTCAATGTATTCATCTGGCGTCTCAACAGTAGAATCAGCTTCACTTCCTGGATCACCTGTAGTAAGGAGGTGAAAGGTCACATGTCACACACTGGATCAATCATCCTTTGCATCTTTGGCCCAGTACTGTGAGTCTAACTGAAGCCAGAGGTGGCGCTGTTCTACTGTAAATCAGGTCTGGGTCTGTAAAACTAGCTGCTTCTCACCCTGTAAGTCCACAGTCACTCATTGCACTAACGACCATAGTTTCGTAATCGTATATTTTTCTATAATGTCACTGATAAATAATATTGTTTGACTTCCTGTCATATGACAGCTTGTAACATGTAAAGCTCTCTAGATCAAATATGAACAAAATACTGTCAGATGTTTATGCTGCAATAAAGACATTTTATAAGGAAGCTTTGCCTATTATTGTCATCACTAGATAATGCCAGCAGTGTCTGTCTGTCTCTCTGTCTGTCCTTCGCGTCTCTCAAGAACCGTTCGTCGGATCTACTTCAAACTTGGGGAATGCACCAAATTCCATGCAATTCGGCATAGCACCACCTACTGTCAACACAAATAGTGGTTTATCTCAAGAGCCGTTCCTCCAATCGACTTCAAACTTGTGGACTGCGCTACTGGGAACCTGACAGAGAGCAGTGCCGAATTTCGTGCAATTCGGCAGAGCGCCACCTATTGGCAATCAGAGCTAAATATAAACATATTGCATAATTACACCTCCAATGTGTCAACAAACTCTTTGATGATATCAACTCAGACAAATGTATGCATACAGATATGTATGCACTTCATTTAGGAGAGAATATCTCAATAGACTAATATGACCCCTGAACTGTGACCCCGGGCTCTATTCTCCCCCTGGCCTTAAAGTGGCCTTAGGTGCTAAACTGGCCTTAAACGCAAAAAACACGCTTTACGCCTGACTACCGCTGACTCGGGAGGATAGCGTCATGTTTTTATGCCCCGAAATGCACTTTACGCTGAAGAGGCGTGGCGCAGTGCCAGAATAGGCCAGAATGGGCGTTTCGGCCTTAAATACCAGCCTAAAGCGATCTTCCCAACGGCCGTTAATTTTGCGGTTAAGGTTTTTTCAAAACCAGGCCTTATTCAGTGCACCGGGGATGCACCCACGGCGTTATCCTATTTTGCGGACATGCCTTTCCAAAGCAACTCTCAGTTGTGTCTGCATGCTCGTCTGATACAGACTTCTCCCTCTCAATCACTCTCTCTGCCGCTATCTCACTCTCTCTCCCCCTCTCTCTCTCACTCCCGCTGGGCTGCCCTCTCTCTGTCTCTCACTCTCTCGCTCTCTCTCACTCTCTCTTTCACATCTTTCCCAGTCATCTTCTCATCCCCTCCTGACTTACATGATTTTTGCTTCTAGGGCTTTTCGCAACCGGACTGGAGTCGCTCCGTGGATCGGAGCTTGGAAGCAGGGCCGGCCCTAGTCATATTGGTGCCCCAGGCGAGTTTTGATTTGGCAGCTGTATCTGTAGGTTCTTCACAATAAAAATTATCCGGGTGTTTTGTCAATGAAAGTTCACCGCTAGTCTAGCAGATGTCAAACAGAAACAAAACTAAAAAAAGAGGAAAACTAAAGCAGCCTAGCCTAATACAGCCTTTTAAAAATGTAATTTCCTGGTTCACTTTTGACGGGGAGAAGAAGGCAGGTGAAGTGAAACTCAGACACTCACCACCCCCAACGTAGGCTACTCACCTGCTGCAGCTGCAGCTGTACTGACGCTGCGCCTGGATGCTGTCTGTGACAAGCCTTGTCCAACATCATATGTAGCGTTCTGCACCATCGCCTAATTGCTAATAATAGACATCGGTTCGCGCAAACAGATGCGGGATTCCCGCAATCCTGCGGCCAATTTCAGGCACTGATTGTGCAGAAAAGGAGGGGGCGCCTATCAGTGATTTTGTTTGTTTGTTTGTTGTTGTTTTGTGAGGGGCTACTGCGCCCTAGCCGAACTGGCGCCCCAGGCAGGATGCTGTTTTGCCTGTAGGGTGAGCCGGCCCTGCTTGGAAGGGAAGAATGTGATTGGTTTACTGGAGATCACCAATGGCCACTTGTGAATAATTCTATGCTTAAAAAGGCGTGGTTAAATGGTTAGCGCCGCGCACTCTGGCTTTAGCGCCAAGGAAAAATTAGGGAATGCGCGTGACCATGCCCACTAATAGTGCTGCGCCCAGCCATAAACGCAAATTTAAGGCCAGGGGGAAAATAGAGCCCCCCGTCCAGTGTTGGGGGTAACTCATTACAAAAGTAACATATTACATGTAATATATTACTTTTAGCAGTAACTCATAGGATTTCAGTAATATTATACCAGTTACTTTGTCAAGTAACTCAAGTTACAAATTGAGTATTTCCCCCCCCAAATCAAAGCACATATTTAAAAAAGATACAACCATTTCCTAATCAAACTGTGTGTTTTTATGCAAATAACCACTATAGATAACAATAACAAAGGAAAATAATAACATTTAGAATTTTGGATTGTTTACACTGACTTCAAGGCTGTCGAAGTTATTTTTCGGGATGGTTCCGGGGCGGCGATGTCATTCTGCTGCTGCTGTTGTTTTGAAGTAATGCAAAAGTAGTGTAATAAGTAACGAGTTACTCTACACAGACAGTAATATTGTAAAGTGACTTATTACTTTCAAATGAAAGTAACTAGTAATATGTATTACATTTTGAAAGTAACTTGCCCAACACTGCCCCCGTCTACACACATGCTTGTGAGACATAAAAAAAAACAGGTTGGAAACCACTGGTTTCACTTTTTAACAATGTGTTGTATTTTAAAAGCTTGTTATCCATTGTGTCAAATCTCCATCTGAAAAGTAAAGCTTTCAGTTTCAGATGGAGAAGAAAGTAGGCCTACAATATTTCCCTCTGAAACGTAGTGCATGTAAAGTTATAGTATTACATGCAGTAGTAAAGTACAATGATCTGAAACACTGTGTAGGCTACTAGTCTACCAGTACTCGAGTAAGTAGCCTACAACAAGTGGCAGCCAGGTCTGTCCAGTGTGTTACATTTAACGGTTACATGAATGAAACGTCAGCTGACTTGTTTGACACGTCGCACTGCCCCCCGGCTCGCTGTGCATTGTGGGATTTGTGGTTTTATACTTACGCGAGCTTCACAGGAACCTTGTAACCACAGGCTTCAGAGACTACACGTCCCGGAATGCAACGAGAAGCGCCGCGCATGTCAACTAGGACTCAGCTGCTGCTGCCTGCACTGCAGACTGGTGAGGTGTTGAATGAAAACTACACATTAGCTTTAGTTTGTAATTCTGTCTGCATGCATACCGTGCAGAGGACATGTGTTCAGATTACACTAGAACTGTTTACCCATAAGACATGCTCACTCCCATGTTATTTCTCTGTTGGAGCTAATGACAGCAGCTAACTTATGCTAGCTAGCCAGCTAGCTGCTGCTGTGTGAAGTGATCTCAGCCTGACTGCTAACGTTAACTAACGGGAGACTTCTGATTAACTAACGTTAGTGACACGCTGTCGGCTTTTAGCAGCAGAATAACATCATGTTATGTCTCACTCTCTCACACACACACACACACACACACACACACACACACACACACACACACACACACACACACACACACACACACACACACACACACACACACACACACACACACACACACACACACACACACACACACACACACAGAGCCAGTGAAATGACAGGAGGCAAGGGGCAGCTAAGTTAAATATGGGCCCATTGCATAGCAACCGTTTTGAGGTGGCAAGCAAGAAGTAAAGCAGGTGTAATAATCAATAACATTAATGAGGGCACTGGAACATGGAGCCATAATTAATGGTATTGCTACACCTGCTTTACTTCCTGCTTTCCCACCTCAACACCATTGCTGAGTGTGAAAGGGGTCTATAGTCTTGTCTCCTGCAGCCTGGTGCAGGACAGGTTTTGTGAAATGAAAACTCACAATATTTATGTAGTGATAGAAACAACTCCTCCTTTTTGGTAAAAAAAAAAACATGTTGTAGGTTACACAAGGACCTACTATGTTTGCAGTATATTACATCAGTACAGGTTGTGCATATACTGTTTTTTCTTTTCTTTTTTCATTGTTTTAATTGACCAGTTATTAGTTGTGTTAACAAAGACATAAAAACACAATTTTGCAAACATAAATATACCTTGACAGCCATGATATTTGCCTTTTGCTTCTAAAATACAACATTCTACTTATAAAAAGCTAAAGGGCTAGTTTTGGGGTTTGTTGCAAAAACCACAATAGTCATTATAATAGTCCAGCACCTCCCATCTAATTGCCTGTATCTCTTTCCCTCTGTCTCTCTCTGCTTCTCTCTCTCTGTCTCTCTCTCTCTCTCTCTCTCTCTTTCTGTCTCTCTCTCTCTCTCTCTCTCCCTCTCTGTCTTTCAGAGGCGGTTGCCATGGAGCCGGCGTGGCGACAGCAGGGCCGGGGGCGTGGCCGGGGCCAGGGGGCTCAGGGTGAACGGGGCGTGCGACCTCCACAGCAGAAGGAGAGAGAGAGACCAGGAGCCCCGGCTCCTCCTGTAGCTGCGGGGGGGAGGGCTGGAGGAAGAGGAGGAGGAGGAGGAGGGAAGATGAAGGCTGCCGTGACCCTTGAGCCTGAGCACAGTGAGGATGGACTGAGTGTGTGACTGTGTGTTAACATGGCTCTGACTCCCGGCTTGGTCAGACGTTCCTACAGACACCAATTGGCCGTGTCTGCGGGTGGGAAGCCGGTGGGGTATGAGTCCTGCTCGCTGCACTGGCCCCTCCTCTGGTCAGTCGGGGGGCCTGTTCGGTGGGGGAGGGGAACCGGGGGGAATAGCGTGATCCTCCCACGCGCTACGTCCTGCCGGGGAAATTCCTCGCTGTCAGGTGAGAAGCAGCTGGCGACTGCACATGTATTGGAGGAAGCATGTGCTAGTTTACTGCTCTCTCGCCCCAGATCAGCAGAGGGGGTGGAGCAACGAGCGGGGCAGCAGGGGAAATAGACCCTTCTCACAGGGGCCATTTTGTGTGGAAAAGGCAGAATAAACACAGGTGCAAGCAAAACACTAATGAGGGTTTCCAAATTCCAATCATGGAAGTTTGAAACCCTCATTAGTGTTTTGCTTGCACCTGTGTTTATTCTGCCTTTTTGACACAAAATGGCCCCCGTGAAAAGGGTCTATTGGTGAAGAATGACAAGAGTGACAATTTGTGAGAAAACGGGGTGGGGGGGGGGTGGTCTTGGTGCGCCTGTGTAGCACTGAGGAGCAGGGCTGCCTGTACGCCCGGGTCAATCTGCTTTTCATCTGTGTTTGCATCAAAACAGGAAGGAAGGGAAAGCCCACCTTCTGCTTGAATTGATTGGCTGAAGGGCCCAACTGACATTGACGCCTTGCGCTGAAAAGTTCAGACTATTTTAACTGTTATGCGTGTCTAAAAACTGTCAGAAAAACACGATGCACGGCGCAGAGAGGAGTGCCATACAAAGGGAAACAATGGTTTTGGTGGCGATGCGTTTTTAGTGACTTTTCTGCTTTTCTCTTGGGCTGAGTGTGTTCTAACCTGGCTGGTAGAGAGCTTGTATATAATCCTCAATGGAGCAGTGTCTGTTGTCATGGCAATGGTACGTTTCTACAGGATCCGTCATCTTTGTCTATATAAGCAGCCATGCAATGCATTCTGGTAGTGCTGCGGTGTGTTTGGAGAGACGGGGCGTCACGTGTCGCTCCACATTTGCATGAAGTCGAGGTCGAGGTTGAGGCTACTTTATGCGACTCGCCGCCTCTGAAAACTCGTATACACATTTTTAGGCTGACCGACAGATTTCAGCAATTTGATGGCTGATTTCTCACCTCAAATATCAGAAACACATTTCGGTGAACTATTTTTGTAGTATAAGAGAAAGAAAGAACGGGCCGCCATGTTTTTCCACTTTGAAATCTGGCGGCAGACGGCCCAGTGAGTGACACAGCTTTCGTCCAATCAGGTTCACCAAGGAACCGATATTGAAGCCCGCCTATCAAGCGTCCAATAGTGGGCAACGAGGCGACCCCTCGCCTGTGAAACGATGTCCCTGTGAAAACTACCTTGATAGCGGCTGGCATTGGGGCAGAAATTGCACATAGACCATTTTAATTTTAAATGAACAGCACGTTCTCACTGTTTTACTTTAGTACCAACAGTGTCCAGAAACTTTAAGAACATTTCTCAGAATTTCTGAGGGAATTCTGAGAACGTTGTCATTTCTCAGTTATTTGGAGTCTCTTGGTGGTCCTCTCGAGGCAGGTACACTGATCCACTGTCCACTGTTTTTATTTTCTGCTTGATTGACAGGTGTGTCTGTCCAAGCCAAGTTTGAGGAGATCAGGAAGTCCAACCAGGCTGCCGCTCAGCGATTGGTCCAGAGCCACTTAAGCTCCTCCTCCTCTGATGATGATGACGATGACGATGGAGATAGAGAGACTGTAATGAAGGAGGGGAAGAGAGGGAAGATCCTGGCCTCAACCTTCACCACCTACACCGACCAATCAGGTGAGCCGCCGTAACCATGGCAACAGCAGCTCGCCTAGGTTCACTCCTGTGCTGCTTTTGTTGTCGATTTGTTGTTCTTTTTGTCTCCTTCTCAGCTGTCTCTGACTTTGTTTTCAAAGTCAGTACAGTAACCTCTGCTGCCATTAAAGTCAGTACAGTAACCTCCGCTGCCATTAAAGCAGCTACAATTGTTATTGAACAGTCTAAATTTAATATTGATGCATCACATCTTACCTCTAATAGTAGATGAGACCAATGCCGAGTAGTCTCGCTTGAACCCCGAGTGAATCGGCCAGTGTTGTCTTGACGATTAGTCTGTCTGCGGCCGGGGCAGATCAGGAAGTGAAATGAAACGGTTTGCGGCAGCCACTTCAGCCATAACCACAAAATAACAAAATTACTTAAAAAAAAACTGTTAGAATATAACGAGAGATGTTCGCGAGAGTAGCAAGCCCCTGCATGGCGTTCTCCTTGTTTATGGTCTGTTGCTAGGCAGAGCAAAACGGTTGAAGGCAGGCAGCTGCCGTAAACCGTTTCGTTTCACTTCCTGGTTTATCCGGCCCGCCGGTAGACAGACACAGACTCTATAATCACCAAGAGAGCAATCTCCGATTCACACGGCTCGACTCGGCATGTCTCAGCTACTATTATAGCATACATGGGCAACATACGGCCCGCGGGCCGTATGCGGCCCGCCGGCGCCCCCTGTGTGGCCCGCGATGGTATTGCAAAAAAAAAAAAAAAATTTTTTTTTTTTTTTTTTTTTTTTTACAGTGCACCTGAACGCAACATGCAAGATACCCGCTGAATAAGTGTCCAAATGTTCATGTCATTCTGGCCAATACTCTTCTGTTATAGCATTTCAGTCTGGAATATGGAATATATTTCAATAATATTTATGACTAAAAGGCTAAAAGTAATCTCATGTGTAAGAAATGACTGTTCTACATTGAAGTAGAAATTTAAATAATTAACTTGTTGGTTTTGGATTTATTTAGCTTCAAGAGTGCATTTTTGTTCTTGTGTGACCCTCAACACAGGCTTTGAGAATCCCGGGCCACTTACTGATACTTATGCTTAAAATAACCCACTCATATTCTGGTTTATTTCAAGAAAAACATTTCGGCTAGTGGAAATTCAAATTGGCTGGTAACTTTAAAATCTAGCAGCCATATTGGCAGGTGGTGAAAAAAGTTAATTTCAAGCCCTGCAGGGAGAGCAGGTGGTGACATAGGAGTGCGTGAGAAAAGGATCAAATATTGGTGGTTAAGACTCAATAATGACATCACAACTGTTAATTTAAAATGAGTTATTCCTCTAAACCTGGCTTCAAATGCCCAAAATGTTTCGCGCTGGCGCCGTTCAGCCCTCAGCAAAAACTGGTAGCGAGGACATTTTTTTGTGGCCCTCTCTATCATCAAAGTTGCCCATCCATGGGTTACGGCGTGACAATATTTGTTCGGCCCCCGGCAACAATCTGGGTTTCTCATGTGGCCCCCCATGAAAAACAGTTGCCCACCCCTGTATTATAGGTAAGATGTGATGCATCAATATTTTCTATGGACCTTGTGTCTGATAATAAAGTTGATTGATTGATTGAATTGTAATTATACTGTTTAATAACAATCGAAAATCTGGCTCGTAGCTGCTTTAAAATCAGTGCAGTAACCTCTGCCGCCATTTCTTGGCCGGGTCTCCCTTGGAAAAGAGATTTTGAATCGCAATGCCCTGATAAAATAAAGGCAAAACCACTTTCTCTCTCTCTCGCTCACACTCTCTCTGTCTCTCTCTCTTTCCGTTCTGTCTCTCTCTCTCCCTGTCACTCCATCAGGTGGTGATGTCAGTGGCTTGGTGAGGACTGGTCAGTATCTCAGCGAGTTCTTTCAGTCTGGAGCGCTGACCTGCCTGATCTGCATCGCCTCTGTCAGGAGAACACAGCCTGTGAGAGACACACACACACACACACACACACACACACACACACACACACACACACACACACACACACACAGTCACACACACACACACACACACACACACACACACACACACACACACACACACACACACACACACACACACGCATGTATTAGGGTTGGGTGGTAATATGGAATCCCGGGGTATTTGAAAGTGGTAACAGTGTCCGTTTCATTACCGTCTGCTGTGCAATGTGCGCATATGTTACTTTATATATGCTCATTTGCAGCGGCGCGCGCATCGCGTCCTACGCTCGCTCATTTATAGCACAGCTTCACGCTCTTTACGTTTTGTAAACGATATAAAAAGACTAACTATTAAGAAGCGATCATAATTGCTTCTAAATAACGATTGGTGAGATGGCCTCTAGCTTCGATACCTGGGCGGCATTTGGACCTTCGGGCCAATCACAGTGCTTGAAGCCCCCCTTAAAGCCCGCCTCCAGTCAGTTTTTCCTACCTGCACAACATTGATGTTCTGTGAAAACGTACATGTGTGCGTGCTGTATCAACGCACATCATCATTTACGCCAAATAAATTAAATAGATAAGAACCAAAGCTAATGGTTTTCTCTCTCTCCAGACTCTTTGTCTGGTCCGAGAGCGGAAGCATAGATCTTCCATTACTAGATGATTCACCTCAGGCTCCGCCAATTCTAACAAATGGTCACTGCAACTCTCGCAAATGGTCACGTGGTCACCTGACCTCTCGCCTGAAGTGAGAGGACTGTGCCTGGTGACGTGGGGTTAGTGCTAACCTAGCAAGCTAACTTGAAATAGAGCATCGTGAGTTCCAAAACTCCACACAAACCACACATATAAACATAAAGCTGCCCGTTATTAGCTCAATACAGTTGGAAGTTTGAAACTAATATATTCCATTAAAAAAAATCTATCCACAGATTTAGCTACTACATCAACGAACTTCAGCTTTAGCTAATCGCTCCCTGGTAACATGAGTTCCTGTTGCCAAATCTTACAAGAGTGTGTTGCTGAGACAGAGACAGGTCTTGATCAAGTTTATTTTTCTCCTGATCTGTCTGTCTGAAAAATGCTATTTTAGTGTCAGAATGTCCGTGGAAAGGGATGGGCAAAACGCGCGTGCCAAAATGACAGGAAGTGAGTTGAAGTTGAACCGCCTTGCTTGAAATCCCATCGTCTTTGGCGCAAGTACCAGAAACGGTGACGCCGCCATGACAGTCTGTCCGCATCTCTGTGAAAACGCTATTTAGAAGCCACGATATTGCTTATTATCAACAAACCGGCCAACAGATATCAACGCTGATGGGCTTTATGCAAAAAGCGTGACTCAAACTGCTTGAAAGTTGTTATCGCAGCATTTTGAGCCTGTTGAACACTTATAGCAAACATCGCTCACAGCTAACAGCTAGTTAATGCCAGAGGCTAATGCCAGCTATTGCTGTAATTCCATACTGTAATGTGTATATTAGAGATGTAACGGTATGAAAATTTCACATCACGATTATCGTGACCAAAATTATCACGGTATTCGTAAAAAATTGCTGAAAATGTTCAAAAAGTACTGAGAGACTCACTGAAATCATTTTACGTTTTATATTGAAAACTCAGACCCAAAAAGGATTGATACACTCACTGAAATCATTTCTCCAAGGCTGCACGTTTGCATCTGGGAGACTGTTGCCAACTTTGGTTGATGATGGACAGTATTTACCAAGTTTTTCAAAGCACTGTAATCATGGTAACACGGTAATCACGGTACCACGGTTTTAATGATAATGAAAATTTGAAACGGTACGGTTATCATAAGGAATTTTATCACGGTTATCATTAAAAACCGGTTATCGTTACATCCCTAGTGTATATCTGAAGATCATACGTCACTCGTCAGGCCAATACAGTGTCTGATGTCATCACCCGTTTTTACCAGCAGCTTATTGGAGCCCAAAATGATCAACAGAATAGACTGGTGAACACTGTGGCTAATCAGCAGAGCAGGACGAAACCCAGCAACACATGAAATATCTTAAAAATGACCAAATACACTGGAGGGGGATTTTAAACATGGCAAACTCCACTCAACAGGGACGCCGAGCGACTTAAAACAAACGCACATTCAAATGCCAAGCACAGTTTACTGACAATTTACGGAGCTGACAGTGGGGTTGGGCGATTGGACGAATATATCGCCGACCGATAATACCAAGTCCACTGCCAGTTGTTGTGCCCATTTAATGGTCTAATTCAGTGGTTCTCAAATGTTTTCACATGAGGGACCCCTAAACTGACAAAGATTAGACCACAGACCCCCATTTGATAGGATTTTGTCCCACGGTCCCCCATATGATAATAAGATTGATGCTTTTAGATGTTTTATTACAGAAAGTGTATAAAACCCATGACCAAAATAGTCATTGTGTTGGAATTATAAGGAAAATAATTTTTTTCTGTTTTTCCAATAAAAGATGTCCTGCTCCGTGCGTCAGCTGACCCACGTGTCTTAAGCCGTCTTTGGTTGCTGTCCCATTGATTGGTATAAATAATAATAATAATACATTTATTTTATATAGTGCTTTTCAAGTACTCAAAGTCGCTTTACAGACACATGGGTCAAACACTCAGATTAAGATTAGTAACATTATTGCTAGTTTGAAAAGTAATAAAGGCACACTTCAATATTATACAATACATATACATTTGTTGTTATATGTAAAGGAATTACCAGCAAGACAAACAACACAAAGGGTGCCATAGCAACCAGAGAGCAGCGGCAGCTAAACGCGCCAGCGTTCACTCAACCCGGAACAGGGCCAACCTGCTTTGTATAGAAAACAAAGCAAGTCAATTCCTAAATGTTAGGTTCAAAAGCTGTATGTGATTACTGTATTTAAGGCATACTCAGGTCTTCCTTGTGCGGACTCCAGGAGCTTGCTGTTTGCACGCACACAGACTGACTACACAAGGCCCCTCCCCCTCCCCATTGCGACACAGACGGTGTGTTTGTATGGTCGAGCGAGGTTGACAGTGAATGGGGAGAGTGAGCAGCGCACAACGGTGAAATGCAGGGATTAAACACAAATAAACACACACACATCCCAACCATTGAGGACGCTCCAAACACCTCGCAAAACGCTGGCAGGCTGCAACCTTTTTTTGGGGGGTTGGGGGGGGGATTATATACGCATGTGCGAATATGTCGTCAATTGTCGGTTGATGGGCTGATGGTGGCCAGTTGGAAAATGTTGACATATCGCCCAACCAGTGTAGGAATTTAGCCAGGGGCAAGGGCAAAAATGCCCCCAAGAAATCTCAGAATGCCCCTAAAAACCATGATCCAGGGGCAAAAAATGCCTGCAATATTTTGATGATTTTATTTTAATTCACTTCATTTAATTTCCATCTCTAACACACACTCAGCACCTGCAAGCTGGTTGACAGAAGAAGACGATGAAGAACACAATCGCACAGACAGCGCTGTTGTTCACACTACGCTTTAGCAACTTTATGCATTAATTCTTTTTTTTTAAAGTGCCCCCAACATTTTGTAAATGCCCCCAGTTTTTAGAGAGTGGGGGCAAAAGTTGCCCTCAAAATATTTTTTTAATTTCCTACACTGTGCCCAACCCTAATTCAGTATTGGTAGTGATACTGCTGTAGTCACCTGCCTCTGTGCTCTACTGCAGTGGTTCCGAACCATTTTTGTGTTATGTACCCCTTGAGCTGTTTTACCATGCCGATAGTACTCATGTGTGTCCATAATTCTCCTAAAGTTGTTATATTAAACTTATATTAAACTTTTAGTAGGCCTCTCTAACACATCTCATTAAATGAAAATAATTTGAATGACTCCTCTTTAATACAATTTTGACAGTTTTCAATTGCAAAAAGTCACCAGTTTTTAGCATGTTGGGAATACATTGTAATCCCAATCTTTATAAGTACCGCCTGCAAGCTGCTCAAGTACCCCTAGGGGTACACGTACCCCTGGTTGGGAATCACTGCTCTACTGTATTCAAGCGCACTTATCTGCCTGTCATGGAGGGCTGTCCTGTTCTGTTGTGAATATGTAACGTTTCCTATTCCATTTCTGATGTTCAGAGGAGAAAATGTGCTGGAATGTGCACAGTTGAAGTCACAGTTGAAGTAGTTTCACTGGCCAGCCTCCCCTCCCTTCCGGAAGGGAGGGGAGGCTGGCTGGCGAGACTACAGTTGAAGTGAAATGCAGCGGCGCAGCCACCTTGTGGCGGCAAACGGTGTAGCAGCAACTGCATAAATCCATCATTTGGAATTGGCGGCTCCCTCCAAGCCCTGTTATGTGATTTTAAATCAGATGGTCAGACTGCAACAGGTTGGGGAAGGTTTAACACTGTCCGCCCAACCCCAACACACATTCATTGTTTCATTTGGCAGCCATAATACTATTTTTATGCTATTTAATCAGAATTTAATTTAATCCTCTTTCCCCCTCTCTCTCTTCCCCCCACCCCTCCTGGTGTGTCTCTATCCCTCCCCCACCTCTCTCCCTCTCTCTCTCTGTCTGTCTCTCTCTTCAGGTGTGGAGTTGCTCCAGTTGTTTCTCTCTCTTCCACATCCCCTGTATTCAGAAGTGGGCGAGAGACTCTGTCTTCCTCGTCTCGTCCGTCACTGATGAAGACTTCGGTCAGAAGCAGCTGCCCTGGCCCTGGTGAGGAACACAAGCTTTTCTTTGAAATTTAATTTAATTTCATTTAATTTAGTTTAGTTTAGTTTAGTTTTATTTTATTTTATTTTATTTTATTTTATTTTATTTTATTTTATTTTATTTTATTTTATTTTATTTCGGCAGCTGTAGCTCAGAGCGGGTCGTCCAGTAATTGCTTTCGGTAAAAGAGGTCGGGGGTTTGATCCCTGGCTCCTCCAGTCTGCACGTCCAAGTGTCCTTGGGCAAGATACCGAACCCCAAATTGATGGCTGTGCCGCCATCGGTTTGTGAATGTGTGAATGTACCTACCTAAGCGCTATATAAATGCAGGCCATTTATCATTTACCATAAAATGCATATAAAAAAAGTTTTTACTTTGTCAAACCAAGTGATTCAGCTATATAGAATCAGGAGACACCATAGAACATTTCACTCTGACCAAAGCCTAAAACCCCCCCAAAAACAGTTATTTTTTTTACGTTTTTCAGTTATTTTTAAAATTCCTCTAAATATAGCTGAATTGCTTAGTTTGACCAAGTAAAACTATTTTTATAAGCATTTTATGAAATGTCTATGGAAAAATGAATGGCCGATGAAATTCCTTCATATGCCTAACCCGGAAAAGTGTGTGGCTTTGGCACTCTATAGACACCTCGGCCCCTAGTGGCCACGCCGTAAAAATAACAGCAGATTAGAATATGCAATAATATTGACTAATAAGTTTGACAGTATTTAATCTATGAATCTTCCCTCCTCAGTCCCAAGTGTCGGGCAGAATATCCACCCAGCGCCACGCCCAACAGGTATGGATGCTTACATTTCTGCATTATGTTAAATGCAAAATCTATAAATCTTACAGAATTCTATATTAAAATGATTATATATCGAACATTCCTCCACTTAAGTAACGCATGCTGCGCTCATATCTGCGTCCCAATTAAAACTAGACGTTTTCAAGCTAATTTCCATACAAACTTACTTACAAACTTAAAAACAACCCAAAAACATCTGTTGAACTGTTTGTTTCCATCAACATATATATTAGTTATCTGTGCATAATGAGTCAACAGGCTATTGCAAGCGCTAGCTTGTTAAAACTGATAACGTTAGCAGGAGAAATAAAACAAATTTTCTGAACTTACCACTTCGGTCCACAACCATTACTTCCTCACGCACCTTTCTCGAAACCATGTCCTTTGTTGAGGTCCCCTGATCACACATCAAGCAGCGTCTGTGTCTGGTCCCATATCAACCACTGTCCTGTAGACTGGCTGCCACAGCTGTCAATCATCTCTTTTTATATCGTCAAATAACTACTCACACAAACAAATCTCAAAATAACAAAGTGCTCCTACATTGTTACTGGACAGAGCTTTTTGTACAAATCAAATCCTCTAAATGAATTACAGACTAACCCACTTAACTTTATCCAACATGTTTGACTTTCCCAAAAGAAAACAACAGATCTATAGAACAACACACCTAATGCCATTTATTTACAGTACATCAAGGTTTTCCATGGAGCCCAGCACATTGTCATGGATATTTAAAGAGTAACACCGCCATCTAGTGGTGTAATTTTTGTTTTTACTCTGTATTTGCGGCACTTGCAATTAGTAGTGACTGGGAACTGAGAGAGCAGGTCACGTGGGGGCTGGGTTTACCTAGGCTAGGCTCAGTCACTCACTGTGGGTTCAGTCACTCACTGTGGGTTCAGTCACTCACTGAGGTTCAGTCACTCACTGTGGGCTCAGTCTCTCAGTAAAATATAAGTGCTGCACCTCAGCTTAACACATTCACTGCCAACAACGTATGAACACGTTTTCAGAATCCAGCTGTTCCCTGCCAACAACGTGTTTACACGTTTTTGGCATCGATTTTTTTTTTTTGACGGTGGGTTGTGCATCTAAGCCTTTTACATCTCTTATATAATTATTGGAGCCACCGAACGTTTACAACCCATTCCACCGACCCACTAAGTGGCAACAGTGCTCTCCTGGCTAGAGAAAGGAAAGCATTTTTTTAACTTGTCAAGCCATTCTCTGTCAAGCCATTCTCAGCCCAGCCATTCTCCTTTTCGCGCTGATTGCTGGCGATGCGGGATTGCAAATTTACATAATAGATTCAGCCGATCTACTATGATCGGGTGATAGATTACAGGTGGAGGAACACACTTTGAAACACGCAGCATAAATATGACCAGAATCGCAAAAGCTTCTCTCAACCAAAACTCCAAACGAGCGAGTCCATCCCGACTTCCTCAAACAGCGGCCCAGACATGCAGGCACAGGAGAGCAGCAAAGCACTGACTGGTGACAAGCTTGTCCGCCCACGGAGGGCGGAGTTGAAGCAACTCGAGAGGGAGGGAGAGAGAGAGAGAGAGAGAGAGAGAGAGAGAGAGAGAGAGAGGGAGGGAGAGCGAGAGGGAGGGAGAGAGAGAGAGAGAGCGAGAGGGGGAGGGAGAGAGAGAGAGAGAGAGCCAAAAATGAATGGTTAAAGTGACCGTTCCATCCAATTTCACAAAAAGCCGTTTATCTCTGAATATTCTTTTTCACGCTAAAACCATGCTGTATTCAACTGCTAATGCTTACATAACTACTAACTCTACAAACTAACTCTTTTAGACAGAGAAAGTACACATTCTATTAGTACTTTTGAGATATTGTATGTTCACAAACTCCAAGCTGAAACGAATCCTCGGCTCTTATAAAATGAGCCATAATCCTCAAAAAACGGCTTGGCAGAAGCTACCTACAGCAAAAAAAAACGTCTGGCAGTCAATGTGTTAAGAAACAGCTTAATGACAGATAGAAGTAGGGAGAACTAAACTCACAAATCTCTTACAGTGCAGTATAACAGTCAAAATATCATCAATTATAATATAACGTAAGGGGTTCTGCATGGCGTGGCCGCGGCGCACTGCTCACAATTGAGGCATGGCAGAAATGAGCCCGCAAAGTTATTTCACAAGACAAGTGATTCAACACTTGCATTTTCAATGAGACATAAAGAGAATAAAGTGATTTTGAGGAGATATCACTGTTTTAAGCTTAGATTTGTTTCCTGATGAAAGCGTTTGTCGCACATGATTAGTTAAAGGACCCTCGTAAAATTTGAAAAAATCCCATGATAATACATTTTTTTTTTACAGTTTCTGGCTGTGATTTATGGTGTAATCTTGGCGATATTAGCATTTTATATATGTGTGCGTGTGTGTGTGTAGGTATGTGTGTTACTGTGGTAAGGTGCAGGACCCCCCTGCAGACCCCTGGTTGGTTCCTCACTCCTGCGGCTCGGTCTGTCAGAAGGAGCTCAAGCCCCCCTGTGGCCACAGCTGTCTGCTGCTCTGCCACCCAGGTACACACACACATACACACACACACACACACACACACACACACACACACACTAGAGAGGCGTGGATGGGCTCTGACGCCATTTTAATCCACATGTATACGTAAACCATCCGCGCGCCATCCATCCAAACAAATTATTTCCTATTATTTATAGATCCGCGCCCAACTGTGCACCCTGCATTTCACACTGCTATTATGTGCAGTTTCCTCTATTATTAGCATTCAAATCTTTGTGTTTATAATTCGTTCATTAGTTTCATCACACAGTTAACATGTGACAGTCTTCCTGCACTCTGTCAGTATCAAACTATATCTGTTCCAGCTGTAACACAGTTATATACATCACTGATGATGTGTGTGTGTGTGTGTGTGTGTCTTGCAGGTCCCTGCCCCCCCTGTCCAAAGATGGTGTCGGTGTCCTGTATGTGCGGCAAGGCTAATCCCCTCCCCCGTCGCTGTAGCAACAAGGTACTGTACCTTTAAGACGCCCCTGGCGTCATCTGCGTTACCACATGATGTTAGCATGTTTGAAACACATGATGTTAGCATGATGCTACCATGTGGACTGTTCAGTCTGATTCTACTGGAGTGCTGGCTCTCTGATGAGGATTCTCCTGCAGACCTGCCAACATATATTCAAGTTTATTCATTTAGGAAAAACCCCTTGACACATCAGGCTGTGAAAAAGAGGGAGGTTTTCTGGGGTGTCTGCAAATGCTCCTCCCATTGTTCTGTGGATTTATTCATTTATTCATTCTTATTCAAAGGGATACTCCAACTTTTTGGGAGTTTTGTTCATTTGCCATATCGCCCATACATAACCAAGATACACAATACCTTTACCGTCACTCTCCATACAGTATACAGTGAGCTACACTTGTCCAGTTCGTTAGTATTGAAGGAAACGGTACAGCCGTTCAGTCACCAAAAACAGACATTTCTAACAGCGCCAAGAAGCTCTATGTACATGTTGTGACTACATAGCTGTAGCCTAATGGTATAATGAGTAAAACAAATATGTACTATATATATATATATATATATATATATATATATATATATATATATATATATATATATATATATATATATATATATACATACATATATATACACTGTGTGTGTGTTCTGTCTCCAGGCCTGGTCGTGTCAGCAGCGATGTGGCAAGATGTTACCCTGCAAACAACACACCTGTACACAGCCCTGTCACGCAGGTACCGCACGCACGCACGCACGCACGCACGCACGCACGCACGCACGCACGCACGCACGCACACACACACACACACACACACACACACACACACACACACACACACACACACACACACACACACACACACACACACACAGTCTCTAGGGGTGGGAATCAGAGATTGTCTTCTTCACCGCATGTTAGTTAACCTCCCTTCACTTTACCCTCACTCATTTGATGATGATAGCGCTACCATGAGGCGTCATGAGGTAGTGACTATTAGTGGTAGTGACAATTACGTATGGTTATAATACTATCTCAATACTGTTGTTGCTTTGTCAGTCTCTTGATAATGCACTAGCAGAACTGATTCTTTAGTAACTAATGTATCCAGTGTTGACTTTGTTGTTACATCAGTTGTATCCTTTTGATGATGGTCCTGAAACACTTTGGCCATTTTGTTGTTGTGATTCATGCCAATAAAGCTATTTGAATTGATTGAGTCTGGTAAGTCAAAATAATAACAGGTTTAATGTGAGGAACGTACAGACAGTTTTAACTTGACAACTTAAACATTCTAAATTGAACCCCAGCTCACTTCCTGCTGCAGTGTTTGTTAACTAGGACTGACAGGACTGCTAGTCAGGACTGACATTTTCCTGTGAAAACTGTCTATTGCAAGAGAAAGTATATTCACAATATATTCCTGTATCAATATTTTCTCCCACCCCTAACTCACACTCTGTCTGTCTGTCTGTCTGTCTGTCCCTTTGTCTCTCTGTCTGTCTCTCATTCCCTCTCTCTCTCTCTGTCTCTCCCTTTCTCTCTCTCTCTCTCTCTCTCTCTCTCTCTCTCTCAGGAGTGTGTGCTGCGTGTCCCAGAGTCAGTGTTCAGAGGTGTGTGTGTGGCAGAGAGGAGTCAGAGCGGCCATGTGCCAGTCCTCAGTGGCAGTGCCAGCAGGTACAGCAGCACTCTACTCTAATGATGTTAATGATCCATGAGAGATTAATCACCATTAATTATTTGATGGATCAAGCTGTTAGGCGGGGACACACCAGAAGCATCACCTCGCGGAGGCAGTTTCATTTCGACCTCCTTGTTAAGAGAGGAGAGCGATCACACCGTCCGCGTCACGTCCATCTCGTGTCCTGCAGTGAGAGTTTCTGCGTCTGGTCTATGTTTGACGCGAGCCGGCCTGTGCAGCCAGGCATGAAGTCAGTACAAGTTGTGACCCGCCCGGAACAAAACAGAGCACTTCTGGTGTGAATGGCCAAAGAGTGTTTGTTAACAACGTTGTTGTGTAGGCAGTAGAGATGCGCGGATGAGCTTTTATGCCATCCTAATCCGCGTGTATGCATGAGCCATCCGCCCGCCATAAATCTGCGCAAATTATTTCGTACTATTTATAGATCCGCGCCCGCCGTGCACCTGACATTTCACAACACTATAACACTAGATAACGCAATTAATATTAATGTTCCCAATTAATGATACATCATTTCACCCGCCCGCAACCCATCCGCTATTAATCAGAATGTTTATTTTTATGTTCCGCCCCGCCCACTTTGCGGGATATCCGCGGTCAGTGCGGTTATAACTGCAGCCCGCGCATCTCTAGTAGGCAGGTCTGTAGTCTCTCTCTCTCTCTGTCCCTCTCTCACTCTGTTGTCCCGGATGACCAACCAAAACCCCACTTCAGATCGCAACGTCACTCCCTCTCTCTTTCCCCCTCCCTGTCTCTTTTGCTCGCGGAAAAAAGTAGAACAGAAGCACAGCAGAGCGCGCAGCGTGGGCAGTGTGGACGGTCAGATCAGTTAATGGGCGCTGAATGAAAACTGTCTGCGCAACACTGTGTGTTTTGGCCATTAGGGTCCCAACTCTGAAAATATCAACTGCAATAAACATGTCTTAATGATTTCCCGCCGCCCAAGAGCCCAATTTGACTTTCAGCACTTATTCAGAGGAAGAAGAAAGCCAAGCGAGCAGATGGAAGCACAACACACTTGAAATGAACACCTGCTGACCTGCCAGACGCAGGTCAACATGTCCTGTGGAGGCTGATGAACCAGTTCTAAATATCACTGCATCTGTTTGAAGCAGGCTGCAGAAACAATCCTCCTAGTCCTAACCATACATTTTCCAAAGCACTGCTACAGTAATATGCATTGAAGTGCTGTGTAAAGAGTACTGCAGGGATGTGTAGGCTTACCCAGAAATGGCAGACATGCTGGTTCGTAGGGAGGAAAAGGCTATGGGATTTTTATATGGGGATTTCGGTTAAATGCATGAAATAAGGTCTGTGGTTAACAAAAGTTTATGAAACAACAACGTTTGTGTTCAGCAAGATAATCTTCACAAACGTGGACCACTTTTATTACTTTTTAAGTGTCTTCTTAAAACTGTGTAAAAAAAACCCACACATTTACATTTCAAAAGTCATAAAAGTGGTCTACTTCGTCCCATTGCCTTTTTCCCCTCTACGAACATAGTGCTACTTCTGGACTCATTCCTGTGGTACTCTGTTGTGTGTAAGGACTTGGTTCTGCTCGGGTGAGGCTCGTGTTCGTGAGGCTCCAAAACTGGCATTTCCTTGGCTACATGCTTCTATGAGGCTTGATGAAAATCTGCCCAGTAGTTTTTCTTCCTCTTGATAGTCAAACAGACGGTTGTGTTGAGCACCGCCAGACAACTGAGCTGCAGTGCAGGAAAAGAGCTGAGATGCAGTGACGGGCATTTGGGGTGCACAAGTGAAAAAGGGGCACACCTCTCATAATTATTTATAAAAAAAAGAAAGTTACATACAGTCAGACCTGGATTAACACAGGGCAACCACACTTGAAGTGCTCCCCTCCTTCAAATGTACATGTAAAAACAAACAAACATCCCTATAGGTTGAGGCCACGTCTCGTCATAGACGCTGGTTTAGCTGGCTCAGCCTGGCTCGGGGCGGGGTCAGGGTGGGGTAAAAACCCCCGTTCTATCCATTCAGCAAGGTTAGAATTTAGCTGATAGCCCAGCCCAGGCAGACACGATCGGGGATTTAAGCACCGCAGTAAACGCACATCTGAGCAGACGTCTTGTGTTCTGCTCTAGAACCCCCAAACATGTAGTTTAGAGCCGCAGCACCGTCTTTTGGTGAGTCAGCCCATGAGATATATGGGCGGTTTTACCCCACTCGCGCGCCAGCCGTTTAACATTTTGTGGGCGTTCCGAGACATGCGGACTGTCTCTATACTCTACTGAATAGGCCTTTTTCACAGCAGCAATTTTGTGTCTAAAATGCAGGAAGTAACACAGGTGCACCAAAACCTTAATTAGGGTTTCCAACTTCCAGTCCATTTAGGTGTTCCAGTGCCGGCGCCATAATTAGGGAGTTGGTTGCACCTGTCTTCACCCCTCCTTTTAGACACAAAATGACGCCTGTGAGAAAGGCCCATTCTACTCTGTTCTATTCACCTTATTCTTTGCCCACACATGGACGCTTCCGCATTACGTCATTTCGTAATAGTATTTCCGTTTTGACTTGCCAAAAACCCCGCAGGCAAAATGGCCAAGCACACTCCGCTCCTAAAGTGGCAAAATTACTCCCCCATACACTAACATATCTTGGCCAACACGTATGTAACATACAAAATAAAACAACCCGTAATATCTTAATTTTATGTAGAATGCAGAGGACATGTAACTGTTTAGTTAAACTTGCATTCCAGGAATATTGTGCTCTTAAGATGACGTTAGTGGAGTCGAGGCTGTTGCGTCCTGAAACCCACATAGGTTGCGTAACCTATGTGCGATTCGAAATAACGCATCCGAGATAGAAACGTTATGAATATAGCCACGTTATAAACAGCAAACTAACGCTGGTGATCCGTATGGAAACAGTGTTACTCGAAATGGTTAAAAGTTATATCAATTTGGTCATTCAGTGGCATTTTACTGCCATATAACATAACTAACTAGTGGCTAATATTAGCCACAGAAGGCAACTAGCACTGAACCGGAAGAACAAATACGTTTGCGTTGAACGCGGAAGAGAGAAAAAGTGGGCGTGGTGAATAAGGTGAATAGCACCAAACCCAGTCTGCTGTATTAGTTGAGTATGTTTGCTCCTCTCTCTCTCTCTCTGTCTCTAGTCGTGTTTCCATTACCCTCACAAATGCGCAAAATCTAAATATCGCAATAGAAATTGGGTAATGGAAACACGTAAATTTCGAAAAAGCTCCCAAATATCGCAAAACGTTTTTGCGCTCTCATGAGGTGGTTTTTCAGACGTGTCGATATAGCAGTTTATCGCAAAAGTGTAATGGAAACAGATTTTCCGCATTTGCACGTCATGTGACCCATCTTCTCTTTTGGAAAATGAAAGGAAATGAGGGAGAAAGGGTTTGATAAACCGTGGCAAAACCTTCGCAGCAAGTGGAAAACTTTGAAGCAACGCTACCTAGCAGAAAGACGTGTTGTGCAAAAGCGGAGCCGGAAAATAGATCATGTTTAATGGGAGAAATCGATCCATGCCTGTGTGCGCGCATTTGGCACAGCAGCGAGATGATCGGCGGGATGAAAAGCACACCGGTGCGGTGCTGTTGACTGAAGTGATTAATACATTACACACGTTTCAGGTGCAATGTTATAATTATAATACACGATATATTCTGACTATTGCACCATATCAGCCTCCCCCCCCCTCCTCCATCTCTAAAATGGGACAAGTTGTAGGCTACCTTTTTTCCTCTGCCTGTCGCGCTCACTGCATTCACCGCAGCCCGCAACATGTTCTTTTGAATTGATAATCAGGCTCGTTTATATGCGTTGTAACTTCATGTTGTGATTTGCATTGACCATTGGTTGGATTTGAGCATGCAGGGGACGGGATATGGGGCAGATCCGCGTGCGTAATCACTGTGGCAGCTGCTGGTAACGGGAATTGCGAAACTCAACTTCAATGGAAACGCCTACAAGTCGCAATTGTACATTGTCGAAGTTGTAGAAATATCGCAATTATTTTGCGAAAAACTGTAATGGAAACACAGCTTCTGTCTCTCTCTTCTCTCTCTGTCTCTCTTCTCTCTCTCTCTCTGTCTGTCTCTCTCTCAGCTGTGTGGCTCTGTGCTGTCCTGTGGGAATCACACCTGTGAAGTGGTGTGTCACACTGAAGTCTGCCCCCCCTGCCCCCGCTCCGTCAGCAGAACCTGCCCCTGTGGCAAGAGCAGTAAGTACACACACACACACACACACACACGCACGCACACACTTATAACACACACACACACACACACACACACTCTTATAAAGGTAAGAAAACATGGGGTGTCCGCGTGATCCTCCGACACGCTACGTCTTGCCAGTGAAACTCCTCGTTGTCAGGTGAAAAGAAGTGGCTGGTGACAGCACACGTATTGGAGGAAGCATGATGCTAGTCTACAATTCTCCCCAGATTGGCTGAGGGGGTGGAGCAACAACCGTACAATTGGGGAGAAAAAATCTGAAACCCCCTTGTGTGTTTCTGTGTGTGCGTGTGTGTGTGTGTGTGTGTGTGTGTGTGTGTGCGCGCGCGCGCGCGCGTGTGTGTGTGTGTGTGTGTGTGTGTGTGTGTGTAGGGTCGTCCCTGCCTTGCACAGAGGAGGTGTTGCCGTGTGGGGACTCGTGCGAGCGCCCTCTGTCCTGTGGGAAACACTCCTGCTCTATGAGGTGCCACCGAGGAGCCTGTGACACCTGCAGACAGGTAACCTTGACAACCAACAACACACACACACACACACACACACACAAATCTCTCAATCCACGGTGCAGTCACTTTACAAGTAGAACTGGTCATTTGCGGGTGCTACAGTCATAAAACCTATTGAACAGCTTTTCAATAGAGCCATCAAGGTATTTGATAGAAAACCACTGTCACATCATCACTGTAACATTCTGGAAAAACATCACTTCTTGAGCTTTGAAAATGTTAAGGTCTTCAAGAGTGCTTGTTTCATCTACAAGTGCCTTCACAGACTACTGTAGCTCCTCCACCTGTAAAGGAATTCATACACATGAAAAGAATCACTGGACTTTGGCACCAGGTCGGAAACAAGAGGTGACTGTGCAGTCCAGCTCAGACTGACCACCTTTGGCCAAAACGTCCTGTCCATAAAAGGCTGCCAGATCTGGAACAGTCTCCCTGGCATCATAAGGGAAAGCCCCACCCTTGCCACCTTCCGAGGACAATTGAAAAAATGGCTGAAAGCCAACCAGACCTGTGAACACTTATAGACACACGCTGCAATTTGTAGCACGCACACACACACACACACGATTACACACACACGAGTACATACGCACACACAACATATACGCAACCTCTCCCTCATCCATAACACGTACATACTCCTACACATACACACTCACACACTAATACACAACTTTGTAAATTGTTTATGGTTTTTCTAAGCACTTTTAATGTTCTTAATACACTTTGTTTTAATGCACTCCTGTGCTGTTACTCTGTTTTTATATCCTTGTTCTTATGTTGTTTTATGTTGAGGACTACAGATGGAAACTAGCCTCGTGCTAAATCCACCATTTTTTACACTTGTATAATTCTACATGTTTCAACGTGTTCATTAATTATGCTTTGTCCCTCCAAAATAAACAAATAAAGTAAAGTAAAGAAGACAAAATAACAGGCATAAAATACTAGGATACAAATACCATGAAACATATAATAAAAATACGTCATAAGTTCATAAGTTAAGTTAGGTGGAGATAAGGCACATAAGACACACTGTAATACAAATTCTGAATAGTGCAAATAATGTCAGAAAGTGCAAGTCGGTGAGTAGCAGTGTATTGCTCAAAGTGACTGGTGCTGAGTGGTGTGGGTTCATTGTCTTTTGTATAGAGTGACAGTGACTTGAGACTTGACTTGAGACTCGTCCTCAAAGACTTGAGACTTGACTTGGACTTGAGATTTGGGACTTGCGAACAATCTTTATTTTTGTGTTTATTGACATTAAGGAAATGTCTACTAATAATAACGTCAACTAATCAATGCTGATGCTGGATGCTAATAGATAAAGGAGTGAGGATAATACAGTACACGCTTTGAATTTCTTAGTTTTGCAGTGTTCTAAGCAGACTGGATGGCATCCAGCAGATGATAGAACGCTCATCCATAAGGGACTTGAGACTTACTTGACTTGGACTTGTGACCAATGACTTGAGACTTGACTTGGACTTTTTAACTTTTTTTATTTCTTGTGAGCATCTCTGGTGTATACGAACAATGCTAACTCACTGTAAAAACGATTTTCTCTTACTGGTGTGATATTTATTCCCCACTCACTGTATCATCAATGTTGCATTGCATGCATGCCACTTCAAATAAATCCAGGCAGAGTCCAGGTGTAACATCAGTGATTGTATTATGTTGTTTCAGGCAGGGGGTTACATGACAGGCAGACAGGACAGATAGGCTACATAATGATGTTGCTTTGATTGATGATTAACATGGTTTCTGAAAAACAATGAAAAATGAACAACATGATTAAGAAGCAGTAATGGCACAGGTAAGTTGCATAGGCATTAATGGGCGTGATTGGCTAATAGGTGTGATGAATAGGTGTGAATTGGCAGTGATAATTGCCGCTATTAATTGTACACATATTCATGGCTAAACAAAGATTCAGATCCCCACATCTCAAATTCACTATAATTCACCGCAGGTAGTGAGAGACAATCAACAGAGGATATTATAACATAAGTGTTCTGTGCAACAAACACCAATCCAATCCGTGAATGAAATGCCGACGTGCAATTGAAAATACCAGACGGCAGGATATAGTGTCAGTGTTAGACGTTTAGCAGGACTTCGTTAAGGTGACTTGATGAATAAATAAACAAACTTACGTTTACAAGAACGCATGAACATTCAAATCAAACAAAGGGATTTGAGGGGGCGCGCAAACACAGCGGCAGCCTCCTCCTCTCCATTCAGGGTGTGTTACGCGCGCCCCCGCGTATCCAAGCACCTTATGAAACCTGGATTGCGCGGGTGCGCACTGGAGAGCCGTGGAGAAAGCAGACTGAATGAATGAATTCTTCACACACTGTTCCTCTCTCTTTCTGTCTATCTGTCTGTCTCTCGCTCTCTAACAGGAGGTAGAGAAGGAGTGTCGTTGTGGTAAATACAGGAAGTTCATGCCCTGCCATAAAGAGTATCTATGTGACTCCAAGTGTCCCAAAACCAGAAGCTGCCAGAGACACCAGTGCAGGAGGAAGGTATGAGCCAGTATCAAGCTATACATCTGATCCAGTCACATCCACAAATCTATACATCTGATCTAATCACATCCACAATATCTATACATCTGATCCAGTCACATCCACAATATCTATACATCTGATCTAGTCACATCCACAATATCTATACATCTGATCTAGTCACATCCACAATATCTATACATCTGATCCAGTCACATCCACAATATCTATACATCTGATCTAGTCACATCCACAATATCTATACATCTGATCCAGTCACATCCACACTATACATCTGATCTAGTCACATCCACAATATCTATACATCTGATCTAGTCACATCCACAATATCTATATCTATACATCTGATCTAGTCACATCCACAATATATATACATCTGATCTAGTCACATCCACAATATCTATACATCTGATCTAGTCACATCCACAATATCTATACATCTGATCTAGTCACATCCACAATATCTATACATCTGACCTAGTCACATCCACAATATCTATACATCTGACCTAGTCACATCCACAATATCTATACATCTGATCTAGTCACATCCACAATATCTATACATCTGATCTAGTCACATCCACAATATCTATACATCTGATCCAGTCATATCTACCATATCTATACATCTGATCCAGTCATATCTACAATATCTATACATCTGATCCAGTCATTTCTACAATATCTGGCATACCAGTATGCGTATTATGCTGCCAGTCACACCTCTTTGACTCAATTTTAAAAACAGCTTATGATGAAAAGTAAAGTCTCACTAAGCCTGAGTTTACGCACTACTAAGTAATAATGTTGCACCAAGTGAAATACTTCTAATGCAGGCATAAGTTAGAACTTAAATCTTACAGCTAGCTGTTAGTAGGTGCAAAGTAAAATAAGACTTGTCATGGCTGGCATAGGGATTGGTAACTTGGCAACACATTCTTGCTCAGTCAAACCAATCAGAGCCTTTGTGGGCGCTCACTAGTGATTAGGGTTGGCACGATACTTGAATTTCTAACTTGAAAAGTTGTCTAAGATCAAACAACACATTTTTGATTGACAGGTGTCAATCACTGCCATGATCTGCTCTTGTTTATTGAGGGGACTGAGCTTATATTCCACAAGCTGGTGAAACATCATATTGCCTTCTGACCTCTGCAGCACAAACTAGCCAGACAACGCAAACGAGACAGATGAACAGACTTCTCCATAATCTAGGCCTGTTAAAACTCATTAAAAACTTTACAATTACACAGCAGATTACCGCTGCTCTAGTCATCAACCTATCACAGCACTTTCAACTTGTTGAAGCAACAGATACCCACCAATCAGCAGGGCTGGATTTAGTGGATAACTATTTTATATATATATATATATATATATATATATATATATATATATATATATATATATATACAGATCACACCGGTGTAATATATATATATATATATATATATATATATATATTACACCGGTGTGATCTGTATATATATATATTAGAGATGCTGCGATCCGATCATGTGATCGGATATCGGCGCGATATCAGCCAAAAAACATGGATCGGATCGAATCGGATTCCAGCGAAAATGACCGATCCAAGGCTCCGATATAAGCACTCCATTCCATGACTCCGCTCCAGGATTTCTATCCAGCATGCAGCAGCAGCAGCAGCAGCAGCACACAGAGGCCGCGTTGAGCCTAGGATGGCCAGGGCCAAAACGTCAGACACACCCGTCCTTAACCTATGTGCGATTCGAAATCACGCGTCCGCACCTATGGTCCGCACCAACCCAAGGAGGCGCAGCTAGCGAAACATGGCCGCCTCCACTGTGGCTGTTGACAGTTTCAAATTATAATAAAACAACCACTATTGCGATTTGCAATACATGTCCCGCAAGGTTTCTGAGATTAGGGGAAAGTCTGAGCTGGCGTTACGCTAAACCAACGTGGGGAGGAGGTAGCGGATTTGTTTGGCGTTAACGTTAGCTGTTGTGATGGGGGCTAACGTTAGCTAGCTGGTTGTGGCTACCTATAGCAAGCAGCGCTCCACAAGCTTATTGTGACCAAAATCCCCGCATTTAAAGCACTTCATACTCCCAGAGCTGGCGTAAACCATAGAGAACCTCATGCATTACTCAAAATGAAACGTCCAGGGTTTGTGTCTCCGGTCTCCAAAAGCAACTAACGTTAACGTTACATGCAAGCTAACGTAGCTAGCTGCAGGGCTGTCATGATCTATCAGGAAAACGAATGCGCACATACAGTATGTTGCCGTCATGCCAATAAGAGTCTAAATGTAATTTTTTATGTTTTATCTGCAGACTAAGCAGCTAGGCTTTCGGTTATATAAAAGCCATTATTTTTTGTATTGACTATTGAGAATTATATCACAATACTGATGTCAGATTTGCTTAGGTCAGAGCTATGGAATATTAAATCATCCATCTTTGCTCACAACATTTGCCCTTTCTTTCTTCTTCTTTTTTACCCCAGGTGTGCATAAAATACAGGTTAAGAACTTATGGAAAAGTCATGGAAATCCATTGGTCAAAATGTGTATGAAACCTGAAGGGTTAAATTGAGCATTTATGAGAGATTTCAAAAATATCGAGATATATATCGTGTATCGCGATATAGCCGAAAAACAACGCGATATTCTTTAGAGGCCATATCGCCCAGCCCTAATTTGATTGTTATGTTTTAGTTTTACATCAAATGAATTAGATGAACTAAATCGTTTACATACTATATTACCAAAGCACACACATACATACCTAACCCTAAAAATGTTTGTTGCCTGCTAGCTATCAGACAGAATAGAGAGACTTAAATATGTGCTGTATCGGTATCGGATCGAAATCTGTATCGAATCGGGTATCGAAATTTGATCGGAATCGGATCGGTTTTGAGCTAAAATATCGAAATCGGATCGGAATTGAAAAATCTCGATCGCAGCATCTCTAATATATATATATATATATATATATATATATATATATATATATACAGATCACACCGGTGTAATATATATATATATATATATATATATATATATATATATATATATATATATATATATATATATATATACAGATCACACCGGTGTAATATATATATATATATACAGATCACACCGGTGTAATATATATATATATATATATATATATATATATATATATATATATATTACACCGGTGTGATCTGTATATATATATATATATATATATTACACCGGTGTGATCTGTAGCACCGTGGTGTAAATGTGGCAGAGCGGCTCTCGTGGCTCTGGCCTGCTTGTTGGTGTGTTTTCACTGTTTTAAATGTCAGCCTGATCGTGTGTGTGTGTGTGTGTGTGTGTGTGTGTGAGATCTGATAGGGAAAGGTCGAGCGGCGGTGTGTGATGAGGGAGGCGGAGCTTATCAGACACAGAGAGCAGCGTGTTATCTCACTGTCTTCAAATCAGCCTCATTCACTGTGTAGACTGACTCAGTCAGTGACATCATCCATCACTACATTCTACATTACTACCTTCATATCAGACTGCAAACTGTCATGTTTTCAAACTAGTTTATTATCAAGATGCTCATAATAATAATAATAATAATAAATTTATTTATATAGCACCTTTCAAAACAACCGTTACAAAGTGCTGCACAAACAGGCAATTACAGTGGTTATCACAGTGTCACAATTCAGTGCATAGGATAACGAATAAAAACCATCCAATAAAACCAGATAAAAAATAAAAACACACATAAAAGAAATGGCATAAATCCCGTGCTCACGTCTCGGCCATAACGGACGGACACAGGTCACTTAAGTCCGCACACTAGACTAGATGTTGCTCCCATTAACATTTATTGGTCGTTGATAGCAGCACTTTTTCCCCTCCAAAAAGTTTATTTAGTAAATTAATTTAATTACAATTAAATAAAATGTAATTCTCAGCACAGTCAAGCCAGCAGGATTTCACTGTGAAAAACAACCCAGATGAAGGAAAATGACTAAATATGTGGAAAACCATCTGCAGCCGTGTGACAGACTGGTACTCAGTTTCCCATCATTCCTTGTGTTTCAGTGTTGCCCTGGTAACTGCCCGCCCTGTGACCAGAGCTGTGGCAGATCACTGGGCTGTCGCAACCACAAGTGCCCCTCTGTCTGTCACCAAGGTAACACACACACACACACACACACACACACACACACACACACACACACACACACAC
Organism: Poromitra crassiceps; assembly: GCF_964638095.1. NCBI lineage: Eukaryota > Metazoa > Chordata > Actinopteri > Beryciformes > Melamphaidae > Poromitra > Poromitra crassiceps. The sequence continues at coordinate 1,460,952 of NC_139628.1, forward strand.
ACACACACACACTCGAGACACACATACAGTACACACATTTGACACACACATTGATCAAGACACACACATTTGACACACACACATTCAAGACACACACACATTCAAGACACACACATTTGACACACACACACACACACACACACACACACACACACATTCAAGACACACACACACACACACACACACACACACACACACACACACACACACACACATATTCAAGACACATACAGTACACAGATTCGAGACACATTTGACACACATTCTAGACACACACATTTGACACACACATTTGATACACACACACACGCACGCACGCACACACACACATACACACACACACATTCAAGACACACATTTGACGCACACATTCGAGGCACACACATTTGACACACGCACTCACGCACACACACACTAGGGGTGGAGGGGGGAAATCGATTCTTAGATGCATCGAGATGCGGACGTGGATGATTATGAATCGATTCACAAATCTCAATAATCATTTTTTTTTTAACGTTAGTTGTAACGTGATGTTGACGGAAAGAAAAGGCAGAACTAAATTGCGAGCGCGAGGCAGGGCCCGGACAGTTTGCGGCGTGGCGCAGCTGAAAGCAAAACAAACACGTGAAGATTGCAGAACATTAAAGTCGAGCTGAACCCAAAAATGACTTTTATTTAATTTTAGTTCAAATACCTGGGTATGCAGTGCACCTATTTAATAATGTATGCCAAAAAAAATCACAAAAATCTAATTTCTTTATTTTTTCACACTTTTTCACATCAAAAGTTAATTTTTCAAGATTTCATTGATAACACTAATCTACAGTTTGCTGACGTCAGCTAGTACTACCGGTACGAATGGTGTGAACGAATAATGATTCTGTGTAAGCGCTTTGAGCCTTGGAAAGGCGCTATATAAATCCAATCATTATTATTATTATTTATTATTATTACTATCAAATTTCTACCCCATTTCAACCAATCATATCACGACATGGCAGCTGTCAATCAAATCTTTATTTCAGGATAATTTTCTCTTCCAAAAGAAAGAGAAAATGGCGCCTAGTGCCTGTCATCTGGCCGAATTCCTATCCCATAAACTAACTACTAACTTGGCCAATTGTATCAAACATGAACAAAAAACAAAAATGGTAATGTCTAGGAATGCAAAGAAATGTAACTGGCTCGTTAAAACGCGCATTCCAGGAATATTATTTACATTTATGGCGATAATGGCGTGCGCCTCAGAGAGCTTGGTCGTCAGGGGTCGCCCCTCAGAGATTCCAGGCCGACGTGCTGCACTCTCCGCTCGGCAACACGAAGGCAGCTGGCTGCCTGCGGCTCGCCTAGCTCCACTCAGCCACTAACCTCGCATCACCAGGCTCTTCCCGAGGAGAGCGCCACAACACGCTGAATCCCACTCGATTTGGAGGCGGAACATGCCAGGATTGGCCAAAGCCCAATCCAGTCCCCAGAATTGTCAAATAAAATCATCAACATGATACTATGACGCGCCTCTCAACTTGTCATCAAGTTAGTTTTGTCAGACAAATTATGTTTTCAGTCTGAAACGGACTCAGACGCACGTGACAAACGGGTTCAGCTCGACTTTAAATCAGACACACCGGCTGTAGTTTCTCCAAACCAGCCGACAATCGAGCAAGCAATCACAAAATCCATTGCAACTTTTATTGTCATGGATATACTTCTAACGCTACGCCCGTACTCAGTCGTTGAGAATCAGCCGCACTTTGGAGCCGAGGTACAACGTCCCATCTCGCCAGTTTTTTACTGACACAGTGATCCCCAGACTGTACAATGAGACCAAAGCTGAAGTTATGGACTCACTGAAGAAAGCGGGTAGGATAGCTCTAACTTGTGATGTGTGGACATCCATTGTTACTGCGCGCTTCATCACTGAACACTGGCAGTGAAGCTAGTGTCTCATGGACTCCAAACAAGAGTGATGACTGAGAGCCACACGGGTGCAAATGTTCAAGATTCAAGATTCAAGATTCAACATTTTTATTGTACAAGTATCACGTGTGAAATTCTTGTGCTGTGGACTCCGTTTACAACATAAGACAAGTCAGAGACAGTGCATATAGGTGCACATAGGTGCACATGTCATGTGCATACTTTAGACGTGCTTCTACATCTTAAATTGACGTATTTGACATACAGGTGCAAATAGCATATACCTTATTAAACATACAATTAAACATTAGACATACGTAATGGTAGCAGCTACAGTACGGTACAGTACAGCTACTACACTATTTGTGTATGTTAACACATTGAGTGCCAAGGACGTCTGTGGACGTCCTAAAAAAAAGTAACGAGAAGTGCCAAGGACGTCTGTGGACGTCCTAAAATCATAATTCATATTATTCCATAATTCTGCTGTTTAAGGTCGTACCCAGCCAGTGAGCATGAATCCCTTCAAGGGATCACACGGCGCCACCTTAAACATCTACACGGGAGCTGCGCCACCCACCTCAGATCCTTTACTTTGTGCAGGAGAAAGCGGAGAAAGCCGTGATCAAAGACGAGACACCGATGCATGCTGCAGCCAGAGCCATATAGATTGCTCTGTCTGCAGCTGACAGTTGGCTGCGATCCGCGCCCACAACTGAGCTCCTCCGCCTCTGTCTATCCGCCTGCACATAGTCTCTCCACACGACCACCCGCCAGAAAGGCAGCACCCGAAGCCGAACGGCCAAACCCCCTCCCGCAGTCCCGTTTGCCACTTCCTCGTCGCGCTGGGATCCGCCCGGGGCAAAAACGGAGGCTGCGAAAATGACTGACAGAAAGACTGTGTGCGTGTGGGGAGGAGTCTGCAGCTCAGGGGTGGAGAGGGGGGGAGAGGGGGGTGGGGCACGCAGGCTGCACAGAACTACACCATGTCACCACATCAGAAAATACCAGCCAGAGTCAGCGAATGTGCCCGAAATTAGAGTGCAAAAAGTATTCATAAAAGTGACTTTATCTTGAAAAGTAAAAAAAGACAGCAGAAAACCCTTGAAAGTGCTCTTCTTTCAGAGGCTGTCATTTCATAATGGAACTGTCTAGAAACAAAATTTCTTCTTTGAAAGAAGCAGGAGTGTCCAATGTTTCATTATAGTCCAGCCCTGTCCATATAACCTAATAGAAAAAATTCTATAGCTGTTTTCAACTGAATGGAAGTGAATCTGGCACAGGCTCCAGACAATTTTACTGAAGCGCTGTGGCACTCAATGTGTTAAGGAGTCTCGTGGCCTGCGGGAAGAAACTGTTCCTCAAGCGATTTGTGCGTGCTTTTGGAACCCTGTATCTCCTCCCTGAGGGTAACAGGGAGAACAGGCTGTTGTGGGGATGGTTTGTGTCTTTGATGATCTTCAGGGACCTCCTGAGGCACCGCTGGTTATACAGTTCATGCAGTTCTGGCAACTCACATCCTGTTACGTGCTGGGCCGCGCGTCTCACTCTCCGTAGCGCCCTGCGGTCCATGGTGGTAGAGTTCCCGTACCAGGTGGTGAAGCAGCCAGTCAGCAGGCTTTCAATGGTGCCTCTGTAGAAGTCCCTAAGGATTTCTGGCCTTAGCCCAAATTTCTACAGGCGCCTGAGTCTGTGTATTCGCTGTTGGGCCTTTTTGACAACAGTGGCGGTGTGACCGGCCCAAGTCAGGTCCTGGTGGATGTTGACTCCCAGGTACTTGAAGCTGTTCACCCTTTCCACCACTGTGCCGTTGATGGTGATTGGGGGGTGTGCGCCCCCCCCCCCCTCCTGTAGTCTATGATACAATGATCTCCTTGGTCTTGGAGACGTTCAGAGAGAGGTGGTTGTCCTGGCACCATTGTTCCAGGGCCCCCACCTCCTCTCTGTAGGCCGTCTCGTCGCCCCCCGAGATCAGCCCCACGACTGCTGTGTCGTCTGCAAACTTCACGATGGTGTTCGAAGTTTGTGTGGCAGAGCTGTTACAACATGTAGAAGAAGTGATTCAGAATATGCTGAAGTGAAGTTAATTTACTACAAGGATGCTGCTACAGGCACAACTGGCACACTTGTGTTTCTTTTCCTGTTGGTTCTTTGCAATGCTGGGAAATATGTTGGCAAATGTAACCTTCCAGTTGACACATCAATTCCATTTGCTTTGTTAATAAAAGATAATAGAAGTAAATTAATCTGTTTATTTTAATTATGGATCATTACAATGCAAAATGCACTTTATTTTAAAAGTAGTCACATAGTGAGAAAAAAGAAAAAGCATGTATTGAAAAAAAAGATGCATCTATAATTGATGCATCGATAATCGTTTTATCATCGAATCGGGTAGCCCTCTGAATCAAAATCGAATCATGAGGTACCTAGAGATTCCCACCCCTAACACACACACACACACACACACACACACACACACACACACACACACACACACACACACACACACACACATACACACACACACACACACACACACATTCACACACACATTCACACACACATTCATCTTTGTTAAGAGGGATTAATGAGTTTAGCCAGGAAGCAGAGGTCGACATTTTCCCATACACACATGTAACTGTGTGTGTGTGTGTGTGTGCAGAGCAGATAACAGTAGAGAACACAGTGTTATTCTGCCTCCTGCTATCTGATCAATTTAAACTAAATGTCAAAACACACACACACACACGTGTGCGCATGCACACACGCGCACACACACACACGCGCGCACACACACACACGCGCGCACACACACACACACACACACACACACACACACACACACACACACACACACACACACACACACACAGAGTTCAGAAGGTGTTATGGGTCAGAACATTCCTGGACTCTGGCTGTGACCAATCACAGCCCACCTGACTGACACTAATCTGAAGTGACTGTGTGTGTGTGTGTGTGTGTGTGTGTGTGTGTGTGTGTGTGTGTGTGTGTGTGTGTGTGTGTGTGTGTGTGTGTGTGTGTGTGTGTGCGTGCGTGCGTGCGTGCGTGCGTGTATGTATATATAACTGTCAGGGGTTTCCCATTAATGCCTTCTTAATTTGTGCCGTCACATACGTGGCTGAGAAAGAAAATGTTATTGTTAGTTTGACTGTTCTGTACGGAAGCTGAGAACGACCACGTGTTTATTTATTATAACGACTTAGTATTTCGTTATCTCGATATAACAATGTCAGTTTTCTCATGATTTCCCCCCCTCATTATGCTTGGGAAGTAGCCTGTGCGCTCTTTCAGCACCATGGAGCTGTCCAGGTGGTGTTGATTAGGGGCAATCACCAACTAACTAGTGTTAATATGAGTGTTCTTCTTGTAAAGCGCCTGTTATGTTCTGATCTAAAACCATAGTAGGCTACTTAATTCATAATTTATTTATATTTTATATAAATAAATTTATATTATATTTATATTATATATTATATTTATCACCGCATACAGTGCTGGCCTGGTTTTAGACTGCTTTGATTATGCAGCATTATCAGATGCTGTTAACTCCGTTTTCTCGTGATAACGACCAGTTGTTGTGCCAGTCGGCAGCAAAATCAGTTAAGCTGCGTTCACAGCGACCTATTAAAGTTTTTCGCTGGCATCGAGTTTACATACATAGTCAATGCAAACGAGCGATTGAGCGTATATTCGCCCGGGAGAAAAATCGCTGGGCGTCCGAGCGACAGAGACAGAGCGATAGGGAGAAAATACGCTCGTCGCCCGAGATGAAATATCCCAACTCGAGCGAAATTACGCTGGCATCAGTCGCTCGCTGTTCAACGCTGATTGGCTGGCGTGTGAGAGCGAGTCAAGGATCACACTGGCTTGGAACAAACCGCTGGTTTATTGTGTGGCAACAAACCGCATTGACAGCTGATTGACAGGCTGACAGCTGACATGAAGTGAAGTCTGTACTACCGGTATGGAGCTCGCAAGGGGAGCACGCTGATAGGCTTAGCTTGTAAACAACTACGGTGGCTCGTAGTGGACAAACAGCATGACATTGCGTAACGTTATAGCCCCCAGATGTCCGTCAATTCGTGTGCCTGTTGATGAGCGATTTAAACAGAGCGACAGAGCGATCCAAAGGGTTGAATCAAGCGACAGAGCGGAAAATAAATATCTCGGTGTGAACACAGCTTTAGTGTACAGTATACTGCGTACAGATTTCTAATCTGTTAGTGTAAACTGCCTCCAGATTTCTAGTCCTCAAGTGTAAACTGCCTCCCGACGCCAGTCAGAGCCACAAAGATGATATCAAACATGTTTGAATTTCAAAGTGAAAAGTCTTGTAGTGTATACTGCCTCGTCTGAGTCAGTTGTGTAGTGTGTTTCAGTCAGTTTTTTCAGTCGTGATGAAAAAATCGTAATTTTGTAGTGTAAACTCCCCAGTCTTTTCATAATCTGTTAAGATTTTCAAAGACTTCTAGTGTATCACAGCCTAACCCATAAGACTTTCATTCTCGATTCTCCGTGGATGTGCGCATACAGAAAAAAATCAAAAGAAACGACCTGTAGTTGGAACAGCCGCTCTCGAGCACAACATCTGTTCACTTCCGTGTCAGAATGAGGCGTTTGTGCCTGGAATAAACTGCAGAGCTCTCAGCACATTAAAACATGAAGAGGAGGTAAAGGCTGCCCATCTGCTTATATTATTACCCACATTATAATGATACAAAGCGGGTAGAAACTCTGCAATGTTCCTTTAAACAACACCAAGCAACATCACAGCTGTCACATCTCTCCACAAGATAACATTATGCATTCATTATTAACACAATAATATAGGCTTGTTTGTATAATATGCAGGCATGACTGCATTGCTTACAAAAGCACCCCCCACACACACGTGTCGCCCCCCGCCCACACACACCAGTTGGCCCAACTTCTGTGGGAAGCTTTGGTGTGTGTGTGTGTGTGTGTGTGTGTGTATATAACTGTGTGTGTGTGTGTGTGTGTGTGTGTGTATATAACTGTGTATAACTGTGTGTGTGTGTGTGTGTGTGTGTGTGTGAGATTCTTTAGTATGTAACTGTGTGTGTATGACTGTATGTTCGTGTGTTTGTCATTATGTGTGTGTGTGTCGTGACTTCCCGTGTTTTGTTTAGAGCATAACGGATAGCTTCCTGCGTCTATTGTTCCCTGATTGGCCGATAAAGGATAAATTATTCGTCTGTCTGTCTCTGATTGGCTGAATAGATAAAAAAGCTCATTTACTTGTTTGTCTGCGCTCTGATTGGCTGCTCTGACCTTTCAGAAGGTTGCACCGCTGCGTCGCCACAGATAACACCAGCTAATGATACACGTGTGTGTGTGTGTGTGTGTGTGTGTGTGTGTGTGTGTCTGTGTGTGTGTGTGTGTGTGTGTGGTATTTAACCCTGGCAAGCTAAATTAACAGCCGTCAAAGTTTTGGATATATTTGTGAAGCTGCTGTTCAGACCTGCTGTGTTTTTATTTGGTGTGGTTTATAGAAAAGTCAACATTTTATTGTCAGACACTTAGCTTTAGATATGGGGGAGCGGTTCACTGGAATAAACTTCCATTGCATTTAAAAAATACGGTGAACCATCATTCCTTCAAGAAGAAGGTCAAAACCTGGCTTTTTTGCCTAAGCAAAGTAGCCTACTGTTGTTACTGTTGTTGTTGTAACTGCAGGCGAGTTGTCGCTGTCATTGTTGCTGAATTTCCTTGCTTTTTTACTAGTGTTTTCTTCATCGAAATGTGTGCATATTTATCATTTGTAATTATTAATTGTTGGTCAGTTTTTACTGTCTGTGACGGCCCTGCCATTCAGACTGCCGCCATCTTCTTCTTCTTCTCTGCCACAAGATCAAGGACCACAATGGAAACAAGTCTGAGACTTTATTGTGCTTATGCTTGTCAACTTTTAAAGCTATGATGTATTTTGTATTGCTTTTTCTATTGCCGAATAAAATAAAATAAAATAAAATAAAATCAAGCTGAAAAGTTTGAGAAAAGAAAGGTCAAAACCCCATTTACGCCTGCTTTTTAAATGTGACCTGTATCTGGATAAGTTATCTGGATAATGGTCTCATTTAAAAACCAGGTGTAAATGAGGTGTTTGATCTGAACCCAATGCGAGCCAGACTACCTCCAGATGTGGTCAGGCAGATCTGATCACATTGTGATCACGATGCGTTTACAGCTTGCATTAAGATGCGTTTTTACTTATCCAGATAACATCCACATAACTTATCCGGATACAGATCTCATTTAAAAACCAGGTGTAAATGGGCTGAAAAAAGATTCATATTTGACTGGTTCACTGAATCATCTGTTGCTTAGATCACAGTACTTTTAGGGGGCTTTCACACATCTAGGACTGCAACTCACGATTATTTTCATTCTCGATTAATCTGTTGATTATTTATTATTCGATTAATCAATTCGTTGTTTGGTCTATAAAATGTCAGAAAATGATCAACAATGTGTATCACTTGACTTTTCCCCCAAAGCCCAAGATGACGTCCTCAAATGTCGTCTTTTGTCCTGATCAACAGTCCACAACCCAAAGAGAATCAGTTTACTGTCAGAGAAGATGTGAAAAAGAAAGTGGAAGGTTTTAGACTGGCCAAGTCAGTCTGCAGACTGAAACCCTATTTCATCTGCTAAAGAGGAGAGTGAAGGGAGAAACCCCCTGAAACAAACGACAACTGAAAGAGGCTGCAGTGAAAGTCTGGAAAATTTAATTTAATGGAGTTTGGTTAAATATTCGCTTAGTTTCCACTGTACTTATCGCATCTTTCTTTTATCGATACACCAATTTTTCCACCTCCCTCAAGCGTGAAAACTTTTTTAGCGATATTTGGCGTTTTATTTTTTATTTTGCAGCGTTTCCACTCAGGTATTTTAATGCGCAAATTGAAAATGTGCATTAAACAGGTAAAGTGGTGTGCACTTTACACTGCCGTGTGCAGTCTGTCGGGAGGAAAGCTAGTCTTTATCAGGGCATTGAGTTGAGGAGCAGGTAGTAATGTGTCTGTGTTTTGTTTTGTCTTGTTTGCTTTGTTTATGTTTTGCTGACTGAGAGGTTGAATGTTTCCCCATTGTTTAATAAAGGTCTTGTTAAAACTCAAAAATCTCTCTCTCCATCTTTTATCTCTCTCCCTCTTTCTCTGTCTCTCCTCTCTCTTTCTCTGTCTGTGTCTGTCTCTCCCCCTCTCCCTCCCTCTCTTTCTCTCCCTCTCTCTCCCTCCCTCCCTCCCTCCCTCTCCCTCTCAGGTAGTTGTTATCCCTGTCCGGAGTCAGTGGAGGTCAGGTGTGTGTGTGGCTCCACCGTCTTGGCCGTCCCGTGTGGGAGAGAGAGGAGCACCAAGCCCCCCCGCTGCAAGGAGCTCTGCAGGTACATGCAGGCATGCACACTAGGGCTGTCACTTTTTATTCAAAATTCGAATTTAACTTCGAATGTGGGGGATGAGGGCATGTTCAAATGTATAATTAACCTGTTCGATTTTTTTTTTTTTTAATTAACCAAAATTAACCAACTGCTGCTTGCTGGTAATGTTAATCCCATGTCAGAAAAAGTCTCCAGATTTGTCGCGTTAGTCTCTTCTGAGAAAGATTGTCTCCAGGGTCTGAAAAGTTGTCTCGAGTTGGATGCAGCCAATTTTTTTTTTTTTTATTAACCAAAAAACTTTGAATATATTTGAACATTTTGCGGGCAATTAAAGTTTGTTCGAACTTTATTTTGGGAAAAAGTGACAGCCCTAACGCGCACACACACACACACACACACACACACACACACACACACACACACACACACACACACACACACACACACAAAGGCGGGAGCTTCTAGATCAGGGGTGGGCAATTATTTTTCATGGGGGGCCACATGAGAAACCCAGATTGTTGCCGGGGGCCGAACAAATATTGTCATGCCGTAACCCATGGATGGGTAACTTTGATGATAGAGAGGGCCACAAAAAATGTCCTCGCTAACCAGGTTTTGCTGAGGGCCGAACGGCGCCAGTGTGAAAAATTTGGTACGTTTGAAGCCACGTTTAGAGGAATAACTCATTTTAAATTAACAGTTGTGATGTCATTATTCAGTCTTAACCACCAATATTTCATCCTTTTCTCACTCACTCCTATGTCACCACCTGCTCTCCCTGCCAGGCCTTTTTTGGCATTTTTTGACCACCTGCCAATATGGCTGCTAGATTTTAAAGTTACCAGCCAATTAGAATTTCCACTAGCCAAAATGTTTTTCTTGAAATAAATCAGAATATGAGTGGGTTAATTTAAGCATAAGTATCAGTAAGTGGCCCGGTATGATCAAAGCCTGTGTTGAGGGTCACACGAACAAAAATGCAGTCTTGAAGCTAAATAAATCCAAAACCAATGAGTTAATTATTTAAATTTCTAATTCAATGTAGCCTTTTAGTCATAAAGATTATTGAAAGATATTCCATATTCCAGACTGAAATGCTATAACAGAAGTGGAGTATTGGCCAGAATGACATGAACATTTGGACACTTATTCAGCGGGTATCTTGCATGTTGCGTTCAGGTGCACTGTGTAAAAAAAAAAAAAAATTTTTTTTTTTTTTTTTTTTTTTGCAATTCCATCGCGGGCCACACAGGTGGCGCCCGCGGGCCGCATCCGGCCCGCGGGCCATAATTTGCCCATGTATGTTCTAGATCTACCCATGGGATCGGGCGGCTGTGGCTCAGGAGGTAGAGCGGGTCGTCCACTAATCAGAAGGTTGGTGGTTCGATCCCCGGCTCCTCCAGTCCGCATGTCGAAGTGTCCTTGGGCAAGACACTGAACCCCGAATTGCTCCCGATGGCTGCGTGGCCACTGGCCACCTTCGGTGTGTGAATGGGTGAATGTAGGCACATTGTAAAGTGCTTTGGATAAAAGCGCTATATAAATGCAGTCCATTTACCATGATGGAAAATACTCAGGATATATTGGGAACAGAGGAATGACCTTAACAACTCTTCAAACATGTTTCATAGACTTCTTGTTTGTTGGTTGTTACAGTTAGACAGGAACAACTCTGTTAACTCATTGAGTGCCATGGACGAACATGTTCGTCATTTCAAATAGTAACGTAGAGTGCCAAGGACGAACATGTTCGTCAATTGCGTTTTTTGACGGTGGGGCGTCGATCAAAGCCTTCTGCCTCTCCTGTACAAATATTATAGCTATTGGAGGTCTATAACCTATTTTACAGAACCCTTAGGTGGCGACAGTGCTCTCCAGGTTAACAGAAAGGCAGAGAAAAACAGAGAATAAGTCGTTGGGGAAACGGAAATCGCATCGCATCCGTATGCATCGATATGCATGAAGCGTTTTAACGTTAGATGTGCCTGCAGCAGGCAGCAGCCAATCTGCTCCCACAATTGAGCTCCTCCATGTCCGCTGCAACAGCCCATTCGCATGATCAGCCGTTATTATTCTCAACTGGAAGCATACAGTAGTAGCCGGTGACAAACACACGCGGAAAAAGCTGGGTGTCGCGCACCCTTCACAGTGCAGAGCAAACTCAGGAGAGAGCCACCTCCCATACAGGAGGAGTGTGCAGCTGAGGCGGGGCGGGGCGGGGGGGGGGGGCACGCAGAGCAGCACACAACACTGACCCAGACAGACCCAGGCAGCAGGACAGACGCAAGCCAGAATATCCGATGCCCACCAGCAGCAAATCAAGATCAGCAAGAAGCTGCAACCAGCAGCGCACGCAGGGGCCAGCGCTGCTGGTTGCAGCTAAAAATATTATTCTGCCAAACAAAATTCCCTGGCCTTCACTGTTTTATTGAAGGAAATTATTTTTGAGGTGTGACTACATCAGAAAATTAGCTTCAGAGTCAGTGATGTGTTTGAAATGTTTAATTTCACAAAAGGGCCATTATCTCAGCTTCTAGAAAAAAACTGCTCTTTTTTGTTAAATCAAGCTATCTTCTCCGGCTGATAACTAAAGAACGGAAAATGATATCAATAAACCTGTTTTTGCTGATGATAGAAAAGAGTCTCATCGTTCTTTTTGCGTGTTCATTGTTTACATAGTAATATCACACAATATTCTGTGGGCCTCGAGAAATCACTGAAAAAAGCTCTGAAACTCTGGCACTGGGAGCGTCCGTTCTCCAAAAGTGGCTGGCACTCAATGAGTTAAGGTTATGGATAGGGGCTGGTCATGATTAAATAAGAAACATGTTCAGCTGATGTTGTAGTTAGGGCTTGTGGCTCTGAGGACCAGGGTTTGATTCCCAGTTAAGCCACACACATTTTTAACAAACGTTTTTCTTATTTGAAAACGTTGAGTTACGTCTGGGGATGCTCCCATCCGCGTTTTCTGCCTCCGATACCGATTCCGATATGTGGGGGTCCAGTATCGGCCGATACAGAGTACCAATCCGATACCAGTGCTTGACATTAACGGCTGTCCAGTTGCCCTTGGCAACCATAAAACAAAAAAATGGCCTGCGGTTGCCACAGTGGCAACCACATTTTAACATATAAACAATAGGGACAGCAAACAGCAAAATGTGCACCCCAAAATAAACATGTTTCTAATATTCCTAAGACCCTAAATCGATATTAACACATTGAGTGCCAAGGACGTCTCTGGACGTCCTAAAAAAATGTAACGAGGAGTGCCAAGGACGTCTGTGGACGTCCTAAAATCATAATTCATATTATTCCATAATTCTGCTGTTTAAGGTCGTACCTAGCCAGTGAGCATGAATCCCTTCAAGGGATCACACGGCGCCACCTTAAACATCGACAGGGAAGCTGCGCCACCCACCTCAGATCCTTTACTTTGTGCATGAGACAGCAGGGAAAGACGTGATCAAAGAGGAAACCGATGCATGCTTCAGCCAGAGCCGTATAGTTTGCTCTGTCTGCAGCGGAGAGTGGGCTCGGCTGCATCCGCGCTCACAACTGAGCTCTTATGCTTCTATCTATCTCCAGACGATTCCCTGCCAGAAAGCCAGCATCCGAAGCCGAACGGCCAAGCCTTTTCGTTCAGTCGCGTTTTGCATTTCCTTGATGCGCGCTGGGATCCGTCCGGGGCAAAAACGGAGTCGAGAAAACAAACTCTGTGCGTGTGGGGAGGAGCCCACAGCTCAGAGGTGGAGAAGGGGGGGGGGGAGAGGGGGGGGGGGGGCACGCAGGCTGCACAGAAACCACACCACGCCACCACATCAGAAAACACCAGCCAGAGTCAGTGAATGTGCTCGAAATTAGAGTGCAAAAGGTATTCATAAAAGTGACTATATCTTGGAAAGTAAAAAAAAACGACAGAAAACCCTTGAAAGTGCACTTTTTTCAGAGGCTGTCATTTCATAATGGAACTGTCTAGAAACAAAATTTCTTCTGTGGAAGAAGCAGGAGTGTTCAATGTTTCATTAAAGTTCAGCCCCGTCAATATAGCCCTAATAGAAACAATTCTATAGCTGTTTTCAACTGAATGGAAGTGAATCTGGCACAGGCTGCAGACAATTTTACTGAAGCGCTGTGGCACTCAATGTGTTAATAAGATTGCATCACACACAGACTCTCTCTCATCTCCCCGATGCAGCCCTGCCACTCCGCAGTCGCTAGACATCAGCTTTTGGTTGCCGAAACTGTAATATGGTTGCCATTCTTAGTCACCTTATATTTGAGTAATTAAGATCCTATGCACTTAGTCAACTGCCATGGGTTGGTGGTACAATATCGAAATGATTCCTGTCAGAGAATCCTTTGTTGTTTGAAGTTTGATTATTTCCATGAACTGAGCTGAACATACAGATATTACAGGGTCTGAAATAAACATAAGCAAATAAATGGTCTTGAGTTTAATGTAAATCCAACAAATATGACAAGTTATTTCTGTTATACAATAGCTAAGTACACTGTGTTGTGAGATAAGTAACTAACGTTACCTCTCTTGTTTAGCACATATTAACAGATTGTCTTAATAAGGGAGAGTAATAAACATTTCAACTGTGTCCATACACCAATAAAGCCATACAGAATTAGGCTACTATTATTAGCACACAATAATCAACATTAGCCTACATTAGCCTGACCAGCACTGATAATAACGTAAGGTAACTTCATCTGAAAAGTAGGGTACTTAAACCATCAGTCAATTGAGCAAGACGTCGGCAAGTAGGCTATGCTAAACAAACAAACAGAATGAGGTAGAATTATTCACAACATAAATATCACAGCTTACATGTAGGCTATGTCCGTACGGGGTTATAGACAGTCCATATTATTGTCTCTGGACAGCGTTTCACCGTTAATGATCGTTAACTAGCTGCAGGCTGCATCAGGGAGATGAGAGAGGGTCCGTGTGTGATGTCACCTTATCAACAGGGCAGCCCTGTGTCAAACTGGTTGGCGTAGCTAGCGTGAAATACCTCCAAATAGGTGATCCTTTGGCTTGCTCCATGCTGTTAGCTGCTCCTGCCTAGCCTACCTCAGCTTGTTTAGAAACAGTCTACCAGGCGTGCTGAGCACGTTGCTAGCGTATGACGTCACACGCTGCACACACATAGAATTAGAGTGAATAGAATGGCCCCTATGGATCGGTCTATGGATCGGGCCATTTTGCCACCGATACCCGATCTAGAATTTTGTGCTATATCGGGGCCGATACCCGATACCAGTATCGGATCGGCGCACCCCTAGTTACATCCCAAAAGATTGGTTATTATTGGGATTGGGTTAGGCAAGTACAACAAGTTGGTTAGGGTTTGGGTTTGGTCGTGGTTAAATAAGAAAAGCTTAACCTTAACCAAGTTGTTCTTGCCGAACCCGAACCATAACAACATCCTTAAAACAAAAACAAAAAGTCAATGATACATGTTGTTGAGTTGTATGGCGATTCCTCTGTGCTCGGCCTTCTTTGGGCAGCAAGGTATTCTGGGTATTTCCGCCACATTGGGAGATCCAGAAGCTCCCACCCCAAGGCCAGTTTGGACCAGGATTTATGGGCTGTTTCTCAGGTGACCAATCATCATAGCGGAGACGCTGGCCGTTTCCCATAGCAACAACACAGAAAAGTGAATGTGACGGTGTAGTAGGGGTGGGCGATATGGCAAAAATATATCAAGATTTTTACAGGCAGGATCACGATCCACGATCTTATCACGATTCTTTTTCATATTGGTTTTTAAGACTCGGTTGGTTTTTAACGACTATTTTCATGTCGTTCATTTACGCTGAGTTTCCAATAATTCATATGCTAAAAAATAATGTTCACAAGCATGCAAACACTCTATTTATCTATCTATCTATCTATCTATCTATCTATCTATCTATCTATCTATCTATCTATCTCTTGGTCCACTGTTATTTTTACAGTAGGTTTGGGCGAAGGGACGAATATATTGGCTATCTGCGTTTGAGTTGCGTGATTGTCATTTGTCAATTTGCTAATTTAATGGAGAGAGAGAGACTGACAAGGCAAGCCCTGGTTAACTCATTGAATGCCATGGACGTCCTTCGACGTCCAATTAAATAGTGACGTAGAATGCCACGGACGTCCTTCGACGTCCAATGCGTTTTTTGACGGTGGGACGTCGATCAAAGCCTTCCGCAGCTCCTGTACAACTATAGTAGCTATTGGAGGTGTATAACCTATTTTACGGACTCATTAGGTGGCGACAGTGCTTGCTCGGTGCAGTCCAGATTAGAGACAGGTCCGAGAAACAGCCTAAAAGCCGTGGATCAAAGACAACCCGATGCATGCTCCCAGAGCCATTTGCTCTGTCGCGGGAGCTGACATTGGCTCCGAACAGGAGTCAATCCGCGCTCACAACTGAGCCCCTCTGTCCCTGTCTGTCTGACTGTCTGTCTGTATAGTTTCTCCACCCGATTAGCAGACAGGAAAGCAGCCCCTGACGCCAAACCATTCAGCAATCCGGGTTGGCTCTTCCCTGCTGTGGCGCTGAGAGCCGACAGCAGCAGACAAACGCAGCACTCCGAAAATATAATGGTTGCGTGAGGCTGTGTGCAGTGTGGGGAGGAGTTTACGGGGGGAGGGGGGGAGGGGGGTGGTGCACGCAGGGCATCACACAACAACTACGTCACTACATCAGAAAATATTATCTTCAGACTCAGTGAATGTGCTTGAAATGCTGCATTTCACAAAAGGCGGATTATCTCAGCTAATAATTTGAAAAGCCTGAAAACGCTGAAAACAACCTATCTTCTCCGGCTCATAACTAAAGAACGGAAAATGGTATCAATAAACTTTTTTTTGCTGATGATACAATAGAGCCAGCTCGTTCTTGTGCGTGTTCGGTGTTTACATAGTAATATCACACAATATTCTGTGGGCCTCGAGAAATCACTGAAAACGCTCTGAAAACTCTGGCACTGGGAGCATCCGTTCTCCAAAAGTGGCTGGCACTGAATGAGTTAAGTGTGTGTGTGTGTGTGTGTGTGTGTGTGTGTGTGTGTGTGTGTGTGTGTGTGTGTGTGTCTCTCAAACTAACTGCCCCTCCGTGTTGTCCTCCATGCTGCTGCACTTTGCAAAGTGAAAAGGGGGAGGGGAGGAAAACTTGGGAAGCTCTTTCAGACATAGAAATGCAACTGATAGAATGTGCACTGCATGTAGCGCGATTCTAACGATCTGTCTGGAAAGGCAGATCGTGGAGCCATTCTGATCATGAACGATCTAAGATCGTCATATCGCCCACCCCTACTGTGTAGCAAAAGGAAGTCACTGTAGCAGCGATCTTAAAGGCAGTATGGGTTATACCGGACATGTATTGTAAATATCTGCTTAGCCTTTGGTTGTTGCACAACACTCAGTATTGCTAGAAGAGCTAACCAGCCGGTTACTGAGCTAGCAGCTGCTAAGTTAATGTGATCTTTTTCTTTTCTTTTTTTAATAGCTTTTTCCACATCAAAAACGTTACGTGTGGTGTGAACAGCGCCTAATGGTTTTGGGTCTTGGAAGGGTTCTGACTTCCACAAAGTCCGCCAAAGGTCCTGAATTTTCCATGAAGCCTGTGAGCAGTTTTCATGTAAAGCCGTCTCCTCTCTCTCTCCCCCTCCAGATGCCCCTCCTCCTGCCACCACCCTGTGCGAGAGGGTCACCGCTGTCACCCTGGGCCCTGCCCCCCCTGCAGACAGCCCTGCCTGCTGGCCCTGCCCCACTGCAGCCACCACTGCCCCCAGCCCTGTCACGACCGCGTGCTGGTCAAGTCCCAACAGGTAACCTCAGCACTGTCACGACCGCGTGCTGGTCAAGTCCCAACAGGTAACCAGCTGCCCCCTGCCCTGGGAAGCCGATGGGGTATGAGTCCTGGTCGCGTGTATGCTTTTTGCATGAACTGAATCTTTGCCCTAACCGCAACTTCGCAAGGTTAAACCTTCAGAAAACTTCACGCCACTTGTAACTTCAGATATGATTTGTTCGCCTTTTTGTGATCATCCATTTACATGTAGTTTTTTTACACCCTTCTACTGCAGCCTGCCTGCAATCAGACTGCAGTCAAGCCAGCCTCCACTCCCAAATACACAGTCAAACTAGCTGCTGCGTTATTTGACGGTGCGTTGATACAGTCGATTGTCACAAAATGCAGCATCATGTTCTGGTCATTGACTTGTTATTTTTCTCAGATCACCATCACAGTTTAAAATGTTTAATTGCATTGCTTTCATAGTAACGTTAAATCGCTGCGTGGGTGACACTCTGCAGCCCCCAATATACTACTACTATAGAATCAGAGATGATTACTTTTAAAAGCCAAGAAAAAACAATCCGTTTGACTACTTAAATAATGTCATATGCATAAAGTGACATATATCCACGTAATTATTGTGTCATATTATGCATAAAGTGCATATCCGCTCTGCTGCATAGCGGGTAGGGGTGTCACGGTTATGGGGTGGGACAAAATATCGATACTCACGGTATCGCGATATTTCCACTTGCGATACGTTATCGATACACTGGCACCAAGTATCGATATGTTTTTTTTATTTTTTTTTTATTATTTTTTTAACTCATTGAGTGCCATGGACGCAGGGCAGGACACAACTACACCACATCACTACATCAGAAAATATTACCTAGAGTCAGTGAATGTGCTTGAAATGCTGCATTTCACAAAAGGCTGAATATCTCAGCTTATAATTTGAAATGCCTGAAAACGCTGAAAACAACCTATCTTCTCCGGCTCATAACTAAAGAACGGAAAATGGTATCAATAAACTTTTTTTTGCTGATGATACAATAGTCTCCTTGTTCTTTTTGCGTGTTCTGTGTTTACATAGTAATATCACACAATATTCTGTGGGCCTCGAGAAATCACTGAAAACGCTCTGAAAACTCTGGCACTGGGAGCGTCCGTTCTCCAAAAGTGGCTGGCACTCAATGAGTTAATAAACAGGCTAAAATATTATGCTGTGTGTGGTAGTTGAAACATAGTTTCAAGTTGACGTTTATTTATGTTTGTAGTTGAAACAAAAACATAAATACTGTAGGCTACATGAATGGAAATGTTTGATCATTAATATCTACTTTTAGAAATTATATAGGTAGGTAGGTTATATATGTTTTCTTGTTTTAATAATAATAATAAAAAGACTTAATGTGTAACTTTTCCTCCGTGGTATCGAAAATGGTATGAGTGAGAGAGTTCATGTCAATTCTGCTAATAAATACATAATACCTGCTTCTTGCCTTTTAGGGGTATTTCTTTCTCTTCAGTTACACAGATATCGTGATGTATCGTAGGTTAAATTTCTTCCAATATATCGATTATCGCAGAATCGCTGTATCGTGATAATATCGTTATCGAGGGCCAAGTATCGTGACCATATCGTATCGTGAGTTACTCCACGATTCCCACCCCTAGTCACGGTATGTGTATTCGTCGCGTGACGTCAGGTTCGGTGCGTGTAGCTATACGACAAATACGTCAAAACACACTCCCTTAATAACGTTCATCATAATCGTCAATATCCAAATCATCTTGTGCTGTTTGAACATTGCACATCAGAAAAGATCAACAACTCACCCTAGCACCATGTATTCAGGTCCTGCTGTCCTTCCTTGCGTCCACATGGCTGTGCTGAATGTTGGTAGAGTGGTTAACGTTATATGCCAGTTTTATCTGACACAGCCGACATACAACCATATTTTCATTTACTGCATCAAAATATGGCCAAACTGTGCTGGTTTTATGAGATGTCATCTCCCTTCTGCTCATTTCCACTATGCCTGCTTTGTTTACTTTACATCCGGGCATTAGAGGAGAGGGACTGTAGTGGCTGGTAAGGACTACAGGGCCATGCTGTACCAATGTATGACACTAGGTGGAGCACTAGTACTGTCTGTTCAAAATAAATGCCACAGGTTCAAAATGAAATTTATTTTATTTTTTGAAAAATAAAAACAAACCTAACCTTATGCATTTGGGATTCTTTTCTTGCTTTTTTCCCCGTTGTACCGAACTCGTACCGAACCGTGTCCCCGAAACTGAGGTACGTACCAAACCGTGACTTGTGTGCACTGCGACACCCCTAATAGCGGGCGATCTTCATTCATCTTTCCAAAGTATTTTCCAAGCTTGCGAATTCGGTGCGAGCGAGTGGATGTGGCGTGACAGTTTAGGTGGAAAAAAAAGTCAGCGTTACAGAACATAATTAACAAAAAGTCAAGCTGCCAAAAGTACAATTGTAAACTCCCTGATCGCCATAAAGAGGCGGGATGGGTGAGTAAAGCAAATAGCAGCAGACCCCTACAGAGCTTCCATGGAAGTTACTAATAACAAAACAGCAAATAGCAGCTAAATAGCCATAGCTGCTGCTACAGGCTGGCTTTACATGGTGAAACTGACGTGAAATTAAGTTGCAAATGATTTGCAAGGTCAGCTGCAACAGTTGCAAAACTCTCAACTTTGTGAAACTAGTTTCATGCAATAGCCAATCAAAACGCTGATGAGTAGGCTATTAATGCAGTAAATGCACTGATCTGGTCTCTCTTCTTATTATCTGTGACAGCCATAAAGAAAGAAAGTAGCCAGCGGCAGAAGAAAACCTGATACAAGGCGTCCGAATTGATATTATCCAGCTAGAAAACGATACAAAATAAGATACATGGACGTTTACATGGACTTGAGTATCCCGGTTATGAGGCTTATCCTGGTTTTGAGCATATAATCGGGATATGGAGTTTAGATGGCGCGAAATAGCCGAAAAACATTGCGATATTCTTTAGAGGCCATATCGCCCAGCCCTACTATCATGTGAAGGCAGCTTTATGCTGGTCCTCATAGAGTACTACAGGGATCAGCTTCATGCTGGTCCTCATAGAGTACTACAGGGATCAGCTTCATGCTGGTCCTCATAGAGTACTACAGGGATCAGCTTCATGCTGGTCCTCATAGAGTACTACAGAGATCAGCTTTATGCTGGTCCTCATAGAGTACTACAGAGATCAGCTTTATGCTGGTCCTCATAGAGTACTACAGAGATCAGCTTTATGCTGGTCCTCATAGAGTACTACAGAGATCAGCTTTATGCTGGTCCTCATAGAGTACTACAGAGATCAGCTTTATGCTGGTCCTCATAGAGTACTACAGGGATCAGCTTCATGCTGGTCCTCATAGAGTACTACAGGGATCAGCTTCATGCTGGTCCTCATAGAGTACTACAGAGATCAGCTTTATGCTGGTCCTCATAGAGTACTACAGAGATCAGCTTCATGCTGGTCCTCATAGAGTACTACAGAGATCAGCTTCATGCTGGTCCTCATAGAGTACTACAGAGATCAGCTTTATGCTGGTCCTCATAGAGTACTACAGAGATCAGCTTTATGCTGGTCCTCATAGAGTACTACAGAGATCAGCTTTATGCTGGTCCTCATAGAGTACTACAGAGATCAGCTTCATGCTGGTCCTCATAGAGTACTACAGGGATCAGCTTTATGCTGGTCCTCATAGAGTACTACAGAGATCAGCTTTATGCTGGTCCTCATAGAGTACTACAGGGATCAGCTTTATGCTGGTCCTCATAGAGTACTACAGAGATCAGCTTTATGCTGGTCCTCATAGAGTACTACAGAGATCAGCTTTATGCTGGTCCTCATAGAGTACTACAGAGATCAGCTTTATGCTGGTCCTCATAGAGTACTACAGGGATCAGCTTTATGCTGGTCCTCATAGAGTACTACAGGGATCAGCTTTATGCTGGTCCTCATAGAGTACTACAGAGATCAGCTTTATGCTGGTCCTCATAGAGTACTACAGAGATCAGCTTTATGCTGGTCCTCATAGAGTACTACAGAGATCAGCTTTATGCTGGTCCTCATAGAGTACTACAGAGATCAGCTTTATGCTGGTCCTCATAGAGTACTACAGAGATCAGCTTTATGCTGGTCCTCATAGAGTACTACAGGATGACTGCAGGGATCTTTTTGTAGAGGAACCTGGAAGTTAGCATCACTAATTTAATTAGCCTCGTTCCTCGTCTGGAAGTCAATGGGATTTTTGTATGGGGGTTTTGGTGCCTGAAATAAGGTCTGTGGTTAATAAAAGTGTATGAAACTAATCTTTGTGTTCAGTAAGAGAATCTTCACAAATGACGACCACTTTTATGATTTTTGAAGCGTAAATGTGATCGTATATACTGTATATCATGTACAGACTGTGATAAATGTGTGTCAACCTTATCACTGTCATCTGTCTGATAAATGCTTCCTTTCCTGCTACTTCCTATCACACCATCTGACACAATACGCCAACAACAACCTCTGTGTGTGTGTGTGTGTGTGTGTGTGTGTGTGTGTGTGTGTGTAGGTGCAGTTGGCTGGGCCATGGGAGCAGCCGTCTGAGCCAGCGTTTGTGAAGAAAGCCCTCCCCTGTCCACCCTGTCATGTCCCTATACCAACGTATGTTACACACACACACACACACACACACACACACACACACACACACAGCCGAGGATAGAAGATTAAATGCCGAAATGCCACCAGCTGCAGTACGGCTGTCAGAACAGACTCTCCCACATGTTAACAGATGGGCATCATATGCAGTACGGCAAAAACACACAGCTGTTCTATTTCTGTGGATCCACAAGAGTCTGACAAGATGACACACACAGATTGACACACTGTGTGATTGTGGGCTGTCCCAGACGGAAAATGTCCAACATGAAAGAAACGGGCATCTTATCTTATCTTATCTTATCTTATCTTATCTTATCTTTGGTCGCAGCTACAAAAACATTTGTCTTGCCCAGTGAGAGAGGTTGAAAGACAGCCATTGTCACAGTCTTGCAACCAAAGATAACCTAGGACAAATTGTGACAGTGTCAGAAATGTAGGGTGACGGCTATGACGTCTGATAACAACCAATAGAAATGCCACATGATCATATCAGTATAGATCAGACCTGGGCATTATGCGGCCCGGGGGCCAGAACCGGGCGAGAATGATGGTTCTGCCTGGCCCGGGAGGTCTAAGACAAACCACACCATTTTACTTATGAAGCTAAAATAATCAAATATTAGATGAGCTAAATTGGCTGTTTGGAGTGATTTTCAAGATAATAAATGCTGAAGAATAAGTGCACAATTTGAGGTTATGACATTTTTGTCCGGTGTACGATCTTAAACCGGTTTGATTTCATGCCAACCAGCTGAACCGACATGTATCAATGCCAGGTTCTGGCAAATTAAAAGGCAGCCTCAGCAAAACCTATGCCGACGGTTTCACAAGGCTAAATCCAACTTGTATTGCATTAGTAATAAGCAACATGACAACGTGATTAATCTAATGTTTATTAGTTATATAGTTTGTTTATAGACAAACTACCAGAGTCACTGAGAGCTGTGTACTGATGAAGCAAAGTAGCAACATGAACGAAGGAGATCAAATTTCACGAGAGGGGGAGATGTGCACAGCACACTGAGTTTGTTTTGGGCTGAAGATGATTTTTATAAACGGGACACTGAAGCAGTCACCACTCACCTGGCTAAAGATATGGTGTCCTTCAAAACAGTGGAAAAGGAGTCCTTTAAATCCATGCTTCTGATAGGCTACTCGACCGTCAATACGACCCCCCAGGTCAAACGTATTTCTCTAAAGTTGCCATCCTTGAGCTCAATTGCACAACAAACTGAGAAACACGGTTCAAGTTTTCATCTCAGAGGGCCATAACTTTGTGCTGATGACGGACATGTTGTCACGTATGAATATGACACCATATATCTGGCTGATGCTTCATTTAATAAATAAGCAAACACTGTTGTTGTTTTCTTGCTTAATATCTTCTCTGTTGTTATGGTGTCTTGTGTCCTTTTTATGCCTCCGCCGGCGATAGCCAGGCCGGAGGCATAAAAAGGATGGATCCGGGTTGTCCGTACGTCCGTCTGTCCGTACGATGTTCGTTAACGCGATATCTGAGGAACGCCTTGACGGAATTTCATCAAATTTGTCTCAAACATCGACTTGGACTCAAGGATAAACTGATTAGACTTTGAGGGTTAAAGGTCAAAGTTCAAGGTCACTGTGACCTCACACACCCAATTTCCAAGCTCTGTAATGCAACATCTCAGGAACGCCTTGACAGAATTTCTTCCAATTTGCCTCAAATGGCGATTTGGACTCAAGAATGAACTAATGGCGGAGGCATAAATCCGCGGTGCGGTCGTTCTAGTTTATTGAAGCAATATCACATGAGAGGGAGTGATCTTGTATCGTCACGGCTGTGATTCAGTCGAAGATAATCACAGCCGTGACAATATTAGACAACAACAGCACGACCTCGAGTGTGATGTTGCTTTTATACAACAGTTGTACAGCATAAACAAAGCTGTTCATCAAGTAATAATAGCATTGTTTTAAGTCATTTGCGACAACAGATGATTTCTGTCTGCCAAGCAAGCAACAACAACAACAGGTCAAATTCCTGCCTGCAGTTTCCTGACTGCAAGCTAGCTACGCTAACGTTAGCTACTTTGAGCTTAGCACAGACAATTTCAGTTGACTGTTCATAATTAAAGTTAAATCCTTACAGTATCGTTGTCCCTGAACGCAGCTTTGAACGTAGCAAGGACACGTTTAGAACAGCTGTGAAGCGGAGTGATATATACAGAGTGAAGCGCCCATGATGTTATCGTGAAATATCAGCAAGGCTAGGATCCCTCTTGTCCAATCAAATTGCTCCCCCGGAGCGAACTGTTGTATATTTCAATATAAGAAATGTAAAACAACAACAAAACAAACAAAAACAACAACAACAACAGGGTGATCAGAACCTGAGGACCCTGTCAGGATTATCCCTCATCATTACATAGCTATATATACATACATAAATCATATTTGTGTCGTATATGTGTACGATCAGATGATACAACAGCATGACAGAATGTAGAGCGACTACAGACAGAATAGAGTAGAAGTGAAGTCCAGTAGAGACACAGGGAGTCTGGCTGGAACATGAGAGCCATTGTTCTTTGTTTTCACCATGTGGTGTCCAGACCACACACACATATGCACGCGTGCACACACACATACACACACACACACGCACACACACACACACACACACACACACACACACACACACACACACACACACACACACACACACACACACACACAGCATGCAGTGTGTTTGATATCTCAGCTCTAATGTCCCGTGACACGACCAAAACACCTCAGTGTGTATGTGTGTGTGTGTGTGTGTGTGCGTGTGTGTTTGTGCGTGCGCCCATATCTGAACGTACAACACACACCCTCATCAGCGTCACTCATGTTTGTGGCTGTTGGCTATAGAGTACCTCACACACACACTGGATGTTGGCCAGAGTGTGTGTGTGTGTGTGTGTGTGTACACAGTGCAGTGTTGTGCCTCTCTACACACTACACACACACACTGTACACACAAACACACACTCTTCGGAGTGCCAGCTGCCTGCAGCTTTCTGACACACTCAACAACCAACACTACTGCCTGTGTGTGTGTGTGTGTGTGTGTGTGTGTGTGTGTGTGTGTGTGCGTGCGCGTGCGTGCGTGCGTGCGTGCGTGCGTTCGTTCGTGCGTGTGTGTTGGAGGACCCTCTGGAGGCTCTGTTGTCCAAAAACAATAAAACACCATAAAGACTAAAAACTAGCAGTAAAGCTGTATTCACACCTGGCTTATTTGGGGCAGTTGTTTGAAAACCAGGATAATTTCCCCCCTTGGTGTGGTTTATTTGAGCAGGTGTGAACAACACAGCACATCACACTCCCATGGGACAAAACCAGCAGACCGAGACGAGGTCGATCTGGTTCCAAACAAACTGGTACGGTTCGTTTGTGGTGAGAAAGTGTTTGGACCTCGATCCCACACAACTGCAGGAAGCCTCACGCATTTTTGGAGAAAAACAACATGTTCAACATGTTCCTGTTTTGGTGACTGGTGAAAGTAGCGTTTGCGTGGATCAACTTTTGGGGATTTTATTTTAATCGTCAGCAGTTTGGACTGGACCAATTTACCTCACTGGTCTTGTATGGCAAATACCAACAAGTGGTGGTCTCATCAGAGCCAGCCTTCTTCTGTGATGAGATTGTCTCATTGCAACATCTTCATTGTTTAATATTATTTTATTATCTTGACAGACATTCTTATGAGAAAAGTGTAAATTATGCTTGACGTATCCGTGGGGGTCGCGAGTGTCCGTGCGGCCAAGTCAGGTCACACCAGCAGGCACGTCCCTTCGTGAGGCTTCCGACGGGTTTTCGCCTTGCCGTGCACATCCTAGATCTTCTAACTGGGTGGACAAAGTGGAGTTTTCAAAATAACGGTCACTTCAGCGAGGAGAAACCACACGGAGTATAAAAGGGCAAAATGTCTTCTCGTAGGGGTGGGGGGAAAAATCAATACACCATAGTATCGTGATATTTTGCCTGACGATATTGTATCGATATTTGGACGCCAAGTATCGATATATATATATATTTTTGCAGGCCATGCCATGTCAGGCCACCGGGCATCTGCCCGAAGTGCCCGATGTTGCAGTCCACGCCTGCAGTGGCGTATTGAGTCCAGAGAAGCTTAATAATGTAGCCTACATGTAGGGCAAAAAAAAACACTGCATGTTTTACTTCCGGTGAGGTCAAGGAAAAGGTAGGAAAAGCAGTTGGACAATATATAGAAATATCGCAATATATCGCAATATCGCAATACTATCGTATCGTGACTCAAGTATCGTTTTAGTATCGTATCGTGGGCATCTGGTGTTTCCCACCCCTACTCGTCACGTTTGTCTCTCATTTCCATGTGACAGTCCGTACTGTACGTCCACACAGACACTTCTACAGAGGCACCATAGAAAGCCTGCTGACAGGCAGCTTCACTGCCTGGTTCTGCAGCTGCACCGTCAAAGTGCTGGACAGAGTGGTGCGCTCAGCCAAGCACAGCATGAGATGCAGACTGCCCAACCTGCAGGAACTGTCCAATCAGAGGTGCCTCAGGAAAGCCCAGAAGGTCATGAAGGACTCGACCCACCCACACAACAGCCTGTTCTCCTTGTTACCGTCACATCACTGCTGCACAACTTGCCCTGACTGCACCTTCTACCGACAAACTGCTATTTTTATTATTCTCTTATTTCTGTTCTATTGTGTTTAACGCTGTCTGCCTTATTTACGTACGTTACACGTATTTACTTGTTTACCTCTTTACATGATTATGTACTTACTGTGTCTACTTTATTATGTATCTACTGTACAGTACTTGCACTGTCTTGTAATGGAGCCCCCTATAAGAATTTCACACGTGCTTACTTGTACAACGGAGTGACAATAAATATCTTGAATCTTGAATGTCTAGCATCATTCATGCTTAATCCTCTATAGTCTCCATGATAGTGCTATATACCAATCACAATGTTGTTTACAATAACATCCGGGTAGACAAACCCTGCGTCACGTACATACAAAGTCTGTACATACAAAGTCTGTACATACGATTTAATGCAGCAAAGCTGAGAAAATGGTTAAGTGTAAAAGATATTCATATCTCATTAAAGCCCCAATCAGTAAGATTTTTGACATTTTTTACTGTAATATAACAGCTTTTTAGTCACAGGACATGGTAGATTGACTTGTAACAGGGAGACCCTCGTCTTTATTTATCCCACACCGCCCTCCATTGGCCAGCACTGGGACTAAGCAGTTTGTCTGCCACGTCCCGTAGCAAGAAAAAAGAAAAAAGAAAAGCATGCGCGCATGCGCTGTACAGCGGAAGCGCTGTGTTCATGAAAACAAGGAAGTAACTCGATTCGGATTTGCTACGAAAATGATGTTTCACGGAACTATGGATTATTATTTCATCACGGGTTGAGTACCCGATGTCACAACATGTACATAGAGCTTTCTGGCGCTGTGTTTTGTTGACTTTGAACGGCGATATCGTTATCGATACTATTGGACCTAGAGGGCGCAGTCTCACCAACAGTAAAACTTGGAAAACTTACTTAATGGGGCTTTAAATAACAACACTTTCACTAGCGTTAGTATGGAGACCTATTTACCAGTTGGGGCACAGAATAAAAATATTGAGGCCTGGAGGGATTTCGAAACGTACCCCGACCGCAACGGTGGGGGCCCTCGCTGGCGACGCTAAACTGCCCTCTCGCAGATCTCTCCATCTCCATTGACAATACCACTGTGCTTCCCTCCCAAACAGCTAAGAACCTTCAGCTCATTCAGAACGCTGCAGCCCGTCTGGTATTCAACCAACCCAAATTCTCTCATGTCACTCCCCTCTTCCGGGACCTGCACTGGCTTCCCATCTCGGCATGCATCAAATTCAAGACACTGGTACTGGCCTACAGGGCAGTACACCAGTCAGCTCCTCTCTACCTACAATCTATGGTCAGGCTCTAAACCTCCCTCCGCTCCTTCACCAGTGCAGGACGCCTCGCCCCTCCTCCGCTATGGGGGCTCAAAAGTCGCTCATCCTGATCGTGACTCTTCTCGTCCCTGGCACTGCAATGGTGGAATGAGCTCCCCCCTATGGTCAGGACGGCCGCTTCACTGCCAATCTTTCAGCAAAAACTTAAAACACACCTTTTCAGGCTCCACCTGGCCCCTTCTTGAACTAACATCTTTTCTCTCTCTCTAAAAAAAAAAAACTCTATTCCTTCAAGAGTTGTAGCTGTCATAGATTATGTTGCATAGTTGATTTCTCTATTGTTGACAAAATGTTTTATTGTAAGTCGCTTTGGATAAAAGCATCTGCCAAATGACGTAATGTAATGTAAACTTTTAGCTAACCTGTTCGCATCTATGTTCGCAATCGAAAGTATCATCATACTATGGGATGCGATGCGAACAGTTGTATTACGGGATGTGCGTTTCCCAGGCAACGACACACGTTGACAGACACGTTTGGAACAGCGCCGCATGCTGGCACGATGCTTCTAAAAGCAAAATGCTTATTGTTTTGAATGATTTTGCATCTTCTATTACTGCCAAAACCGTTAACACCAGTATTGTTGTATTGTAATAATATGCCATAAAGGTTTATTGAAATTTTGGGGAGAGCAGGGGAAAAAAAGCAAAAAAAAAGAAAGAAAAGATGATGATAATAATTTTAGAACTGTAGAATGGTAGGGGAAACACTGGCTTGAGTTAAGCCAAAACTAGCAGCTAGGCCGACCGGTGGTGAGCTGTCACATTGAATAGATTTGGTTGATCAACACAGTACATAAAATAAGCACAACCAAACGTCAGATGGGTCGTCCCACCGTGTTTAACTAGGGTTTATCTTGAACCTTCCAATTACAGCTGAAAACGACAACGGATATAAACAATAAACAATTTTGTGATATCTCCACAATTCAAATCAATCAGCAGGTGTCTACCCAGAAGTGACCTTTGTTGTTAGCACAACGTTGCGGTGATTGGGTCTCTAGGCAGACATTGGCACAGTGGGCACAGAGTGGTTTGTTACCATGGATCATGTGATGGGGCCTTAAGGCAGACAGCGGGGCGTGGGATGGGGGATGTGAGTGAGCAGGACGTCCTGAGTGGGCGGTGCACTAACCCTCTGCTGTGCTCTGTGTTCCTACAGGGCCTGTTTTGGAGAACATGAGGTGAGACACACTGCACCTTACTAAATGACCTCCTCCTACAGTCAGAGGTCTCTTCTCTAGCTTTTCATCACTCCTTCATGTCTCCTCCCTTCTCACCTCTCTTTTCCTTTCCTCTCCTCTCCGCAGACTTCTGTCTCCTTCTTCCCAATGTCCTCCACTAGCTTGTCCTCTTCCTATTATTATGAGCAATTTAATGTGATCCATTCAACTCTCTCTCTCTCTCTCTGCCTGCCTAGGAGTGTCTCTCTCTCTTCCCCTCGCTCTCTCTCTCTGTCTGTTTGTCTTTCTCTCTTAATCTCTCACGTCTTCTCTTCTTTTTCCTATCCACCTCTCTCTCCATCCATTGTACTCGTCCTTCTCTCTATCACGCCCTTGCATTTCATCCCATTTAGTGGTTTAGTATTCAACACACACACTCTCTCTCTCACACACACACACACACACACACACACACTCACACACACACACACTCTCTCTCTCTCTCCCTCTCTCTCTTAGACAGACAGACACACACACACACACACACACACACTCATTCACCTTCAGACAAGGTTTTAGAAACACTTGTGGTTTCAGAAAGAGATCTGTATTGTGTGTGTGTGTGTGTGTGTGTGTGTGTGTGTGTGTGTGTGTGTGTGTGTGTGTGTGTGTGTGTGTGTGTACGCGCGCCCGCATGCATATGTGTAGGTGAGCCCGGTGCCGTGTCATCGTCAGGGGCGTTTCTCCTGTAGTCGACCTTGTGGGCGACCTTTGACCTGCGGCAACCACAGCTGCACCAAGGAGTGTCACACCATCACCGATGGCAACAAGAGCCAGGTAACGACCTCATTAAGCTCGTTAGGAGGCGTCACTGCCGGAAACTACAGTCTGCATATTGTAACGTTTTACTCATGTAATTACCAGAGATGTGGACTCGAGTCACATGACTTCGACTCTAGGCAAATTTGATGACTTTAGACTCGCCTTTTCATACCTGCCAACATTAGACTGTGAAAAAGACAGAGGGGCCCTATCTTCATACAGGCGATATCCCATATTTGCGCTTGTGCACCTGTTTGCGCGTGCCTTAAGGCAGGGAAGATACCGGTCTGCCTTGCACATTTGTCCAGGTGTTATGCTGAGTTTTGCACCCCCGCCCGGCAGCATCCCCACCTCACGGGAGCATATTGTAATGATTTATACAGAAATGTAACTGTTTAAAAGTGATATAATTGTCTGTGTAGACATGACCTCCCTGATTTCTAAGTTAAAAGAGCCCCAAAATATGTTGGGGATGCAATTCTCGGCAGGGATGCGGAAAAGTTCACAGCACGTGTCGCAGGCGCAAATTAGAGCCGTGCCAAAATCATCTGCGCCCCCAAAATGCCTGCACAAACGGGATTTGGGCGGTCTTAAGTACCAGAATTATTCACGGGTGTGGCCAGGCAATGCTGGGCATTACGTCAATCAAAACCAATCAGATTCCCATCTTGCGATCGCTGTTTACGCGAGGCATGCAATATGCTGTAATTCTCTCCATGTGTAATAGAGTGGACTCACTCGTGCTGAGGACAGACAGAGATGGAGAGAGCTTATTCGTCTATGGTGCCAACGACCCTCCGGGTTATGGGATAGGTGAAGGTGAATAGCCTATGTCCATTGTCCAACAAGTTTTCTCAATTAATTTCCCTCTTTGCGATGTGATAAAAGTTTCTCAGTGAGTTATAGTTGATTGACTCACTGAATTATTTGCTAATACCCAATTTTTGCAGCAGAATTTGATGTGCTGGCGTGGCAATGCTGTGCTTAATGACATATCCAAAAGCAATTAATTACTTTGCACTGTGCTGCCCAGCACAGAGATTATGGTGCACTCCAGCGCAGAGAGGTATTTAGCGCTAATACGTCCTTTTCAAAGCTCTTAGCGCAAAGTAATTGCTTGCTGCTGACGATAGGATAATGCCATCTATCCGCACATTTTAGCACTGAAACGCCTGCTTTGGCATGTGGCACGCCTATGCCCAGTACAATTATAACAGGCATGCACATGTGTCCGCCCCCAATTTGCATTGCGCGTGGCGTTAAACGAGCGCAAACGCTAAATTACCGCTTTTGCGAAGATATGGCCCAGAGACTTTCCTGTTCATTCAGATATCGAGGTGAGGGACCCGTTTGAAAATGGGCATGCCAGTTTTTCCCTTGCCAAGATTTAGCCTAACTTTGGAGCAACAAGCTAGTTTCATGATAGCAGATACTTCACTCTGGCTTTAAAACTGAGCCTGCTTCAGCCATTTGATTGAAATCATGAGATTTCGGGGAAATGGTTAAAAATAGGGAGACTCCCGCAAACATCGGGAGTGTTGGCAGGTATGAGACTTCATTTGTACTTGAAAATACTTGATACATTCCCCCAAAACTAGAGATTAAAAGTATGTTATTAAAGCCCCCATTAACTAACTAACTAAATTTAGCTTAACAGCTTTGCAATCATTTTGATGGGACAGTTACTTTTTTCTTTTTTCTTTCAATATTTTATTTTCAATATTTTTTAGAACAGAACACAAACAAAACAAAACTGACAAACAGGCTCAGACAGGAGAAGAAAAGAAAAGAAAGGAAAAGCATACATCCTCGGCAGTCAATATTACAACTTGGTGCTACAAGCCACATAAGGTGCTTATGTGCTTGTAAGAGATGTTGTGCATGGGATCCCATGCAAAGGGTCCATGAGAAACTAGCCGGGCGAGTCACCCGTCACCCCTAACCTCATCGAGGTAGGCTAGAAACGGGTCCCAGCTGGTTAGACATTTTTTAAGTGAGCTGGTTCTCAGGAAGCGGAGTCTCTCCATCCTTATAGAGATCATGTCCGTCAACCACAATTGAAAAGAAGGTGAAGAGTGGGACTTCCACTCGAGCAGCCGAAGATGGCGAGTTCTGCCTCCGGCTGAAGGGTTCATTTGTAGGCCCTAAGTAGATGCGGCTGATCCAATTTAAATTCGCTCATTGTCTTCACTATACTATTCACTTTATGTTCAGACAGTGGGCCAAATTCTTCCGGGTCCTGTTAACACTTCCGGCGGTCATGGCGCAAAATAAGAGAGTTGTTTTTGGAGCGGACAGTGAAGGGATAAAATAAAGAACGTGGCCTACTACTTTGAGCTCGGTACACAGCAAGCAAGCGAGTATCCACTGTTAGCCAGGTCAGATAACGTTATCGTCGACAATGACGAGCACTTTCTTGTAAAACATACCTGGACTCCAACAAAGAAAGCTTCAGATAGTTTTCTCTCCTCCGAGCGCTCGAGCCACTAACGTCAATAAGACCTGCAGACGTTAACGTAATTCCCTGGAATGCGAGACTTAACGAGCCAGTTACATGGCGTTGCATTCTTAGACATTGCCGTTTGCTTTTATTTGGTATGTTACATACAATTGGCTAAATTATTAGTTAATTCAGAGTTAGATGATATTAGAGCAGCCAGCAATTTTCTTTTTCTTTTTTTTTAGCTGGAAGTCGTCACACGACCACACAACCGGGTCAAATGGGCGTGGCTACATAAGGTGAATAGAGACACTGCGTAACGCGTCATCATTCAGAAGCCATGCCCAAGACGAGGGAAAACGGAAACCCCCCCTCCAATCCTGGTGTTCTCCTATGTCACGTGCATGGTTGCGTGTTGCACAAAAAGATCGTACAGTATATACGGAAGATGAACACTCCAACTTACTTATTGACAGCTAGATCCATATTTTTCTTCTCGCCGATTCTCAATGGCTTCCTTGTTTTGCTCAGGAGTACAAAAGAACTTTAACTGCCGATTTTTTACATTTGTTGTCTGCGCAGCCCCACCACACAACAGCTTTTAGCTATGTTTAATTCAAGGAAAATGACGCTGGTGTGTGGAAATGAACGGAGCTTTTCCCCCATGATGGGCGTGGCCTATTTCATGCTTGTCTCTATGCATGAGTTGCACAATATCTTCCCCTCTGTCTCACCTGTGTGACAGGTGTCAGGTGTCAGATGACACTCTGTCTCATGCCTATTGGTTCTGCCTTTCACTGATGGGATTCTGGGCCAAAGTATTTGACTGGTACTTTAACTGAGCAGAGTTGTACCACAGACAGACTCCTACCCCAGCCCATATAATGTCAGATAAATAAAATGCCAAGTTCCCCCTGCATGCTTCTCTAATCGGTACAGTGACTTCTAATCAGGGAATGACTGCTCTGTCATTCCCACACTGCCCTCTGAAAGCCTGTTGCTGCACTATTACTATGGATGTTTTGGTGTCTGCGTTGTAGATCGGCTTGACAGTGTCAAGTTGCGTGGAACTTTTAAATCCATTTCCGTATATGAAGTGAAATGTGTTTCGCTTGATTAGCGGTGTGATTAGCTACTCCTCTCACTGAAACGAGTCAAGACAACATTTGGGGATATTTGGAGCCCCGCCCCCCGCAAATCAGTTATAAACTCTGCAGAAAGGTAAGCAAAGTAGAGAGTACAAGTAGAAACGGTCAAATATGGCTAATTTCTGAACGTACAAACAAGGAAGTGAAGCGTAATAGTTGGGGGCTTAGTTTCCCCAAATTACAGACCTTCATTTCATGACTCAGCTAACGTTAACGCTATTCATCCCCAGCAAGTCGATACCTCATTTCCCAGATCCATGTTGTTTGAGCCAATCTTACAGCATCCAATCACGTTGCAACAGAGAACCATGAAGAAATTACGTTACTGAGCGTCAGCTGGAAAAAAATATACCAAAGATAATTTTGTTCACATACAAAAACTATGGAGATGGACGGAGATGACTTGTTTATGACTCGAAACTCAAGGTTTAGGACTTGGAACTTGACTCGGGACTTGCCTGTCTTGAGTTGGGAGTTGAGTGCAAAGACTTGACACTTGTGACTTGCAAAACAATGACTTGGTCCCACCTCTAGTAATTACATTAGCTTCAAGAAATATGGAAAGTATCATTAACTCATTCATGGCCAGTTTAGGACTGCCAATATTTAGCACAGGCCAAAGATTTTCATAATTGTTGGTCATCTTTCAAGACCCACAGTAAATTATCTATTAGCACCAAAGTGATTTGCAATACCTCAAAATGAAGATGTACGTCTCTGGGTTCACCAGGGGGAAAAAAGTGAGCTTTTAGCATGTTCTGTACTCTACTTATAGCCATTTATATACACCCTGTTTTCACCAAAAAGGTCTCTCTGAGAAGACAAACAGGAGAAAAGGCCATTTTTGTAAAGCACACAATCTCAGGCAGAACTCGCTCTCAATTCTTTTATTTTGAACTGTATTGACATCGGACATGTAAATATTATTCATTATGACACAAATGACAAAAAAAATAAATATATATATATATATATACATGAAGTGCTTTTTTTACATTCAACAATACAGTTTACTCAGTGTGAGTGAGTGTGCAGACAGACACACAGACAGACAGACAGACAGACAGACAGACAGACAGACAGACACACACACACACACACACACACACACACACACACAGAGAGAGTTCTGTCCACAGCTGCTGCTGGATCGCACCTCCTTCCCCCGCAAATTAGCATAGGAGGGGAACACCCATCTGGTCTGAGATCAGCGTCTAGCCTCCTCTGCCTCTGCATCGTTTTCCTCCTCTCGTTCGGGCTGGGACGAATGCTGCGACACAGGAACGGGTCCGGCTTGGCTTTGGGACCAGGCGCTGGAACCGGATCGATCATGTTCGTCACGGGTTTGACTACCGCGAACAAATCAATCCAGGTTCGCCCTGCAGCAAGGCGACCAGTGCAGCGTGCCGAGGGGCGTTTCAATGGCGTTTCTCCTCTGCACAAGGAAGCGCGTTTCTCTGTTTTTCCTCCTGCTCATTTCAGACAACAGCTGCGGTATGTGTTTGATCGCGTGTTGTCGGCTTTGTCTTTGAGGCTAGGGACCTGATAACATGTCACAGGCTGGGGAAGTGTTTGAACTACGCGCTGCACTAATAAAAACAAAAACACGTCAAACACGTCATTGGCCCTCTGGGCTATTCCTGATAACACGTCAAAGACGTCTTTGGCCATGAATGAGTTAATATTTTATGTTTTTGAGGTGGGGACTCGAATCGGGTGACGACTCGAGTCACATGACTTGGACTCAATTCACATGACTTGGACTCGAGTCATGTGAGTCAGCTTCAAGAAATATGGAAAGTATCATTAACTCATTGAGTGCCAATGACGACTTTAGTCGTCAATTCAAATAGTGACGTAGAGTGCCAAAGACGACTAAAGTCGTCAATTGCGTTTTTTGACGGGGGGATGTCGATCTAAGCCTCTTACATCGCCTCTTACAATATGGGAGCTATTGAATGTGTCTAACCTATTTTACAGAACCCCTAGGTGGCGACAGTGCTCTCCAGATAACAGAAAGGCAAGGAAAAAACAAAGAAGTCGTCGTTGGGGAAACGGAAATCGCATCGCATCCGTATGCATCGATATGCATGAAGCATAACGTTAGCTGTGCCTGCAGCAGCCAATCTGCTCCCACAATTGAGCCGCTCCGTGTCCGTTGCGACAGCACATCCGCATGATCAGCCGTGGAGTTGTTATTATTCTCAACTGGAAGCATGGTTGCCGGTGACAAACACACGCGGAACGCTGTAAAAAAGCTGGATGTCGCGCACCCTTCACTGTGCACAGCAAACTCAGCAGAGAGCCACCAGAGACACTCCCATACGGAGGAGGAGTGTGCAGTTGAGGCGGGGGGGTAGGGGGCACGCAGAGCAGCACACAACACCCAGACAGACCCAGACAGCAGGACAGGATTGACAAACGCAAGCCAGAATATCCGATGCCCACCAGCAGCAAATCCAGCGCTGCTGGTTGCAGCTAAAAAATATTATTCTGCCAAACAAAATTCCCTGGCCTTCACTGTTTTATTTGAGGTGTGACTACATTAGAAAATATTAGATTCAGAGTCAGTGATGTGCTTGAAATGTTTAATTTCACAAAAGGCTCATTATCTCAGCTTCTAGAAAAAAATTGCTGTTTTTGGTTAAATCAAGCTATCTTCTCCGGCTCATAACTAAAGAACGGAAAATGGGATCAATAAACTTTTTTTTGCAGATGATAGAAGAGAGTCTCATCGTTCTTTGTGCGTGTTCAGTGTTTACATAGTAATATCACACAATATTCTGTGGGCCTCGAGAAATCACTGAAAACGCTCTGAAACTCTGGCACTGGGAGCGTCCGTTCTCCAAAAGTGGCTGGCACTCAATGAGTTAATATTATGTTTTTGAGGTGGGGACTCGAGTCACATGACGGACTTGAGTCACATGACTTGGACTCAAGTCACATGACGGACTCGAGTCACAGTTTGAATAGCTGAGACGCGTCTTTACTTCTGACTTGGTGACTTAAAAGACAAAAAAGCTTTCATGAACTTGATATCGGTCGGATCAATAATCAATCCCTCTCTCTCTCGCTCTCTCTCTCTGCAGTGTGAGGTGTGTGAGGAGGGCTGCATTAACCCCCGTCCCCCCAGCTGCCCCCACCCCTGCCCCCTCCTTTGTCACCGTGGCGACTGCCCCCCCTGCGGCCAGATGATCCGCCAGCGCTGCCACTGCAAGATCAGCATGCTGTATGTGGAGTGCAGGTCGGTATACACACAAACACACACACACCTGGTGCTCCGTGCAGAACATTTTAGGAGCCCCAGCACAAAAATTTAGGAGCACCAGCACACACATTTAGGAGCATCAGCACACAAATTTAGGAGCACCAGGGCAAATTTTATGAGCACCAGCACAAAATTTAGCTGCACCAGCACAAAAGTTTAGGAGCACCAGCACAAAATTTAGCTGCACCAGCACAAAAGTTTAGGAGCACCAGCACAAAATTTAGCTGCACCAGCACAAAAGTTTAGGAGCACCAGCACAAAATTTAGCTGCACCAGCACAAAAGTTTAGGAGCACCAGCACAAAATTTAGCTGCACCAGCACAAAAGTTTAGGAGCACCAGCACAAAATTTAGCTGCACCAGCACAACATTTTAGGAGCACCAGCACAAAATTTAGGACCACCATACACATACAGTGCAACACATTCATATTTTTTCCATCTTAAC
Source organism: Poromitra crassiceps (assembly GCF_964638095.1). NCBI lineage: Eukaryota > Metazoa > Chordata > Actinopteri > Beryciformes > Melamphaidae > Poromitra > Poromitra crassiceps. Next base: position 1,498,111 of record NC_139628.1, read on the forward strand.
TGTATTACTGATGAATTCTTTGGTAATAAAGAGAGAACTTGGAGAAATAGCATGTGCTGTTATAATAAAACAATTTGAAACAAAATAATCTTTCAAAAATATAAAACATTTCAAGAATAGAATACAGCATCTTTCTATAGACTGTTTTAATGGAATTCTGTTGCAAGGAAACAGTTTGGGCCTCAGTTTATTTCCTGTTCGCCTAAAATGGTCTATCTTTCAAAATTAGAATACTTTCAGTTTCCAGTAGACAGTAGCTATGCACATTGCCCTCTTCACAATATCCTGTGATATCAGTCTGTTTGAGACAGGTCCTTTGCCTGTCTGTCTCAAACATAGAAAATAGAAACACAATAGAAAAATCAATACCATCAAGAGAGGATGTCACTGCTGTTTCCATGACAACAGAGATGAGGGGTGTTCGTCATCACTGCTAATTACAGAGCACAAGACAATTTTTTTCAAGTTCAATAAATTCATGATGTTGCCAAAGTCCATGAGTAATTGCGTTAAATAATCATGGTCTCAGTATGAGTCAAAAATAATCGTGATTATGATTTTCCCTATAATCGAGCAGCCCTATCAGTAATAATATGTAAATATGAAAGGGTGTGTTTGTTTTTTGTGTCTGCAGGAAGCTGACGTCAGCTGATGAACAGACCAAGACACAGCTGAGCTCCTGCAACAACCAGTGTCCTAAAGAGGTACACGCACGATCGCTCTCTCTCGCTCACTCACTCACTCACTCACTCACTCACTCACTCACTCACACTCTCACACATACACACACACGCACACACACACACACACACACACACACACACACACACACAGACACACACCTAACCTCCAGCTTCAAATTCCTATAGTGAAAAATCAGCCTCGGTCCAGAATCCGAATCCGCCCACTCCACTGAGTTGAGTTCAGGCTGCTGCTTGTCTGGCATTGCGACAGGCAACAGTGATTCCCTCAGTCGAAAAAACAACTGGTCCAATCAGGCCCTAGGGGACAATTAGCCAATCAGCATCAATAAACAGCCCAGCGGGCGGGACTGTGCCGTTGTCAAGTGTACCAAGGAGTAACGCTAACAACAACAATGGCTGCAGCCGCCGACTGCTATCGAGGCCGTTTTAAATTGAGCAAAAGTGCAAATTAAGATTCTACATTCATTTTATTCAAGATTCATAACTTTGAAATCTGAACAGCACACTGCTGAGAAGGCATTTATTCAAAGGGGAGATGGGTTTTTTATGTTTTCCCGACTGGATTAACTAAAGTAAAATGCAGGCCGTTAACACATTGGTCTCTAGTGATTGGTCATGGGGGAATCCCCTTGTAGAAATGGGTTAAACAGAGGACAATCTCAGACTAGACGATGGAGTCTAGTCTGATCAGGCTGATCAGGATATCAGCTAGTGAAAAATCACAAGTGAAGTAAAGTCAAAACTTAAAACCAGGCTGCTTCTTAAGACCTGAGGTCTCTCTCTCTCTCTCTCTATCCCTGTCTCTCGCTATCTCTCTCCCCCTCATTATCCATTTATGTCGATCTTCCTGAGCACCTCGGTCGGCCCAACATCATGGGAACTTGTTTATCAGACTTTGGAAGTGGAGTCACCTGGCTGCCTCCCATCATTGGAGAGAGTGAGAGTATGTGAGAGTGTGTTTGTGTGTGCGTGTGTGCACACTTGCGTGTGTGTGTGTACGTACGTACGCGTGTATCACACCATGTAGAGAATTTTTCCACTGATAATGGAAGTCAGAGTGTTCCTTCCTTCCTAATCAGTAATAAATAATTATCAGTATTATTATTATAAGAGCAATATAATGTGATCCATTCAAGTCTGTCTTCCTCAAGTCATCAGTTCAACTCTGTGGCCCCAGACAGTGTACTCACTCTCTTTCATACACACACATACACACACACACACACGCACACACACACACACGCACACACACACACACACACACACACACACACACACACACACACACACACCTACTGTACACATACACATTTTCTAAAAACCACATTCCTAAGTGTGTGATGCGTGTGTGTGTGTGTTTGTTAGAAGACTGTTTTCATAGCTGTAACTTTAGCTTCTAAAAGCGTTACGACACACACACACACACACACACACACACGGCTAGAATAACAAACATGCCAACCACACTAGCGTTCGTTGAAGTGCTGGAATCTTTACACACATTAACCTCTTCCACTCCACCCCTCTCTACCAGACACCGTTTTTTGTCTTTTTTTAGGGAGGACAGGAGTCTTTAGGTTGACATAGCAGGTCAACAGTATATGCCACATAGACGTGGTGCACATCATGTGAAAGCTGGGAACCTGAAGATTACGTTGAGATGCAGCTCTTAACTGTGTGTCAAGTTTTATGTAATAAGCATTGTGCTTAGATTAGGCATCCATTCAAATGTTAAAAGTTTAGAGTGTATATTTTCAAATGTTAAACAGTTAGAGTGTATAAGGAGGACTGATTAGGGGTGTCAAAGAATATTCTATATTCGAATATATATTTGAATATAAAAATGAAAAGAGCATTCGGATATTACAAATTAATATTCGGCTTAATTATTATTATTATTATTATTATTATTATTATTATTATTATTATTACTTACATTTATTTTGCTTAAGCTGTGTTCACACCAAGATATTTATTTTTCGCTCTGTCGCTTGATTCAACCCTTTGGAATCACTCTGTCGCTCTGTTTAAATCGCTCATCAACAGGCACACGAAATGACGGACATGTGGGGGATATAACGTTACGCAATGTCATGCTGTTTGTCCACTACGAGCCACCGTCATTGTTTACAAGCTAAAGCCTATCAGCGTGCTCCTAATGCAAGCTCCATACCAGTAGTACAGGCTTCACTTCATGTCAGCTGTCAGCCTGTCAATGCGGTTTGTTGCGAGCCAGTGTGATCCTTGACTCGCTCTCACACGAGAGCCAATCAGCGTTGAACAGCGAGCGACTGATGCCAGCGTATTGTCGCTCGAGTTGGGATATTTCATCTCGAGCGACGAGCGTATTTTCTCCCTATCGCTCTGTCTCTGCCGCTCGGACGCCCAGCGATTTTTCTCCCAGGCGAATATACGCTCAATCGCTCGTTTGCATTGACTTTGTATGTAAACTCGACGCCAGCGAAAAACTTTAATAGGTCGGTGTGAACGCACCTTTAGAAGGAATATTCGAATATAATTTGGAGCCAATTTTGCACGGCCCTCCTGATACACCACATCAAAAACCACCCATGTCCAATTATGTTTCATAGGTTGTTGCAGCAATCTTTCAGTTGATCCCATTTGTTATGTAGATTTGGTGTGAGATTTAACCTATTTTGTCCCCTCAAGAATTGATAAAAATGGTCAAAGATCCCTCTGAAATACCACATTTAGACAAAATCTTGACAAACAATTTAGAAAACTTAAAGAGCATGATGCAGGTTAGACACCAATTTGCATTAATATGTCGGACTTTTAAGTAGCAATTAGGATTCTCTTTTGTTTTTTGTTTTTTCCCCACACATAGCTGCATCTAGACTGTTTTTTGTGAAGCATCTGGCACGCACACATAAAAACCCTCAAATCTAGCAATAACACCTGTGACGATTTTAATACACAATAATCAATAAATGTTCCCTCGGAACATTACCTCCGTACGCCGACCGTCTGTCCGCCTATATATATATATATATATATATATATATATATATATATATATATAGTTTGTTTGCGGGCCGGACTGACTTGATTGGCCGGCCGGATTTGGCCCGCAGGCCGCCATGTATATATGTATATATATATATATATATGTATGTATATATATATTAACTCATTCTCTGCCAAAGACGTACTCGGACGTACTTTTAACAATGGCGTTCTGTGCCAAGGACGTACTCGGACGTACTTTCATGTTTTGCTTATTTACATTAGATCAGACCCTTTCCCAGCCTGTGACATTGTTTCAAGTCAAACTGATGAAAGGAACCCGCTAAATCACGTTTAGTATTTATAGTATAGTCACCCATTTAGCAGTAAACAGAGTCCGAAACAGAGTCCGACGATCATGAGCGGCCATTTGTGCATTGAGCAGCATTTGCGGCCATGGAGCAGCTGCCTGTGATTCCTGTGTGCGTGTGTGTGAGACGAGAGAGAGAGAGAGAGAGAGAGAGAGAGAGAGAGAGAGAGAGAGAGAGAGAGAGAGAGAGAGAGAGAGAGAGAGAGAGAGAGAGCGAGAGCGAGCATAAGGGTTCATTTGGTCCGTCCAGTCTTGGACTATCTGGTAAATAAGTTCCAGGAAGTAAAAGTCAGTAAAAACTTTTTTTATTTTTATTTTTATTTTTATTTTTATTTTTTTGGGAAAACAAATACTGTATATGTCTGATGTGTCACTGAGGCAAAAAATAAAAGGCTCAAAAGAGAGTTCTGCTTGAAACGGTGTCCTTCACTAAAAACCTATTTTTCTCATATTTCTGTCCAAAGGAGGGCATTTTTAGTGAAAACAAGCTAACTTCCACTGCTTGTAACTAAACAAGGAAACATGGGAGAGTTTCAGTTTTTTACAAGGGGTAAGAAGAGAGTCTCTGCTTTATTGTGAGATATGTTGTGTAATTTTATTCCTAGCACAGAATATTCTGTGGGTCCTGGAAGATCAGGAAATATGCTCAAAATCCTGGCACTGGGAGCACACAGACCGAAATGACCCTGGCAGAGAATGAGTTAAAAAAAAATCTGCTCTCCCCAACATTTCAATAAACCTTTATGGCTATTACAATACAACAATACTAAGGGGTTGTCCTACAACCCAGGTTTTATGAGTGAAGCGAGGCTCCCACCTATTGCCATCTCTGCGTGGTACACGCTATCGAATGCTCTTACCTTTTATTACTTTAAAAGTGTCCTTTACAACCATCCATTAGACCGTTGACAGGATGCAGACTGGACCCTTGGAAAATCCGGGGCGATCCTGACGGTCTCATGGTCTCCCATCCAATAGCAGGAGTAGAGGCGGGCACAAGCCCTCACGCCTGGAATAGGACCGGGAAAACACCACTCACCCGGCATTCGGCCACAACCAGACAGACTGGCAGCAAGGCACCTGAGGTGGGAGCCTCGCTTCACTCATAAAACCTGGGTTGTAGGACAACCCCTTAGTTTTATTTCGTTGAAGCTCGGCTCCCACCTATTGCCACCTTACAACCGACCTTGCTGCAAAGGAGCACCTAAGTGCCCGACCTTGCGACTCTCGATCGAAAAATGGGCCGTCACGGCTTATAGCGCATGGGAACCCGATAAGGATTGGGGAGCAGTCAGCGAGGCAACTAGTCCGCGGAGGCAGACAGAACCGCATGAGCGAATGTCGCGCCTCCCACATCCAGACTATAAAACCTCACAAAGGTATGGTGAGTCGACCATGACGCGGCTGCGCACATATCTTCCACCGTCACACCGCGCAACAGCGCCCAGGAAGAAGCCACGCCCCGAGTAGAGTGGGCCTTAATTCCTTCCGGTGGAACCTTCCCAGCGGCAGAATAGGCCAAGTTAATGGCCTCCACTATCCAGTGCGATAGACGCTGTTTGGACAACGGCTTGCCCAGAGCCTTAGCCCCATGGCACACCAGAAGCTGGTTAGACGTACGCAAAGTACGCGTCTTGGCCACATAGGCACGGAGCGCCTGCACGGGGCAGAGCGACCGAAGTCTCCTCTCTTCCGCCGAAGAAGAGGCAGAAGGCTCAAACGCGACCAGGTCTATGGTCATGGACCTGAAGCCAGCCCCAATACACTTAGGCTGATAAGCAGGGTTCGGGCGGAGCGTGGCCCTGCGCCCATCGTTAGAGAACACCATGCACGATTGTTGCACTGACAGGGCAATCAAGTCTCCCACTCTCTTGCCGGAAGACAAAGCGAGAAGCAATGCCGTCTTCAGCGAGAGGTGTTTCAGGTCGGCAGCGTCGAGTGGTTCAAACGGAGGCCTCGAGAGGCCATCCAAGACCGTGACCAAGTCCCACTTGGGAAAGATGTTCCTTGTCTGGGGGCGAAGCTTGCGCACACCCGTCATGAAACGAGAGACCAAAGACAGGCCTCCCACTGTCTTGCCCTCGATGTCCATGTGGCAGGCCGAGATGGCGGCCACATAAACCTTAAGGGACTGCGGCGACTGGCCCGCTTCGTACAGACCCTGGAGGAAGCAGAGAATGGGCCGAACGTCGCAGGTCACCGGGTCCAGGTTCCTTTCTGCGCACCAGCGTGAGAAGGACCGCCACTTGTAGGTGTACTGAGTGCGAGTCGAGGTGGCTCTAGCACTCTGTATGGTTTGCACCACGTTCGCAGGCAGGCCCTGGGCTAGCAACCGTTCCCGTTCAGGGACCAAGCGGCCAGCTTCCACTTGTGTGGGGATGGGTGGAGTATCTCTCCGCCCGCCTGCGACAGCAGGTCCTTCCGACGCGGCAGCAGCCACGGAGGACCTCTCGTTAGAGTGATCAGATCCGCAAACCAGACCTGCGACGGCCAGTGCGGGGCTACCAGAATGAGCTGTAGCCCTTGCTGTCTCACCCTGGCCAGCACCTGGGGAATCAGTGCGATTGGGGGGAACGCATAGAGGGCCGCCCTCGGCCAGACGTGCGCCAGCGCGTCGTGGCCCAACGGTGGATCGTCCGCGAGGATGGAAAACCACTGGGGGCAATGGTGTGCGAGCCGCGAGGCGAAGAGATCGACGCTGGCTTGCCCGAACCTGGCCCAGATCTGCTCCACCACCTGTGGGTGGAGAACCCATTCTGAATTGCGCGGGTTGCCCCGCGATAGCAGGTCCGCTCCCAGGTTGAGGTGGCCCCGAATGTGTGCCGCCGACAGGGACAGCAGGTGGAGACGGGCCCACTCGTGGATGACCGTAGCCAGCTGGTTCAGAGCCAGTGACCGGACACCGCCCTGGCGGTTGATGTACGCCACTGTCGCGGTGTTGTCCGACCGTATCAGTACATGGTGGCCCATGATCTGATGTTGGAAGTGCCAAAGAGCGAGGCGAACTGCCTCCAGCTCTAGTATGTTTATGTGGCGAAGCTGTTGGGCTTGCCATCGCCCGTTTGCAGCCTGGCCTTCGAAGACCGCGCCCCAGCCCCAAAGGGAGGCGTCGGTCCGAATCACTCGCCTGAGTGGGACCGGACCCAGTCTGGCGCCCTCTGAGAGCCAACAGCGGTCCGTCCACACTTCCAAGGCTTGGCGAGCGCGGTCCGACAGCGTAAGGACGCGGGACCGATGTATCGCTGGGTCCAAGCGATGACCGAGGAACCACCTTTGGAAGGGGCGCATGTGCAGCAGCCCCAGAGGAATTGCCGCGGTCGCCGCGGCCATAAGGCCCAGTAGCACGGAGCACTGGTGAACGGAGATCGTGCGTGCGTGACGCCGAGTCTCCGCTGTCCTCCGAAGGTTGTCCAGCCTCTGCGGAGAGAGGCGGGCGCGCATTGAAAGGGAGTCTAGCTCCAGACCCAGGAAGGTCGTGACCTGTTGAGGCACAAGGGCGCTCTTGCGCCAGTTTATAAGGAACCCCAAGGCCTGGAGGTGGGAAGTCAGCACCTCGGTGTGTGCGGACACCATCTCGCTCGAGCTCGCCGCTATCAGGGCGTCGTCGAGGTAGACGTAAACGCGGATCCCCATCTCTCGGAGGGGAGCCAGCGCTGTGTTGACGCAGACTGTGAAAGTCCTGGGACTTAGAGACAGGCCGAAGGGGAGTACGCAGTACTCGTAGGAGACTCCCTGAAAGGAGAACCGGAGGTACCTCCTGTGCCTTTCCACGATGGAAACGTGGAAGAAGGCGTCCTTTAGGTCGACTGACGTGAAGAAGTCCCCGGGTCTGATCGCTCTGAACAGTGTGGGGAGCGTCAACATGCGGAAGGGAAGCTTCCTGAGCAGGGGGTTTAGCCGCCTGAGGTCGAGGATGGGCCGTAAGGACCCGTCCTTCTTGGGCACCAGGAAGTACCTGTGGTAGAACCCGGACTGCCTGTCCTTGTCCGGCACGGGCCGTATCGCGCCCTTTGCCAGAAGCGAGGAGACTTCCTCGCCGAGGACAGCCATGGAGTCCGCATCCGCCAGGTCTGAGACAGGGATGCCCGTGAAAGCCGGCGGGGGGGCCGCGAACTGCAGCGCGTAGCCCTTCTCCAGCGTTCGCAGCAGACCTGCCAGGGCAGGTCTGGTGCCCTGTGTCGGGGTTACCCTTGGCACATGATCCTGAGGCGCCACGGCACACGGCCCCAGCAGGACGTCCCCAGGGGGGGTGCGTCCCGGAGGCCGTGGCAGCATGGCGTGCAGCCCCGGCAGGACCAGCCCATAGGAGCTGCGTCCCGGAGGCCGCGGCGAGTCGTCGCCCGTGGTGTGCGGCCCCAGCAGGACCAGCCCGGGGGGGCTGCATCCCGGAGGCCGCAGGAGGTCGTTGCCCGGCTGGTGCGACGACAGCTGTGGGGGGGGAATAGCAGGGGGGCCTGCAGATGGTGAGGTGCCCTCCGAGCACCTCGCAGCTTTCGCTGGCAAGGGACACGTACTGAGCAAGGCTCTCTTCGGCGCTCGACAACACTGTGGGACGCCAGGTCCTGGCAGCGTGGAGGCTGCCCCTCCCCCCCCCGGGGGACCGCTAGGTACGCGCCGGGCCTCGGGGCCCGGTCGCGGTGGCCGACTTGTCAGGGTTACGGCGGGAGCCCCTGCTGCGGCGGGCACGGCTTCCTCGACCCGCGCCAGTCCAGGCTGGCTGGGGAGGTGTTGGCCCCGCGTTCCTTGGGGCGTTCGAGCTGTTCCTGTCTGCGTTGGCTGGGGGACCGGACCACCCCTGGGGTTGCCTGTCCCGTGGACGGCGTGCAGGGCTGCCGCGGGTCGTCGTCGAACGACCTCGGGCAGGGGGTGGCCTCGCTGTGTGATGGGTCGCCCCGGTCTTGCGCGGCAGGACTCTGCCGACCGCCTCCGTGTCCTCACGCCGCCTCTGGGCCCTGCTGGCGAGGTCCGCCATTGAACCGAAGAGCCCGGTAGGGCAAACGGGCGCGTTGAGGAGGTCCGTCCTCTCATGGCCACGCAGGCTGGTGAGCTGCAGCCAGAGGTGACGCAAGGCGGCCACCGAAGATCCCATGACCCTCCCTGAGTCCTCCGACACACACTCCAGCATCTTGAAGACGTAGTCGGAGACCCGGCGTAGCTCAGTGAACATTTCAGGCTCGGGGGCTGCTTGGACCTGGTCTACCAGGAAGCAATGATACTTCAGCAGGAAGGCCATGGTGTTGGCCATGGAGGCCGCCTGGCCTGCCGCCAGATAGGACTTTTCCAGGAGCGAAGCAGTCTCCCTGCAGGCTGGGGAGGGGAGCAAGGGCTTCCCTTCCTTCTTCTGGCCTGGGAGCAGGTGGTCCGCCACCGCCTTCTCCAGTGGGGGGGGATGTTCATAGCCTGATTGGGCCCCTTCCACGACGCTAGACCAGCACTTAAAGCGTCGGATGGGGGCCTCAGAGGAGTAGGGTTTGGTCCAGGATCGCTGAACCCTACGCTGCACGTCGGGGCAGAAGGGCAGGCTGCCCCGTAGCCGCGTCTCAACGGCGCGGAAGTGGGAGGCGGTGAACATGTCCTTCTCGACGGTAGGGGGCGTAGGCCAGTCCCAGTCGAGGGCGGAAACAGCCCTGGCCACGACCTCCCTGAACTCCCTCTGGTAGATCTCAGAGGAGATGTCGTCAGGAGGGGGGAGCCCCCCGGGGTGAGCCCTTTCTGGGTTACCCGGGCCGGCCAGCAGGGAGGCCTCATCATCCCGTTTTGGGTGGATCTCGAGGAAGTCATCCCAGGGTCCCCCGCCTCCGGCCACTTGGCGGAAAGGCGAGCCCATTCCGAGACACGGGAGTTAGCCGCACCTTCACCCGACCTGGGGGAGGGGGGCAGGGAACAGCGGGAACCATGTGGGGAACGCAGGTGGGGACCGCGCTGGGAACCCGTCTTGTGCTGTGAACCCGCTGGGAAACTGTGCCGGGTATACTGCTCGCACTGCCGTGATCCCGGTGGGAAGTCACGCTGGGAACCTACCTGGCAGCTGTGCTGTGAACCCGACCGAGAACCGCGTTGGGAAATTCGCGCATCATGCCGAGGGCGCTTCGGCGGGGAGCACTGTTGGGAACCTACCTTTTTTCTTTGGTAGCTGTGCTGCGAACCCGACCGGGAATCCCGCGCATCTTGCCGTGGGCGCTTCAGCGGGCAGCGCTGCTGGGAACCCTCCTTGTGGCCATGCTGTGAACCCCAACGAGACGCACGTGGGGAGCTCACCTGGGAGCACTGCTGGGAACCCTCCTTGTGGCCGTGCTGTGAACCCAAACGAGAAGCACGTGGGGAGCTCTCCTGGGAGCTGTGCTGGGAGCCCTCCCGAGACTTGTCAACGTGCTGCTGTCCGAGAGGCAGCGGGGTGTCGGAGGTAGCAGGCCCAGAGGTAGTCTGACTCTGGCTGGGCTCAGCTGCAGCAGCAACGCCGCCAGCGTGGCCTCTGAAGAAGTCTGCCCTGTATTTTTGAGTGCTACGAGGCATCTCAGTACAGGAGAGGCAAAACTCCGGATCTCCGAGGCAGCTATCTGCGTAGGCCTGTCCCAGGCATTCAACACACAGCGTGTGCGAGTCCTTGGCTGATAGCCACGCGCCACACTTGTCCGCACAGCGCTTCGCCTTGTTAACACTAGCCATCCTGTTAGAACACGCGGTAGTGACAGGCGAACAACGTTAACGTTAATGTATCCTCTTCTTTTTCGCCTTGTGGGTAACACTGAAGCAAGCGAGTTAACACAAACCACTGAACGTGGCAGACCGAGCGCGCGTAGGCGGCAGGCTATTTTAGCGGGTCTTAACTCTAGCAAGCTAGTCGGCAGTGGTGCCGACTAATACCTGTAACCAACACAAGAACGAGACTAAGCTACGAAACACGTGACGCTAGTAGCGGAGAGTTATCTCTACGTGAGGTTAGCTTAGACAGAGCAATTCAATTAGCAAGCATACAACGACACTCGGACCGGCTTGTTCTTAAAAGCCGCCGACACGTGAAAAAAACACTTAGCTTTGTCGCCTCCAACTTTCACCGCCCAGGCGAAGGTAACCTTCCAGACCGGAAAATCAACGACCGAGGTTCCCGTCCGCTACGCCGATGTACGGGGAGCAGTTGAAGTGAAAGTGGTCGGGCAAGCTAACGCTAATCTGGAGCAATAATTCACACGTCTGTCCTTGGCCGAATGCAGGTAAGAGTGGTGTTTTCCCGGTCCAATTCCAGGCGTGAGGGCTTGTGCCCGCCTCTACTCCTGCTATTGGATGGGAGACCATGAGACCGTCAGGATCGCCCCGGATTTTCCAAGGGTCCAGTCTGCATCCTGTCAACGGTCTAATGGATGGTTGTAAAGGACACTTTTAAAGTAATAAAAGGTAAGAGCATTCGATAGCGTGTACCACGCAGAGATGGCAATAGGTGGGAGCCGAGCTTCAACGAAATAAAACTGGTGTTGACAGTAATGAAAGATGCCAAATCATTCAAAACAATAAGCATTTTGCTTTTAGGAGCATTGTGCCAGCGTGCAGCGCTGTTCCAAAACGTGTCAATGTGTGTAGCTGCCTGGGAAACGCACATCCCATAATAGTATGATGGTACTTGGGATGCCATTGCCAACATAGATGCGAACAGGTTAGCTAAAGGTTTAGCATCGCCAGCGAGGGCCCCCACCGCTGCGGTCGGGGTACGTTTCGAAATCCCTCCAGGCCTGAAAAAATGTCTAGGGGAAACACGTGTGTGTGTGTGTGTGTGTGTGTGTGTGTGTGTGTGTGTGTGTGTGTGTGAGAGAGAGAGAGAGAGAGAGGGGCAGAGAGGGGCAGAGAGACAGAGTGTGGACACTTGGAGCGAGTGCTGCAGTGCTCATTCTGAGTCCGGAGACATATTACATTAAATTGGCAGAGATTTTCAATATACTCAGTTTAACATATCCCCAGAAAAGCTCAGGTGCCATGGCCATCTGTATCGTCTGACAAGTCCTTGAGGGAAAAGACACAGTCGCTGGTCCAACATTACATCCACTGTCCACTATTTAAGTCTAACTCACACATTACAACTTCATATCACCTTCAGAAAAGGGGCACTTCCTAGATTTCAGTGCGCAGGTTGGGAAGACTCTTCAGCAGGGTGTTGGCTTGTTTGGGGTGCAGGCGTCCTCCCTGGATGCCCGTTGTGGATCAGCCTTCCTCTCAGCCTGGGCCTTCTCCACACAGGTAGAAGTCTTTCATCTCTTTGGAGCACAGCTCATCAACAAAGATGCTGTGCTTCCAACAGGTCAGGATGAGCCATATCTCTGTGACGCACGTGGCCTCTCCTCTCCTCTCTTCATTCTGTGGTTAGCCGCAGCATCTTTTAGAGCCAGAGCCTTGTTGGGTTTGAGGACTGCTTTGCTGTGCTGCCTACGGAGTAGACTGCTCACCTTCTCCTCCTGCCTACTGAGCAGCCTGCTCACCTTCTCCTGGAAGGCAATGCCTCCCTGTGACGCCATTTCACCACCAACAAGTACACTACTCACTGTAACACTGACTCAATACTGCTATGGACAGAAAATTGATGGGAGACATAATTTCCTCAGCCAGTGCACGGCGCCATTATCCGTGCTTGCTTATAGCTTCAGCAGGGAAAAATGTATGACACCACTGAAGATGTCACAATTTCTATGACAACATCAGTGTCCGTCAAAAAATCACTGACATCGCTTATGTATAGATCAAGGTCAACCTGGCAGTTCAGAGCGCCTACAGCAGAAGGGACAAAATGTTTGGCAAGGCGTGCTGTTCTCCAGTTTAGTGACCTGTATCTCCAGCCTGACGGCAGCAATGTGGATTAATTTGAGTGGATGAGTAATCGCTCATGTTCACTATTGCGAGTGCGAGGCGTGTGATGGCTTGGCTTTTTCATTCATGTCTGACAGGTTGGGTGTGGGGGAGGCGATGATTTTGGAGGCAACATGTGTCATCTTGAGAAGTTTGTTTTTGTTGGAGATGTTCAGCGTGGTGTAGAAGCAGGGGGAGCAGTACAGAAGGACTGGTTGAATGAGGCTTTTGTATAGCAGTAACAGGAGGTGAGTGGGGGGCGAAAGTGCTCTGAGTTTGCAGATGACTGTGTTGACTTCTTGTCAATTAAATAGCGTTGAAGTTTAAAAGAAACACACAAACATTTTGGGAGATTCACCCATTTGCCATCTTCCCGAGAGTAAGATGTGCGTGTACTAGTAGAAACATAGCGACCCGCCGCTCCCGCTAGTTAGCTTAGCAGAATGAATGGTAGTGATTGGTACTGGCTAGCCTACCCCATTAACACATGGACAAATGTAAAAAAACAACAACACAAAACAAACGTAATGCTTCCATACTGCTCACCTGGCGTAATGCAAGTCTCCAGCACCCCTGACATGCCAAGTTTAAGATGTAATTTACACCCTGTTTTAGCTGAAATCTTCACCGTAGTCAGGTGCTGCAAGATGGTGGCAGGTGGATACTGTGCTGTAGCCTGATATTTTTAAGCGGTTTCTATAAGTGACTATGTGTGTTTGAGCACGGGGTGTCTGTGGACGACATTCACCAAGGCCCCTCCCACAAGGAAGTGAGAGTGGAGACGAGGCACCGTGGCTCCTCTGCGGACGCACGCGTCCAACCTGCAAAACCTGCACCACTTACTTACTTCAACAGCTGGGGGTGATTTTTCTACTGCATCTCTCTGCTTGTCTTACTATCAGGAAGAGGGCAAATAAGAGATTCTCCCAAAAGGTGGCGTGTTCCTTTAACAATCCATCAGTTTGCTGGGGACCCCCAGGAACGCCCTCAAGGACCACTGGTGGTCCCCGGACCCCACGTTGAGAACCACTGAAATAGAGATGATCAGAATGTAATAGAGATGTGTTTTATCTGTGTGTGTGTGTGTGTGTGTGTGTGTGTGTGTGTGTGTGTGTGTGTGTGTGTGTGTGTGTGTAGCTGAGCTGTGGTCATCGCTGTAAGGAGGTGTGTCACCCTGGAGGGTGTGAGGAGAAGTGTCAGCAGAGGGTCAAGCTCAGGTGTCCCTGCAAGAGGATCAAGAAGGTACACACACGCACACACACACAATATTTCTCGAGTCCGAATCGAGTCTAACGCCGGGCTCAGACTACACAAATTCAGCGCGAGATAAAGATGATTTGGTCACGTGCGACACATTTTCAGCGTCTGGCCTGAATATGACTGTCGACAAATGGCCGTCTTCACCTCTTGTAGTGTGACATGATCAAAGAGCAGCATCTGGGACGCCTCTCGACACCCTGATGAAAACACTACTAGTCTTTTGATGAAAACACTACTAGTCTTTTGATGAAAACACTACTAGTCTTTTGATGAAAACACTACTAGTCTTTTCATTACTTCAGGCTGAATTCTTTTCTCACCTAGTTTGACAACTATTCCTTTTGACTTCAGCTTGAAGTGTGGAGAAACACAGCGTCCCCGTCCCGTAACCATAGCAACTCACTCACTCTCTGCCTGCCTGATGAGAGAGGAGAGGGAGAGCATGCTGTGAGCTACACAATCTATTATATTGTAGGCTACAAATATAGCAGGCTAGATGTTGTAACCTATAGGCTATGTCTTGTTTTCTGCTCTGGCGCTGTGCTGTCTGTCTAGCCAGCCTGTCAGGTCAGTCATGTTTTCACTCCCTGAGGTTATCAATTATGATTTTGTTTTTCACTGTGTGAGAAAATGGATTTGTGGCGTACGGGTCGTTCCCGATGTTCTGAGTCAGAGTTGGCAGTCCTGGTCTGGATCAGACTGGTAGTGTTGCCACTACATTGTACCACGGGTACGGTGGTGCAGTGGTAAGCGCTGTCGCCTCACAGCTCAAAGGTCCTGGGTTCGATTCCCACCTGGGACGCTGTGGGCGCTGGAGTTGTGACCCCCCCATATCTTCAGTGCCTACTGCCCAGGTGGGCTATCTCGTCGAAAGAGCCTTTCTGTGTGGAGTTTGCATGTTCTCCCCGTACCCCCCAGGGGGTTCCTCCGTACATAACCCCCCACTAAAAACATGCAGAAGATCGTCATCCGACCAGTGACGACAACATCTGAAGTTGGTCCAATGATGGTCCAATGAAGGTCCCCGGGCGCTGGAAAGAAATAGCGACCACTGCTCCTGGCCTGCCCCCTGGAGGAAAGGACAAGCCTGGATGGGTCAAATGCAGAGGACATATTTCACCGGCCACCGTCAGCATGAGTGTGTGTAGTGGCCGCATGCATGTGTTGTAGTGTGTTGTGTGACAATAAAGACGGGCTGCCGTCTGAAAATCGTTGTTACTGAATAAGCGTGAATCCACATGTAGGTGGAACACGTGCCTGTCCTTGTACCAAATTAAATAATGTCACGGTATTAATATAGCGATCAATATCGTATGCCAAATTATTAGGACCTATTACAAAAAAAGGGGGGGGGGGGGCTAGGAAAGAAAAAAACTCACTTTATCAATTAAAAAGTCAGTCTTGTCTACAACTTCCGAGTCCAAATACATGAATGCGTGAGTCCAGGTCATCAGTACTCAAGTCCAAGTCGAGTCACAAGTCCTGAAAATGAGTCCAGGACTAGGGATGCACCGATCCACTTTTTTCACTTCCGATCCGATTCCGATACCTGAATTTGGATATCTGCCGATACCGATATTATGCCGCTACCAATATTTTTCTTGAATATACAGTATAGGCAAAGATTTGGCCAATTACATTTTTTTTTTTTTATATATACCTTGCAAAAAGCAGACAAAATTAAGAAAATATGCAAGGCAAAGAAGGATGCTATTATACATGGAAAAATTACGGACAGCGCCCGCGCTGGAATTGCAAGAAAAATCTAGGACTCAACTAAAACACTGGACCATTGAATATAGTGTTTTTGCTTGAAATGCCCATCCTTGTTGTGTGTGTGTGTGTGTGTGTGTGTGTGTGTGTGTGTGTGTGTGTGTGTGTGTGCGCTCGTGTGTATGTAGGAGTTCCCGTGCTCTCGAGCTCGTGAGCAGCAGTGTGTACAGTGTGACGACGCCTGCAGAGACCAGAAGAAGAGGGCGAGCCAGGTACACGCACGCACGCACACACACACACACACACACCCACACACACACACGTACACACACATGTACACACACACACATACACACACACACACACACACACACACACACACACACACACACGTACACACACACACACACATGTACACACACACACACACACACACACACACACACACAAACACACACGTACTGTACGTACACACACAAACGCACTCACACACACACTCATGGGTTGTGAATGGGGGTGCACAGCAGTTGTGACAGCACATTGGGGGCGATGCTGTCCCCAGCTGAGCCTGAGAAGAGAGGAGGATTGAACTGATAGAAAAGCAGTTTAAACCGCTTAGAACAGGGCTTCTCAAACTCCAGACCCAGGTCCAGACCAGGGGCGGTTTTAGCATCAGAGCTTTGGGTGGGCTCAGCCCACCCAAAGGTCATGGACCACTGAACCCCTAGGGGGGTCCGGGGGCATGCCCCCCCGGAAGAAGATTTTGTACAGTTTCAAGTAAAAATGGATCAAACTGGCGCACTTTGAGATCAAAATGAAGAGACTAGATCTATGAAGAACTACACACATCAATATCTTCTTTACCGTTCTGTGGTTTTACAGCAATGAAAAAATAATTGTTTCCCTATATACTGTATACTATATATATTCTGCATACAGGTTACTATATGGTAGAATTATGCTTGCATAAATAATACCAAAATCACTTCAGGGGAGTTTCAAGTAAAGTAACATTTTGCTTTGTAGGCAAAACAAAAGTAAAATTAAATCAAAAGGGAACTTCCTAACTTATTGGCTGGAATAATATTCCGACAAGATAATAATATACTGTAAGCACTAAAGCAGGAGTTTGCAGTCAACTAGTTGAAATTAATATGTGGCAGTATTTGTGGGGGTCAAAATCTATGTAGGGTGTACCACCACAAATAGATCAGTGTATGGGAAACACTGACTATTAAATTGTGTGACTAGAAAGACACCAATAAATCTGAGAAAACGTACTTTAATTTTGAACAACAGCACTACAACGGTGGCATTACAAATGGTATTATGAAATTATTGTGTGAAAAAACAAGAATGCCACTTTTTTCATGAACTTTAAGCAGAAAATTAAAAAATAGTTTTAAATTAAAAATAAATAATAAATAAAGATCATTTTAACATTGGCTCAACCAGCCCATCTTACTGACCACCAGGGGTCCTGGTCCTTAATCCCTTTTTATTACTCCCATGCCACTGGTACTGTACACAAACAAGGCTGTTTAAATATCTGCCTTGCACTCCCTTAGAGCAGGGGTGTCAGACTCATATTAGGTAGAGGGCCGGATTTGTTCAACTGAGACCTCATGGGGGCCGGATTTTTTTTTTACTAAAATCAATTCGACTCATTTACCCATTTACTTCACAAAAGAAATACTGCTCTTTCCATTTCTCTTGAAACTGCCTGCATTCCGTGTCAACCTTTCTCTTTTTCGACAACATCTTGTTCAGGGGCGGACTGGGATCATAATTCAGGCCGGGCATTAGATACCAAGCAGGCCAGGCCGATACGGGCCGACGCGCGTGCCGGCGTCAGAAAAATTTGGGCCGTTTAAAGCTCAATTTGGGCCGTTTGAAGCCAGATGTGGGCCGTTTGAAGCCCAATTTGGGTCGTTTAAAGCCAGATTTGGGCCGTTTGAAGCCCGATTTGGGCCGTTTGAAGCCCAATTTGGGCCGTTTGAAGCCCAATTTGGGCCAAGTCCAATTTTACAATGAGATGCACCCACTTTAATCCTGAATAAAGTAATAAAACCACTAGTAAACCAGTAGGCGGCGCCTGGCCTGCTGTTCAGTGAGTGGCCTGACTGCGGGCACAATTTCTTTTTTTTTTTTTTTTTTTGCAGGCCAGGCCAGGCCAGGCCAGGCCACCGGGCATTTACCCGACGTGCCCGATTATGCAGTCCGCGCCTGATCTTGTTGATTCTTTTGTTTTTTGGTAGGTAGCTGAATGCGCGATTCAATTCCAGCGTGGCATCATGGCGGCTTTGTTTACACCTGATGACCTACTGACATACTTCCTTGTAGTGCAGGTTAATTAACTTATGTCAAACTTATGAACTCTTAGCTTGCTTATTAGCCACACGTAGTTCATGATAATGGGGTGCGAATTTAATAATAATAACAATATATATATATATATTTTTTTAATATTCCAAAACATCTCGCGAGCCGGATGAAACCTGCCCGTGGGCCGGATCCGGCCCGCGGGCCGGATCTCTGACATCCCTGCCTTAGAGGGAAATAACAAGCCTGTAAGAACTTTTATTGAGATACTGAACTAACATCACAGCAAGACATAAGTGATGCCATGCCCGCATGTTAAGCTATCGTCATCATCACATCAGACAGGCTGTGTAAAGCAGCCACTTGCGATTCTGAAGGGCTTAATTTCATTCAGATAACAAGGGACCCGTTTGAAAATGTTTGTCACTTATGCCCATATGTTTCTCAAAAAACATCACATCCATTTACACCCGCTTACTGCGAGCTAGCATGACATGGCTGGCTGGTGCCATGGTAGCCTACCTACCTTCCTCCAGTCCACCTGTTTGTCTGGCAGGCACAGCGACAAGTTCTTTTGTTTAGCCTACGACAACGTTACGTGCTAATTTGCATATCAATATGCGCTAATTAAGTAACTAGTAACGACTCTGACTGCTCAATGCTCACCTCAGTTTCATTGATCATGAGTGGGGAGAACGATTGTGTGGACTGTGGAGGACCACTTCGCTGCTGTACTGTGTGTGTGACCTGTGTGAAGTGATGTGGGATTAGGCAGATAGATGGAGGAGGGAGCGCCTGCGCAGCCGCGGTTCTAGAAACTTTTCGGGTGGGCTGAACCCCCCTAAATTTTTGTCTCAGCCCACCCTAAGAACATAGAGGAGGGGGGGGAAACATGCACACAGCGCATTGAGTGTAGTCAGAAACTGCTACTAATGACCACCATGGATTTGGAGAGGGATAAAAAAAAAAAAAAAAAGTTTTTTTGCCTCTATTTTTTTGGGTGGGCTGAGACTATTTTTGGGTGGGCTAAAGCCCACCCAAAAACGGCCTAGAACCGCCCCTGGTCCAGACCAACAACAACAAAACAATCTGGACCTGACCTTGTGTCATATACAGCCCTGCACACATGATCGGCGGTAAAACAGCTCTGTGCCTGCTGTGCCGTTGTTCTCCTGTAGGGGAGAGTGGCGCTTCTCAACTAGGCGCTATCTAGTGCGTTATCCTTGGCATCGCGCACAGCTCAATTTTGCCACTTTGCGCTGCGCTCAAATTTCAAAATATCTCAATGCTGACCTTTCATGAGCACAACCAATCAGAAGAGACGAAGATAGAGGCTGTATGTGACGTAGTGACAGAGAGAGGAGACACCAACACAGCAGAGCAGAGCCGGCGGTTGTGAAGCTCTACCTCACAGTGAGAAAAGTGCAGACTTCTTATCATGTGAAGTGAAGGTGCCTTTAGTGCCCGATTAAACGTGCATTAGGGCTGTGTGGTATATCAACTTTTGATCCATAGATGATTCACTAATACGTCCCACTAAAGGTCATGACCATTTTTGGTCAATTATTCAATGTAAAACTGGTGGTTTTCTTTTTTTCTTCTTTTTGCCAAACCTTATACCTTCAGATGAAGGTATACATACCCAAATATTTATTCATTTTCAGAATTTTAACCCTTTATAAGCCAGTTTGTCTTGATTATTAAAAATTATTTTAGCTTTCCACAATTTCCCACAAGATAAAATCCAAAGTGAATGTTTTTGTGTGGGATTATCACAGTGTAAAATATATGTAAAAGATTAGCACCAACATTGAGTCTGTTCCATTTTGACTTTTTATGCAGTGTCAAATCTAAAGAAATATGCACTTTAAAAATCATTAGACCATGTAATTTACCATTTCTGGGCAAGTAATTGAGCAAAAGTCCCCCAAAGAACCATATCAATATTGATACAAATTAACAATCCCCATTCCTATAGTTGTAGTCTATAGGCGAGGAAAAGAGATCGGATTGTATCGGTATCGGCAGATACTCAAGGTTGGGTATTGGATTGTATCGGAGATGAAAAAGTGGTATCTATATCTATATCTATATATACATATATATATATACATACTATATATATATATATATATATATATATATACATGTGTGTATATATAGATATATATATATATATATATATACATGTGTGTATATATATATATATATATATATATATATATATATATATATATATATATATACATGTATATACGTGTGTGCCAGCACTTGAAGCTCAAAACAAGAGTGAATACCAACAGAAGAATATTGGGGGGCACTACCCACATGGTTAGCTGTGTTGCTCATTCCACTAATGCACAATCCTTACAAGTTGTACTTCGTTGTAAAGGTGACTAATCAGGTATTCCAACGATATAAAATACAATACCAATTGGTATTATTAAAGGGGAGAAATAATCGACTGAAATAACGTTTCGAACTCTTTTTTGAGGAGTATATATATATATATATATATATATATATATACACACACACACACACCCTATCATATGAAACTAGAAGACCTAAGGCATTGATTGACACCAACCAATTTAGTAGCCTGTCACCTTGTCTTGGCTCTGACTCAAACTGATGATCCTTTTTCATTTACATGTTAAATGTTGTGCTGTATATTTTAAAACAGGGAAGGAAAAATGGTCAATGTCTTGTTTTAATAGAAGTGCTTGTTGTGATACAGTATCTACCATCTGACATCTCTTTATCTAAGAATTGAACATGTAGCCCACTTAAAATACCCAGATAGATATGGTGTATCGCCATTCAGCCTAAAGATAGAGAGACATTATTTTTAGTCCATATCGGCCAGCTCTAACGTGCACGAGACGTGTGACTCACGCCTGTCGGCTCAAAATGCCACCATGTCCTGTGGAAGTCTGCAGACTCCGCCCACGCTCACCACCAGCTGCGCAGCTGCCCACTGAATATGACATGTTGTAGCCCCACCTCTTTCCAGCCTGAGTTAATAGTTATTCATCTCTCCTGGATCCACCATGGGCCAAATGACCCTGGAAAGTGGTAATATATAGACCACAGATATCAGAGATACGGGCTGCAGGGGGGATCCGGTCCCCCAGACGGTTTCATACGGTCCCCAAAATGTTTTTGGTGGAGGTTACAGGTGGTGATGATTCCTCTATTCTCTGCAGCCTGCCAGTCGACTCGGAGGGCTTTTAAAAACGTACAAAAGGGGAAAAAACAGGGAAATTTGAAACTTCTGGAACTCTTATTAGTGCAGACGTAACTTATTGGTAGTAAAACAGCCTACGAGTTGACACTTAAGCTTAATTTATACTTATTAGAAAGTGTCGCTCAGCACATGGTCGCAGACGAAAAAGGAAGTTTCGCTCATGGTGTTGCATTTATACTTCAGTGAATGTTCGCCTCGGTTCAACGGTCACGTGACACTCGAACGCTATAAGTGCAGACAGCCACGGCAAGAGAGGGAACGCACAGTGAAACCACCTCGGAGGCAAGATGTAACGTACTTGGCTGCAGCCGCATATAAACAACACACAACAACACAACTCACCTCCTCTCTCTCTGGGAAATTATCTAAAACATATGCGTAATCATCTGAAGTCTCCGTGATAGTAATAGCAGACGTTTGCGAGGGGCTTTGATCTTCTATCTCCAAATTCCCAATAGATAGCCTAAATACCGTAGGCTATCCTCCCTCGTTCTTTCTCTCTCTCTCTCTCCTCGCATGGTGCACGCCCGACATAGCCTAATGTAGGTCTAACAAAACGCATTCTTATAATCATTATAGAAAATCTCTGGGAATTATTTTTTCCATCCTGGGAGGCTATTAGCCTATCAGAGTGTCTGCTGGCCAATCCAGGAAGTTTGGCAATACTATTTGGATCGTTTGATTTGTGGCTGTGTGAACCAAGGCATAAATGCAACAATTGTATCAATTAAGTACCTGAATCAGAACAAAGCAAACGACCCAGAGGTGTGAATACACCCATAAACTCCTCAAAAAAAGTTCGGAAACGTTATTTCGGTCGATTATTTCTCCTCTTTAATAATACCAATTGGTATTGTATTTTATATCACCTTTACAACGAAGTACAACTTGTAAGGATCGTGCATTCGTGGAATGAGCAAAATCCCCTGCAATATTCTTCTGTTGGTATTCACTCTTGTTTTGAGCTTCAAGTGCTGGCAGGTGTGTGCCAGTCACAGGTGTTGACTGGCACCTGATTGGCACCTAATTTGCGGTGCCAAGCTGTTGTGGCTGCGTATGGATCTTCCACACGCTACTGAGGTCCCTGACAGTGTCAAATGAATAAAGTGTAAAAATGGCCAATATCTGCTGTTTTTTTCCTTATTACTGTGGGAGAATGCAATCATCCAATCCACCAAGCAACTCAAAAGAAGAGTGAATACCCTCACCTTCCATGGAGTCGCCTTCGCCCTGTTTATCCCCGCCCCCCTGGTCTCTTGGTGCTGCAGCTTGGTTGGCTGTCTTGCTGTCTTTCCGTTTTGCATTGGTCTATTTTGAATTTGGCCCCTCCTCTCGT
Organism: Poromitra crassiceps; assembly: GCF_964638095.1. Classification (NCBI taxonomy): domain Eukaryota; kingdom Metazoa; phylum Chordata; class Actinopteri; order Beryciformes; family Melamphaidae; genus Poromitra; species Poromitra crassiceps. Next base: position 1,520,862 of record NC_139628.1, read on the forward strand.
CTTGCTGTTCACGATGTCTGTCACGCCAGGTATCCCAGCATGCTTGTTCAGCGATTCAGTCGCATCCAATACAAAGTGAATGTGGTCGGGTTTTTGGTTTGCTTCTAGTGGTCAGGGACTCTTAGGATAGGCTAGTAGTAGCTGATTTGTTAGGTTACACTTCTCTCTTCTACACTACTTTTATACTCCTCTACTTAGTTATTTAGTGATGTGTTCATGTGCCAACATGTCATTTTTCATTCTCTGATCATCAAACACAATATGTAGCCTAATTATTGTTATATGTGTATGAATAGGAAACATGCTTTCTGTCACTTACTTATGTTACTATTTCAAATCATGAATATCCATGTGTTGGTGAGTCAAACTGATTTTAGCCCAAAAAAATCCGGGCCCCATGAGGTCTCATTTGAACAAATCCGCCCACTACTCTGACACCCCTGATATAGATGGTTTTCACAGAATTCTGTTGCCTGGCAACAGTTTGGAACCTAGTTTATTTCCTGTCAGCTACAGTGTTATTTTAGCAAACAGGAAGTAAGCTGGAGGAAATTTAGAATGTTTATGTTGTCAAGTTAAAGAAGTTAACATCTATATGTATACACACTCAACACACTCTCTCTCTCTGTGTGTGTGTGTGTGTGTGTGTGTGTGTGTGTGTGTGTGTGTGTGCGTGCGTGTGTGTGGCAGTTGAAGGAGGCAGAGGAGAGAGCAGCTCAGGAGGAGGAGCAGAAGAAGCTGCAGGTTTGAATGTTTTCATAATGATGTGCTTATGATGTCATGTTATTATCAACACTGTTAAGCCCAAAACGCACAGGACGCGCGTCAATTTCTGCCCCTATAGCGCACTGCAAGCATCAGATCTGAAATGTATACACCACAGAATGACAGAACCATCAGTGTTTTGGGGGAAAGGCCACTAATTTATATGTGGGCAGCCACAATGACCGATGGAAAAAAGTTGTTATACGGTAGTTCTGAGCCCCTGTCATTCAGAGGCTGTGTTGGATCTGATCATCCTACCTGTCTGCTGTGCAGAGGCGGGGAGAAAATGATGCAATCATTATGTCCAAACTTTCACCAATCTAATCTCATCATGACATCCAGGGATATATATATATATATATATATATATATATATATATATATAGTGGCTATATTTTGGTAGCCGATGCGTTTAGAACTAGAGCCCGACCGATACTGGATTTTGGAGGCCGATACTGATATTAGGGAGTAAAGAAATTCCGATATCGATATATCGGCCGATATCCTTATATTATACAGTATAATCTATCATAATTATATTACACAATTATTTTGCAATGATCCCTCAAATATCAAACACTTGACAAAGATATACCAATATATATACCAAAGAGTCATGACGAGACTGGATGAAACTTGCAACTACCAGCTGCTGCGACTTGACAAGCTGAATAGCTGGAGACGCCATCAGCCGGGTGGAGATGAGACGGGCCAGTTTACTCTACAACGCTGCAACTTTCCCCTGCAACGTTCTAAAACGGTTTTGTCTCGTTGTGAATCATTGGTATAAACTGGGTTTAAGACTCTGTTATGTAAAAGGCATAATCAACTCCTAGATGTGCGTTAAACCATTAGAATGCACAATGTGGAGGCCAAGACTGTGGCGGAGGGTGGTTGCCTCCACAAAGTGCATGAAAATCGCACATGAAAATTGACAGAGTATTGAAGGCCAGAGATGAAGCTCTTCTGCTTCAGCGCTGCAGTCATGATGTTGCAGTGGAACAAACTATTAGCCTTCAGTTCTTATCAATGTAAGATCTTTGGCGCAAATCAGATGATGTTCAAATATACAAATTAGAACGTTTTCATACAACAGCAACGGTGATACCAGCAGGAAAACTGACTGGAGGGGCTTTAAGGTCCATGCGCACTTAGAGTGACAACTATAAAGATAACTATAGAGACACTGCGTAACGCGTCATCATTCAGAAACCACGCCCAAGACGGGGGAAAACGGAAACCCCCCCTCCAATCCTGGCGTTCTCCTATGCATGGTTGCGTGGTGCACAAAAATATCGTATATACGGAAGATGAACACTCCAACTTACTTCTTGACAGCTAGATCCACATTTTTCTTCTCGCCAATTCTCAATGGCTTGCAATCTTCCTTGTTTTGCTCAGGAGTACAAAAAAACTTTAACTGGCGATTTTTTACATTTGTTGTCCGCGCAGCCCACCACACAACAGCTTTTAGCTATGTTTAATTCAAGGAAAATGACGCTGGTGTGTGGAAATGAACGAGGAGCTTTTCCCCCGTGATGGGCGTGGCCTATTTCATGCAGTGTCTCTATAGACGGTTTTTACGGAATTGTGTGAGGCTGTGGTTTTACAGTGATTTTACAACAGCTAAGAGTGACACCTCTTAGCTGTTGTAAAATCACTGTAAAGCATAAAGGCCTCGTGGGGCTTATTGCTTACCTGGCTTATTTCTTGTCAGCTATTGGATTAACAAACACTGCAACAGGAAGTCAGCTAGGGGCAATTTAGAATGTTTATGTTGTCAAATTAAACCCGTCTATAAACTGTCATGATAAGCTACAAAAGAATAAACAGCATGATTCTGCCTTCATTACCAGCACAACGTGCTTTCATTTTACTCGTCAAAGTCAATAACAACAGAGACAAAGGGTTTGGGCTCATCAATTTCCACAAAGGAGAGAGGAGTCCGGGTAGTGTCTACCAACAGGAGGATCGCAGGTTCGAGCCCCCGTGTTACCTCCGGCTTGGTCGGTACAGACACAATTGGCCATGTCTGCTGGTGGGAAGCTGGATTCAGGGTGTGACTCCTGGACGCTGCACTAGTGCCTCCTCTGGTCAGCCTGTTCAGGGGGAGGGGAACTGGGGGGAATAGTGTGATCCTCCAACACGCTACATCCTGCCGGTGAGACTCCTCGCTCTCAGGGAAATAAGAAGCGGCTGGTGACTGCACATGTATCGCAGGAAGCATGTGCTAGTCTACAACTCTCCCCATATCAGCAGAGGAGGTGGAGCAATGACCAGGACAGCGGGGGAGGGTGACTTTATAAAAAAAAGAAAAAAAAGAATGATGTGATGGTGAAACACTTAGACACAGACAGATAGGAAAATAAGGTTCAGGTTTAAAAGTACAGGAATTCTTCTTTACATACTCAATTATTGCTCTCTCTCCCTCTCTGTGTCTCTCTCTGTATCTCTCTCTGTCTCCCTCTCTGTCTTTCTCTGTATCTGTCTCTCTCCCTCTCTGTGTCTCTCTCTGTATATCTCTCTCTGTGTGTCTCTCTGTCTTTCTCTCCCTCTCTGTCTCTTTCTATCTCCCTCTTTCTCCCTCAGGAGGAGTGTGAGGCGTTTGAGAAGCGTCAGCGTGGGGGGAGGAGGAGTAAGAAGAGAGGGAGGAGGGAGGAGCTGGAGGAGCAGGGGAGGGGATGGTGGTGGGGCGTGTACCTCGTCGTCCCCCTGGGGGGGGCGCTGCTCGCTGCTGCTGCTGCTTACTACCTCAGCCTGCCCTGACGCACACATGCACACATGCACGTGCGCGCACACACACACACACACATTATATTGATTATATTGGAAAAGTGACAGCCCTACACAGAGCAGAGTAGGGAATCTAGGGATGCACAATATTGGATTTTTTTGCCAATATCCGATACGCCGATATTTTCCAACTCTTTGCTGCTGATACTCATATATGTTACTCATATATGTTACTCATATATGCGCAGATTTCTTCCACCTAATTTTCTTAATAGAACATCAAGTCTCTCCTGTAGTGGAATGAACACATTATTATGCCTAATGGTATGCAGACATACATACAGTACAATGCTTTTCAAAATGTACACTACACATTCACTGAGCAAAATAAGGAAACTTCTAAGACTTAGGTTGTGTGAAACATGCCTCATCTTTTATTTATGTCAAAAAAAAAATCAAGCAAAACTGTAAGCTTCATCCTACTGAAACAGGCTTGGATGATGCTCTCTCTGAGACCATCCTGACAATAACAAACACAAACAGGACAGATTTGACCTATTTCACAAATTGCAAAACAAACAAACAAAGCATAATTTTATCAGCAGAGGTGTTTGTTTTGGGCCGATGACGATATTTAATTTTAAAGTCTTTATCGGCTGCCGATGATGTGCCGATATCAGAGTGCATCACTATAGCAGTCAGAGGTGTGGCTGCCTGTCTTCTATTAGTTCAGATATTTTGAAAATATCCTATTTTGCTCCTTATTATATTCTCCTCTATTCTTTAGACTTTTCTTCTCTTGTGAATTTACTGTTATTCAGGGATGCAAACTAGTCACTTGTATGTGACCGTTACCTTTTTGATCCCAAAATAGGGCACTTAGGTGATTGATTTTGTGTGGTTTTGTGTCTGTCCTGGTCTCTGTCACCTTTTTCACCCTCCATCAGTTTGCATCCCTGGTTCTTGTCTTCTTCACTTCTGCTGCTTCCTTTTTTGGTCCTCTGTTATTCCTCTGTTACTGTGTTTGATTATATTCTGCCAAATGGTTCTTCTATATTGAATTCTGGTAGGGTTGCAACTGATTCTTTTCATTGTCAACTAATCAATTAGTTGTTTGGTCTATAAATTGTCAGAAAATGGTGAAAAATGTGCGTTCAGTGTTTCCCAAAGCCGAAGATGACATCCTCAAATGTCTTGTGTCCACAACTCAAAGATATTCCGTTTACTGTCATAGAGGAGAAACCAGGAAATATTCACATTTAACAAGCTGCAATCATAGAATTTTTTCCCTCTTAAATAATTACTCAAACCGATTAACCTATTATCAAAATATTTGGTGATAGTTGACAACTAAACTAAGCAGCTCCAGATTCTGTATAGTATATTTTTTATTCTTGTGTTGTGTTTTTCACTCTCTATTCTACTCTATTGAGATTCTATGCTGCGTCTGTCTGTCTGACAGAGTGAATAAAGGTCAGTGAAGACAGCGGTCGGCCATGTTTGTAGCTGTATTATTCGTTAGATTAGATCAACTCTTGTAAATCAAGATGAATTGTTTTCAGAGTTATGAACAAACCTCCCACTTATTAACTTCTGCCTGTTGAAACCTCATATCTCCAGTCAGATAACACTGACATAACGGTCAATAAGTGATCAAAGTTACGTAATAACTGAATATAATTTTCCTGGACATGTAACTTGTTTGTTAAACTCGCATTCCAGGAATATCGTATTTACCGCACTGCTAGTTAACGTAGGTGGCTCGTGCCTCAGAGCCTGGTTGTCCCGGAACCCACTCGCTTAGCGCCAGAACACACTCGATTTGGGGGCGGGACACGCCAGGATTGGCCAACGCCAACTCAGAACTGTCCAATCAAAGCATCGACAGAGACGCTATGGCCCGCCTCCCAACCCCTCTTTCTTTTTTTGTATGACGGGCAGTATTTTCAGTGTATCAGAGATGGAGAACGTTATAATAGCCACGTTATAAACAACTAACTAACGCTGGTGGTCTGTATGGAAACAGTGTTAGTCTAAATGGTTAAAAGTGAAATCAATTTGGTCATTCAGTGGTGTTTTACTGCCATGTAACATAACTAACTAGCCGCTAACATTAGCCACAGTACCCACGATGCCTTATGTTGTTAAAGGTCTCGTGCTAAAAACGGGTCCATTGGAGTGAATGGAGATGTTGCAACTCTCCTATTATGGCTCTGGCCATAATAGGTAATCATACAGTAATCATCACATGAAGAATTCTTTTGTCACATGAGTGGGAAAGGGCGGAGTACTCCGTGATGTCAGGTTTTACCACATTTTTGGGCATTTTGGAGGGCAACAAAAAGCAGGTTTGAACCCATAGAGGGCACTTTTCCTGATGAAAATTATACAAATGGTACAATTGTAACAGTTTGGTCTCAAATGTGGATATTTTGACCAGTCCAGAATCCTTCACACACCACACCAAAAGCCATTATATTGGTTAAATATTAAAAAAGTGTTTTGGGGGTTAGTTACACTTTAAGTATAATTATCAAAATCCCTTTATTCTTCCACATGTTTAGTATCATCTTCCTCTGATCTGGAAAAGTGACGAAAAGCAGTTTGACCACTTATACATGTGGAAAAGTTTTGGATTGGCACAACAAAATATCTGAAAAGTTCAAGCCACTGCATGCCGGGACAGAGACGAGAGGTTTCTAACAGGTCGGTTTATTGGGAGATGCAAAAAATAAATACAAAAAGGTCATCAAATGTTGAGAAAATGCTTTTATTTTGGCGGTGCCGTGTAAAGGTCTGACTTGATGCTTTTGTTTTGGCGATGCAGTGTAAAGGTTTGACTTGATGTTTTGAAGTGGAGCTTGATTTCCTTTACTATTTGTTTTTTGTTTTGTTTTCTCAAATAAATTTAGAGAAATAAAGTGTAAAAAAAAATCACCTGTGTTGAATGAGTGTTTCACTGAAAGCTGCTCCACTAATCTCATCAATTCAGAACTCGGATTTCCATCCAAATGTATCGCAAAATTTTAACCGAATTTTCAGAAAATCGTGAAAAGAAAACGTGAAATTATGTGCATTTCCATCCACTACGACATAAATATTAGAGTGCCGTTGTATTTCAGGCAGCGACCTGCGACCAGGCAGCTCTATGAAAACCATCTATTCATTTAAAGTTTCTTGATTATCCACAAAGCGACACCATAAAATGGATTACCAGGCGCCACTCTGCAATTGGGCATACATATAATCCACCGAGCATTTACTGTTAAAAGAATAATATGTCAGTTCTAGAAGTGAGCCGCCTGTTAATCGCTTCTTCACTCTTCTTCAGTTAAGACACACTGCAGCAGGCAGTCTAAAGCTACAAATTGTGCCTAAATAGCTGCATCTTATTTACCTTACAAGAGTATTTATTGATGCCCACATGTAGAGTGCATCCTACCGATTCATAACAAGCCTTGGTCATGCTCTAGAGTCGGGGTGTTAACTTGTGCCAGTGAGCAAGGCAGCATGAAACTGCATGGTTTTTGAATGGAGTTTGGTTACATAAGAATCTGGGTAACCTTAGACAACGTAAGGTTTGCTTAATCTGTTTCCACTAAGTCGCATTTACCTTTTATCGTTGCACAAATGGTAAAAAAAAAAACAGGTAGATGGAAGCCCACCTATTAATATTGTGAAAGATGCTTTATACAGAAGATGAAAAAAGGTAGAGCCTGCACACTTACTCCATGCTGTATAGTTTATTGGGAACAAGAATGGACAACGTTTCGGTCCTATTGGATCTTCTTCAGGTCAGAAGATCACCCTGAGAGGTGCTGATTGCACCAGCCACCCATAGAGCCTATTAGCCTATGATTGGCAGTTTATATATATGGGTGGTGTCAGTCACCAAACATTTCTGACCTGAAGAAGATCCAATAGGATCGAAACGTTGTCCATTCTTGTTCCCAATAAACTATACAGCATGGAGTAAGTGTGCAGGCTCTACCTTTTTTCATTTATCTGAGCTCTTTTGCTATAGCCTTGCACCTGTATACGTGATGTGCGTATCATTTTTCCCTTTCAACTTATACAGAAGATGATTCATTACACGCTGCATCAAGTGTATGAAATTGTATCCACTTCCTGTCTCCTCCCTGATCTCCCCACCTTGTTTGGAAGTGTTGTGAACGCTGTGCGGATGTGTGACAGCAGATATTTTGCTTACATAATTACACAGCTAACAGCCATATTTAGCATTACAGAAACGGTACATTCGTGAATGTTAGTTGACATGAGCTTAAAGTCCCTGGAAACCAGAAATATTTCTTTATTATTTAGCATTTTGAGTTCATCACATCACAGGAGCCTATGTTAACACATTGACTGCCAGCCTTTTTTCAATGCTGTAGGTAGGTTCTGCCAGGGTTTTGAGGATTCTAGGCTCATTTTACATGAGCCGAGGATTCTTTTCTGTTAGGACTTCGTGAACACCAATCATCTAAAAAGAACTAATAGAATGTGTGCTTTCTCTGTCTAAAAGAGTTAGTTTGTAGAGTTAGTAGTTATGTAAGCATTAGCAGTTGAATACAGCATGGTTTCAGCGTCAGAAAAAATATTCAGAGATAAACGGCTTTTTGTGAAATTCGATAGAACAGTCACTTTAACCATTCATTTTTGGCATCAGTAAGACCTAAACAATAGTTTTGAACAGTAATTTCCTCCATAACAGCAGGAAACTCCCCTCTGCTTCCAACTCCTCCCTCCGTGGGCGTTCTTCTTGGCTGCAGCGCCGTGTCACAAGCACTTTCCTACCTGTGCAAATGCACTTTCTCATACTCTCGACCTCTCAAATAAATTTCTGAATAGAAATTAAATTACTCTAAATTAGAGCGAAAAAGAAACAAAAAAGAATGGGTTGAAAATCCCATTCTAAAAGCCTTTTATGGCTGTTTCCAATTTGGTGCTATTTTGCAAGGCAAAATGGCCTGCTGCACCACAAGCTTGTCACCAGTCTCACTGCTTTGCTGCTGCTGTGCGGCTGTGAGCCTGTCTGCGCGGCCGCTCTTTGAGGAAGTCTGGTTGGACTCGCTCGCTTCTTGGAGTTTTGGTTGAGAGCTTTGATAAAGCTTTTGCGATTCTGGTCATATTTATGCTGCGTGTTTCAAAGTGTGTTCCATCCGTAATATATTATGCAAATTTGCAATCCCGCACTGCCAGCAATCAGCGCGAAAACGAAAGCGTTTTCGCCAATCCATTTTCATGAGAATGGCTTCGTCACACTGCTTTTTGCTTGCCTTCCTCCTTCCTTGTCACCACTTAGTGGGTCGGTGGAATGGGTTGTACACGTTGTACACGTCCAATACTTATATAAGAGATGTAAAAGGGTTAGATGCACATCCCACCGTCAAAAAAAAAAAAACGATTCTGACGACGTGTTAACACGTCGTTGGCAGTCAACAGCTGGATTCTGAAAACGTGTTAACACGTCGTTGGCAGTGAACGTGTTAATAAGCCACCAGCCAAATTTGAACGATGATGAACGTCGCAAAGTATATAAATTTAGGTTTGACAGTCCTGGCAAAAGTCATGAGAATCAATTATTTTTTAGAGTGTATTTTCTCCTGCGGACTGTGTGGGCGTGTCCCGTCTACAGCAGGGAAATTTCCCTCTCTCAGACCTCTCTCCTCGGAGAGAGAGAGAGATGGTGTGTGTGTGTGTGTGTGTGTGTGTTCGCGCGTTGCTGCGCGCATGGTCATCTGTCTATCTGTCTGCACGCGCGCACACACACACTGACACACACACAGCAGCGCCGCAGAGGAGAGGTTTCTACACACCGCCGACGAGACTAATCTCTGCTCTGCCACTTCGAGTGCACAGCGCTTCTGTCTCCCTCCCACCGTGTGCTGTGTTCATCCGTTCTCTCTCTCTCTCTCTCTCTCTCTCTCTCTCTCTGAGAGAGAGAGAGAGAGCGAACGAACAAACACAGCACACAGAGTGGGAGGGAGACAGACAGACACTGAGCAGCGCTGTGGGGGCAAAGAATGCGCGTGTACAAAGGTTATATAGAGCTTATGACGTCATAAGCTCCTGCGTTTTAGCACCTCGCACACTGCTGTCTTCAATGAGGAAGTACTTTGTAGAATCTTGTAGAAAAGTGTCGATTTTAAGGCTTTGGGTTGAAAGTAATGTATAATAATTTCGGAGGCACACAATTACTAACATAAGACCCTAAATAACATAGAACGTTTTTGTGGATTTTGGTTTCCAGGGACTTTAACATTTTAACACAGTTTGGCTAACGTTAACGAGTAACCAGTGGAGGAAAGGGCCAGGTTTTACTGTGGGAACCGTAATTAGACAGGCTGGGGGCCTTGATCTTATTCATGACAGACTTGATGGCACATTGATATTGATGCTGCTGATTCAGCTTCCAAATACATGTTCTCCTCCTCTCTGCTCCTTTCATGTTGCTCTGCTCTCCACTGCTCTGCTCTGCTCTCCACTGTTCTACTCTCCACTGCTCTGCTCTCCACTGTTCTACTCTCCACTGCTCTACTCTCCACTGCTCTGCTCTCCACTGCTCTGCTCTCCACTGCTCTGCTCTGCTCTCCACTGTTCTACTCTCCACTGCTCTGCTCTCCACTGCTCTAATCTCCTCTGCTCTGCTCTCCACTGCTCTGCTCTCCACTGTTCTAGGGGCACGGTGGCTCAGTGGTAGAGCTGTCGCCTCACAGTCAGAAGGTCCTGAGTTCGATTCTCGCCTGGGACACTGTGGGCGCTGTGGTTGTGTTCCCCCCCCATATCTTCAGTGCCTATGCCCAGGTGGGGTATCTCGTCGTAAGGGCCTTTCTCTCTGTGTGGAGTTTGCATGTTCTCCCCGTGCTCCCCCAGGGGGTTCCTCCGTATATAACCCCCCCACCAAAAACATGCAGAAGATCAGATCGTCATCGTCATCCGACCAGTGACAACAACACCCGAAGTTGGTCCCCGGGCGCTGTACGAGAAAGCGACCACTGCTCCTGGCCTGCCCCCCGGAGGAAAGGACATGCCTGGATGGGTTAAATGCAGAGGACACTTTTCACCGGCCACCGTCAGCATGAGTGTGTTGTGGCCGCATGCATGTGTTGTGGTGTTCGTGTGACAATAAAAGACGGGGCTTGTCCCGTTACGAGAGTTTTTTTTTTTTTTTCTACTCTCCACTGCTCTACTCTCCACTGCTCTGCTCTGCTCTCCACTGCTCTGCTATCCACTGCTCTGCTCTCCACTGCTCTACTCTCCACTGCTCTACTCTCCACTGCTCTGCTCTGCTCTCCACTGCTCTGCTCTCCACTGCTCTGCTCTCCACTGCTCTGCTCTCCACTGCTCTGCTCTCCACTGCTCTACTCTCCACTGCTCTGCTCTGCTCTCCACTTCTCTGCTTATGTTTATGTTTATTTGCACACAAATACATAACATACAGAAATCATTTAAAAAAAATTGCTTATTGTGCAGGAGAGGTTGGAAGCCAAAAATGGCTTATAAAGGTACCTCCCCCATATCAAATTCAACAGATACGGTATATTTAAAAAAGGAAAACAAATAAAAAGAAAGAACGAAAGAAAGAACAGAAAAAATATTACATAATAGTATGGTTTATAGACTAAACAATAAAATTAACAAAATCTAGAATTAGCAAGGAAATTATACAACAAGTTAGTTAAGTTAAGAAACACAACAAATTAAATAAAATTACAGTAGGGTCCTTTTCAGATGTTTCTTGAATGATGATAATGTAAGTATTGTTTTTAGTGATGGAAGTAAATTGTTCCAAAGAGATGGTCCTCTGTATTTCAATGAGTATTGGTTAAGGGAAGTCCGACAAAATGGAAGATGAAAGTCCTTAGAGTGTCTTGTGGAATATGAATGTATATCTGAAGAAACTTTTAAAAAATTCTGAAAAACAATAGGTAAATCATGCGATAGGTGTACATATTTACACATGAATACACAAGTCTGATATATGTTAACATTATAAATTGACAAAAGTTTGTATTTACTGAAAAGAGGAGCAGATGAGTCACATCTATTAGCAAAACTAATCACTCTTAAAAATGTATTTTGGATTAAGAAGATCCTATTGAGATACGTGGGACAAGTGGCTGCCCACACAGTATTACAATACATAATATAAGGATAAATTAAGCTGTAATAAAAAATTAAAAGACAAGAATTGTTGATGAAAGAACGAACTCTACTCAAGATACCAATTGACTTCATAGTCTTTTTACAGACAAGTTCAACATGGTATTTCCATGATAATCTTTCATCTACTATGACACCTAAGAACTTGATGTATGGAACCTGAGTTAATTCAATGTTGTCTATGAATATTTTAGCTTGTTCTTTTATGTACTTTTTATTTTTATTGCAAAATATAATAAAATTTGATTTATTTATGTTAAGGGAGAGTTTGTTCTTTCGAAACCATTTAGAAATAGATGACAGCTCTTCATTTGCTTCTCGAATCAGTGTGCTGAAATTTTTATTTGAACCAACAAGACAAGTGTCATCAGCAAATAAAAGAGGCATTACATGTTTACAGACCTTAGGAAGGTCATTTATGTAAATCAAAAACAAGAGAGGTCCAAGGATGGAGCCCTGAGGTACTCCACAAAGTAGCTTAGCTCTATTAGAATTATGCTTATTAATAGATACATACTGTTGTCTGTCCATATAATCATGCAACCATTTTAGAGCAACATCTTGAAAGCCATATTTTTGTAATTTTGTAATAAGGATATTATGATCGACAGTGTCAAAAGCCTTTGACAAGTCTAAAAATATACAGAGGGAAAATCTTTTATTATCTAATGCTGTAGAGATGTTATGAACAAGCTGCAAAAGAGCCATTTCTGTTGACATTTTTTTCCGAAAACCGTATTGATGGCTATACAGTATGTTGCTCTCATCCATATGTTTTTTAATCCTTGAATATACTAGTTTCTCAAGAACTTTAGAAAAACAGGGTAAAACAGATATGGGCCGATAATTTGTTAATATGCTAGAATCACCTGTTTTGAAGAGCGGTATAACTTTAGCTACGTTAAGGTCACTTGGTATAACACCTGTTTTGAGTGATAAGGTTAAAACATGGGTGAGGGGCTCGACAATTGAGGAAATTACTTTCTTTACAAGACTAGATTTTATTTCATCGTGCCCTGCAGAGGAGTCTTTCAATTCCAGTATAGTGTCATGCACTTCTATAGAGGTAGGAGGGTCAAACATACTTATGCTAGGATACTGCTCCCTGAAATTTTCAAACAGGGAATCATTTGTATTATTTATATTTCTTGCCAAAGAGGGACCAACATTTACAAAAAAATCATTAAAGCCGTTTGAAATATCAGCAGGATTACTAAAATGTCTCACACCATCAGTTAATAGAGATGGAATAGGTGTGGAGGCCTTTTTCTTGTTCAACAATTCATTAATGAGATTCCATGTCGTTTTTATATCATTACGCGATTTTTTTTTGCAGTATGCAGCAATTTAGTGAAGTGATTCTTATATTTTTTGTAGAAACCGATATTAAATGGAGTAGGGCTAACAATACTTGTTTTATATAATTTATTTTTTATAATGGAGGCTTTTTGTAGACCTGGAGTGAACCAAGGCTTAGATCTTTTGGACTTACATTTCCTGTAAACAAGTGGAAAGCATTTTTCAAAACAAGATGTAAATATATTCATGAATGTGAGATATGCCAATTCTGCATCATGTTGATTAAACACCTCTTCCCATGAAACCTCATCCATCAAGGCTTTAAACGAGGCCTCATTTCTCTTGGTAAACTTACGACAATTCATACTCACATCAGGATGTTCTTGAGGACTGGTTTTGTTTAAAAAAAAATTAAATATTGGAAAATGATCAGAAATGTCAGTCAACAATAACCCAGAGTTGATTGTGTGCTCAAAGTAATTTGTAAATGTTGTCAATCAAAGGTGCAGATGTATTGGTTATCCTAGTTGGTTTGCAGATGAGAGGGTAAAGATAAGCTGCATAAAGAATATTCAGGAACTCAGATGATAAATTAGATTCATTTTTAAGAAGATCAATGTTGAAGTCTCCAAGAAGAAGGCATGCCTTTCCCTTGTTATTGATCAACTCCACAGTAGAAGACAAAACATCATTAAATATGCCAACATCAGTATGAGGTGGCCGATAAATACAACCAATTACAAGACTTCTCCCACCAAAAGTGCTAAAGCTTGGTATTTCTATGAAAAGTGATTCAACCTCGATGATATCAAAACTATTACTGAGGTCTTTCCTCTCAATGAACTGAAAATTGCTGCTCTGTTCTCCACTGCTCTGCTCTCCACTGCTCTGCTCTCCACTGTTCTACTCTCCACTGCTCTACTCTCCACTGTTCTACTCTCCATTGCTCTGCTCTCCACTGCTCTGCTCTCCACTGCTCTGCTCTCCACTGCTCTGCTCTCCACTGCTCTACTCTCCACTGCTCTGGTCTCCACCGCTCTGGTCTCCACCGCTCTACTCTCCACCGCTCGGCTCTCCACTGCATTGCAAGAAATATAAGGGGAACCTGGGGAGGAATGCCGCCCCCCTCTCATTCTCGCAGTTCCCTCTCAACATTTAATCTGGGAACTTCGTTCCCAAGCGTTCCCCCCATTTCCACCACTGCGAGTAACATTACATTTTTAAATATAGATTTTTATTTATTTTTTGGTTTTGAACAAGCAACCCAATCACCATAATTTTTTTTATTAATTAATACACAGGACAAGATGTTACTATCCCTTGTGCCAAAATCCGAGGAAAAACACATTTAGAAGCCCAATCCAGAATAAAACAAGCTAACAGGCTAACAAACTAATAAACAAGACACAAATCACCAGTTACCTACCCTAGCCAACAGCAGTATGAAGCATGTCATTGGGGTTTTCAAGTGGGCACCTTCCTTCACCGATGTTTCGTTAAGTTAGGCCCACGACACCTCAAGAAGGCTTAACGGTGTAATCCAGCGTCCTGGAAACACCCCCCTCTATGCTACCACCGCACAACTGCATATTACCTCACTATCTAAGCCTAGCTATCCAGGTCGGTTCAGTATGACATTCCTGACTACACCACCACTGTCAATGATTCAGCCCTGTTGATGCGGACCGTCAATCATGACCAACAACAAACAATCCCTAACTTCACCACCACTGTCAATGATTCAGCCCTGTTGATGCGGACCGTTAATCATGACCAACAACAAAAAATCAATCTTACCTTAGCGAGCTCCCCAGCTAGCATGTTTCCTCCTTATCCACAGCCATTCACTTGCTCGTTCTGCTGCCTGAGACATGTTGCTAACCGCAAGTTTCAGGCTCCGTCCCCGAATGCCCAACTCAGTAAGGCAATAACGGACTTTGCCACAAAACCACGGCAGCCCACCTCTACAGGCCGCACTCGAGCCCTCCAACCTCGCTGCTCTGCCTCTGCTGCCATTTCAGCATACCTAGTTTTCTTGCGCTCATAAGCCTCCTCAACTCGATCTTCCCACGGGACTGTGAGTTCGATAAAATAAACTCTCTTCTCTACCTCAGACCACAGTAACAAGTCCGGACGTAGCCGGGTGCTAACTATATATGCTGGGATGACTAGCTGTTCATTCAAGTCAACCCTCATTTCCCAGGCTCCACCTACACTTAGCTGCCCTAACTTGTGCCTGACCTTAATTAGTCTAATCTTTTCTCCCTCACGTACAAATTTGATCTGTCTAGTCTCTTTGCTAGCAACTAGAGAATTTACTTCTAGCCGCTTTTCCTCAACTGCAGCTGCCAAACATTTCAACACCTGGTTGTGACGCCAGGTGTATTGCCCCTGGGAGAGACTGACCTTACACCCTGACAGTATATGCCTCAGTGTACATACACTAGAACACAACGGGCAGGCACCATCCTCGCCCAACCACTGATTTAAGTTCTGGGGAGATGGCAGCACATCATAAGTAGCCCCTAGAATAAATCTAATTCTGCTGGCCTCCATGCTCCACAACTCTCTCCACTTCAACTTTCTCTTCTCTACACTCTCCCAGTTCACCCACTGTCCTTGCTTTGCCTGCGACACTGCCTTAGTACATCTTACTGCCTCCTCTTGCCTATGTACTTCTTCAACTACCATCTTCCTCTTTTCTATTACTGATGCCTTGTTCCACACAGGTTTCCCTATGCACAACCCTAAGCCTCCACGCCCATGCTGCACCTGACCTATGATATCCCTGTGTCTAAGAGCTGACTGTGCTTGCTGTACTGCCTCCTTTGGGTTCCACTTCCTCCCTGTTTTAACTGTGGGCGCTACACTCCTAACCACTGGATCCTTTGACTGAGTCAGAGTCATTTCCAGTCTAACCTTAGCACACTTGAACTCCTCTGTCAGGCTAGATAATGGCAATTCCAATATGCCTTTCCCATATAAGGCTACACTGCTTAGGCAGCGTGGGACTCCGAGCCATTTTCTAATGAATGAGTTAATCATCCTTTCTAGCTTTTCTACCTTTGAAAGGGGAACCTCATACACTGTCAGTGGCCACATCAACCGAGGCAACAATCCAAACTGCAAACACCACAACTTTAACTTTCCTGGGAGCCCTGACTTGTCTATACTTGAAATACCTTGAATCATTTCCTGCCTCACCTCCTCAAACTGTCCCTTATCACTGAGACTTGCATCATACCATCTTCCCAAACTCTTGACTGGTTTCTCTAACACTGTAGGCACCACCTCATCATTTATAACAAACTTCTTACCTACTACCCTCCCTTTAATGATTGAAATACTCCTGGACTTACTTGGCTTCACTTTCATTCTAGCCCACTGCAGATTACTATTTAACTTATCCAACAATCTGCTAGTACATGGAGCGGTTGACGTCATAGTCGTCATGTCATCCATGTATGCCCTAATAATAAACCATAATAAAACAAACTGTTAAAACAAAATGTTAAGAAGAAATGTATGTCTAGAAATGTATTTTGATTCATAATATTTGACATTTCTGTGGATTCCAGACATGTACAACGTTAATCCAAAATATGTCTAGTAAAAACAGAAGCACACGTTAAATATACTTTTGACGTTATTTTATTCCATGGAATTGTCTTTCTGTGAACATCACATCAACACCGGTGATATACAGATGAGACAGATCTCAACCAAAGTACATTCCCTCCTGATTTGTCTGAAAAATCAAACAAAACAAATGCACCTCAAGTCTCTCACACACACATGCGCGCGCACCCACACACACACACACATACACACACACACACTCAGTGGTTTTGGTTGGAGGAGTGGAGTCAAGTTTGTTTGACTTGGAATCAGATTAAAAACCCTCAAAGCTAGAAGACTGTCTCTCACACACAGGGTGGGGGGGGGGGGTGTGGGGGACTTGCAAAGGGAGCGGGACACACAGGCACGAGGCTCATGTCCCAGCATGCACAGCAGGCCGCTAATTGCTGGCCGATGTGGTCGCACGAGAGAGAGAGAGCGCGCATGTGTGTGTGTGTAGGTCTGTGTGTGTGTGTATGTTTGTGTGAGTTTGGAGAAATTCAGCCTGACATCAGTGGTCAAAATGCACAGAGGAGTGTGTGTTTCTGTGTGTGTGTGTATGGTTAATCCTGTGCTAAGGCCTCATCACGTGTAGAAAATCTGTGTGTGCGTGTGTGTGTGTGTGTGTGTGTGTGTGTGTGTCTGTGTGAAGTGCAGTGTCAGCGCTCAAACAAAAATCCAGAGGGCGGCCAAGAGGCTTATAACGGGGGCACCAAATTACTGGCAAGTGGCAACGTGAAGTGAGACCATTCAGTTGTACTGTGATGCTCCCCAGGAGAACTTTTCAAGAAAAAAAACAATAATCTGACTAAAAAGACACAGAAATCTTTTGGCTGTAAATAAATGCAGGATTATAAGGACAAGTTTTTGCATGGAATGATCCACAGCCCCAGCCCGCTCTGTGTGCCGATCTGCCGCTGTGTCAGGACCCTTGGTATCATCATATCGATAGGTCACAAAGCGACTGTGCGGGCGAGCGGCCGCACAGCGTTTACCACAGTCAAGATCACGCAGCGTTTACCACAGTCAAGTGGGTCGCTGGCGCCTCAAGGGTTTAGGGGTGGAGCGAGAGAGCGTGTGTTCAACTCATAGACATAAATAATATGGATGTATCTATCCCATTACATTTTGTTTTCCTGGCGGAGTTCAAACGGTGGGTGTCACCATCTTGATTTTTCGTCAGCAGAGTGGGGGGGAATGGGTTTTGTCCTTGCGCATCTCACGTGAGATGGGAGTTTCCCAGAGCCGCAGCTCCACCTGCTATTGGTCCGTGATCGGCAAGCTGCGTGATCACTGGACAGGCGATCTGTCAATCACCCCCTTTTCTATCATCTATTTTACTCCAAACGGGCGAGTTATATAAAAATTGACCCACCTACATGAAAAGGTGAAATTAGCTATATAGACCAAAACCGTGTTTCACACAAAGTCGGGCATTTTCACATGGGGAAATGCCTACTGCCCCCGACGCCTAGTGGCCATTCGAGGAACTACAGCTTTTGAATTCACTTCCGCATCCTCAGAGGGAAGGGGGTGGGCTTGCCCACTGGTTCAACTGCCGAGTGAGGCACATCCTGTTTTTACCTTTTGGCCAAACCAAACCTTAAAGGAACACGCCAACATTTTGGGAGATTCGCCTATTTGCCATAATAGGCACCTCGCGTGCTATGTGCGCTCGCTAGGCTTGCCCGCTGCGTGGCCTCGCCCTGCAGCTCGCATATGCAGCTGGCCCGCGTGGCCTCGCCCGCAACTCGGCTGCTGCGTGGCTCGTCTGCTCTATTGCCGTGCGCACGCGTGCGTGTGTTGCTCACAAAATGTTATTGCCCTTAAGGTTACATGTGCGTGGGTGTGTGTATGTGTGCCCCTTAAGTTTCCATCAGTGCCTATGACGTCAATGATGTTATAAGATGATTTTGCTCTTATGACATCACTGATGACATCACTCGTATGACTGATGTCATCAGTGATGTCACAGTACGCTTCCTAAGACATCAGTGGGACAAAAGTTTAAACGAACAAAACATTGCCCACTTGCTCCCTTTTATAATAGATTCCCGATAGTAAGAAGAGAAGATCTAGAAAAATCGTTCCCGCTCGTTAGCTTTAGCACAGTGAATGGTGGTCAGTGGTACTGGCTAGCCTCATTAACACGAGCAAAAACAGTGAAGATTTCACTGCCCCCTGCTGCCCCTTCGTGAAGCCGACTCTGGTGAAGTGGTTCATGTGGATGAAAATGAGAAGTGAGTGTGTGTGTTTGAGAGAGAAGTGTGTCTTTTTTTGAGAGAGAAGTGTGTGTGTGTCTTTGAGAGAGAAGTGTGCGTGTTAGTGATTCTTTGAGAGAGGTGTGTGTGTGTTTATTTGAGAGAGAAGTGTGTGTTTTTTTGAGAGAGAAGTGTGTGACTGTTCAGTGTGTGTGAGAGAGCATGAGAGAAAAGTGGCTAGTCAGTGTTTGTGTGTGTGTGTGTGTGTGTGTGTGTCAGGGAGAGAGTGTGTGTGGTAGAGCTGTGGTGGGCGGAGCTTCTGGTCTCTCTGTAGTCTCCTGTGGGCGGAGCCTCTGCTCTCTCTCTCTCTGTAGTCTGTCTCTCTCCTCAGACTGTCCCGTGGACAGAGGGATGGTGCCTGGCTCCCCGGCGGCATGCTGTCCGCGCGCCGGACTACCCAGACCCACACACACACAGTCACCTTCACGGTAAGACAGCTCTCTCTCTCGCTCTCTCTCTCTCTCTCTCTCTCTGTCCCTCTATCTCCCTCTCTCTCTCTGTCCTTCAATGTCTCTCTCTCTGTCCCTCTATGCCCCTCTCTGTATGTCCCCATGTTAATCATGCTCTTTCTATCTTTATGTTTGTCTCCCTTCATTGTCTCTCTGTTATGCTGTATGCATCTCTCTGTCAGTCTCTGTCCTCTGTGTAGATTCTCTCTATTGCTCTCTCTCTCATCTCTCTAGGTCTCTTTGCCATTCTCTGCCCTCTGTCTATCTTCTTTATTTCTCTCAAAGTCAAATTCAAATGAGCTTTCTTGGCACAAAACATTGTGTCAGTTCTTTCTCAACAGTGTGTCAGTTTGTAGTGACTGTGTGTCTGTAGTTGTAACAGTGTGTCAGTTTGTAGTGACTGTAGTTGTAACAGTGTGTCAGTTTGTAGTGACTGTAGTTGTAACAGTGTGTCAGTTTGTAGTGACTGTGTGTCTGTAGTTGTAACAGTGTGTCCGTTTGTAGTGACTGTGTGTCTGTAGTTGTAACAGTGTGTCCGTTTGTAGTGACTGTGTGTCTGTAGTTGTAACAGTGTGTCAGTTTGTAGTGACTGTGTGTCTGTAGGTGTAACAGTGTGTCAGGTTGTAGTGACTGTGTGTCTGTAGTTGTAACAGTGTGTCAGTTTGTAGTGACTGTGTGTCTGTAGTTGTAACAGTGTGTCAGGTTGTAGTGACTGTGTGTCTGTAGTTGTAACAGTGTGTCAGTTTGTAGTGACTCTGTGTCTGTAGTTGTAACAGTGTGTCAGGTTGTAATGACTGTGTCTGTAGTTGTAACAGTGTATCAGGTTGTAATGACTATGTCTGTAGTTGTAACAGTGTGTCCGTTTGTAGTGACTGTGTGTCTGTAGTTGTAACAGTGTATCAGGTTGTAATGACTATGTCTGTAGTTGTAACAGTGTGTCCGTTTGTAATGACTGTGTGTCTGTAGTTATAACAGTGTGTCAGTTTGTAGTGACTGTCTGTAGTTGTAACAGTGTGTCAGGTTGTAATGACTGTGTGTCTGTAGTTGCAACAGTGTGTCAGTTTTTAGTGACATTGTCTGTAGTTGTAACAGTGTGTCAGGTTGTAATGACTGTCTGTAGTTGTAACAGTGTGTCAGTTTGTAGTGACTGTGTCTGTAGTTGTAACAGTGTCGCAGGTTGTAGTGACTGTGTGTCTGTAGTTGTAACATTGTCAGTGTGTAGTGACTGTCTGTAGTTGTAACAGTGTGTCAGTTTGTAGTGACTGTGTGTCTGTAGTTGTAACAGTGTCTCAGGTTGTAGTGACTGTGTCTGTAGTTGTAACAGTGGGTCAGTTTGTAGTGACTGTGTCTGTAGTTGTAACGCTGTCAGTTTGTAGTGATTGTGTCTGTAGTTGTAACAGTGTGTCAGTTTGTAGTGACTGTGTGTCTGTAGTTGTAACACTGTCAGTTTGTAATGACTGTGTGTCTGTAGTTGTAACATTGTCAGTTTGTAGTGACTGTCTATAGTTGTAACAGTGTATCAGTTTGTAGTGACTGTCTGTAGTTGTAACAGTGTGTCAGTTT
>NC_139628.1:1546715-1549215 GCF_964638095.1 Poromitra crassiceps
TAGGGCTTCAAAATGGGTAGTGGGTGGAGAAAGGCTGCAGGGAGGGCTGCGGCTCCCTCCAATTAGGGCATACATGGATGACATGACGACTATGACGTCAACCGCTCCATGTACTAGCAGATTGTTGGATAAGTTAAATAGTAATCTGCAGTGGGCTAGAATGAAAGTGAAGCCAAGTAAGTCCAGGAGTATTTCAATCATTAAAGGGAGGGTAGTAGGTAAGAAGTTTGTTATAAATGATGAGGTGGTGCCTACAGTGTTAGAGAAACCAGTCAAGAGTTTGGGAAGATGGTATGATGCAAGTCTCAGTGATAAGGGACAGTTTGAGGAGGTGAGGCAGGAAATGATTCAAGGTATTTCAAGTATAGACAAGTCAGGGCTCCCAGGAAAGTTAAAGTTGTGGTGTTTGCAGTTTGGATTGTTGCCTCGGTTGATGTGGCCACTGACAGTGTATGAGGTTCCCCTTTCAAAGGTAGAAAAGCTAGAAAGGATGATTAACTCATTCATTAGAAAATGGCTCGGAGTCCCACGCTGCCTAAGCAGTGTAGCCTTATATGGGAAAGGCATATTGGAATTGCCATTATCTAGCCTGACAGAGGAGTTCAAGTGTGCTAAGGTTAGACTGGAAATGACTCTGACTCAGTCAAAGGATCCAGTGGTTAGGAGTGTAGCGCCCACAGTTAAAACAGGGAGGAAGTGGAACCCAAAGGAGGCAGTACAGCAAGCACAGTCAGCTCTTAGACACAGGGATATCATAGGTCAGGTGCAGCATGGGCGTGGAGGCTTAGGGTTGTGCATAGGGAAACCTGTGTGGAACAAGGCATCAGTAATAGAAAAGAGGAAGATGGTAGTTGAAGAAGTACATAGGCAAGAGGAGGCAGTAAGATGTACTAAGGCAGTGTCGCAGGCAAAGCAAGGGCAGTGGGTGAACTGGGAGAGTGTAGAGAAGAGAAAGTTGAAGTGGAGAGAGTTGTGGAGCATGGAGGCCAGCAGAATTAGATTTATTCTAGGGGCTACTTATGATGTGCTGCCATCTCCCCAGAACTTAAATCAGTGGTTGGGCGAGGATGGTGCCTGCCCGTTGTGTTCTAGTGTATGTACATTGAGGCATATACTGTCAGGGTGTAAGGTCAGTCTCTCCCAGGGGCGATACACCTGGCGTCACAACCAGGTGTTGAAATGTTTGGCAGCTGCAGTTGAGGAAAAGCGGCTAGAAGTAAATTCTCTAGTTGCTAGCAAAGAGACTAGACAGATCAAATTTGTACGTGAGGGAGAAAAGATTAGACCAATTAAGGTCAGGCACAAGTTAGGGCAGCTAAGTGTAGGTGGAGCCTGGGAAATGAGGGTTGACTTGAATGAACAGCTAGTCATCCCAGCATATATAGTTAGCACCCGGCTACGTCCGGACTTGTTACTGTGGTCTGAGGTAGAGAAGAGAGTTTATTTTATCGAACTCACAGTCCCGTGGGAAGATCGAGTTGAGGAGGCTTATGAGCGCAAGAAAACTAGGTATGCTGAAATGGCAGCAGAGGCAGAGCAGCGAGGTTGGAGGGCTCGAGTGCGGCCTGTAGAGGTGGGCTGCCGTGGTTTTGTGGCAAAGTCCGTTATTGCCTTACTAACTGAGTTGGGCATTCGGGGACGGAGCCTGAAACTTGCGGTTAGCAACATGTCTCAGGCAGCAGAACGAGCAAGTGAATGGCTGTGGATAAGGAGGAAACATGCTAGCTGGGGAGCTCGCTAAGGTCAGATTGATTGTTTGTTGTTGGTCATGATTAACGGTCCGCATCAACAGGGCTGAATCATTGACGGTGGTGGTGTAGTTAGGGATTGTTTGTTGTTGGTCATGATTAACGGTCCGCATCAACAGGGCTGAATCATGGACAGTGGTGGTGTATTTAGGGATTGTTTGTTGTTGGTCATGATTAACGGTCCGCATCAACAGGGCTGAATCATTGACAGTGGTGGTGTAGTCAGGAATGTCATACCGAACCGACCTGGATAGCTAGGCTTAGATAGTGAGGTAATATGCAGTTGTGCGGTGGTAGCATGGAGGGGGGTGTTTCCAGGACGCTGGATTACACCGTTAAGCCTTCTTGAGGTGTCGTGGGCCTAACTTAACGAAACGTCGGTGAAGGAAGGTGCCCACTTGAAAACCCCAATGACATGCTTCATACTGCTGTTGGCTAGGGTATGTAACTGGTGATTTGTGTCTTGTTTATTAGTTTGTTAGCCTGTTAGCTTGTTTTATTCTGGATTGGGCTTCTAAATGTGTTTTTCCTCGGATTTTGGCACAAGGGATAGTAACATCTTGTCCTGTGTATTAATTAATAATCCTTTGCATCTACATTAAATGAAGACATTACTGTTTGTTAAAAAAATATATATGTTCCATGCTTATTGGCCAAGTATATTAACATTTATGGGCTAGCAAAGTCTGCCCATGTAGGCAGCCATGTTGCCTGCTCAGAATTCTCTCCTAGCCATGAAGATTGATTGACAG
>NC_139628.1:1551715-1579215 GCF_964638095.1 Poromitra crassiceps
CTGAGTGCAGAGGATGCATACTTACCTAAATATAGCCTATAGGGAAAACTGGAAAATTGAAAACATATTATGAGCTAATATCAGAACGCCATTAGCAAGGACCGCTTTTATCACTTTTGTAGCGTATATGAATTCTTTTAAAACGAGATTTTCAGAAAACGCTTAAAAGTCATTACAGTAGATCATCTTCACAAAGGAGGGCCTCCTTTGTGAAGATGATCTTGCTGAACACAAACTGCTGTTTCATAAACCTTTGTTAACCACAGACATTATTTCATGCATTTCATTCCCATACAAAAATCCCATTGTCGGCCAGCCAGTAACTGAGCCGGTGTCTCACTCGTCCCTATATGTTATTAGATCTTATAGTATTTTATTTATTTTATTTGATTATTTTTTAAAGTATGTTTTTATTAGGATTTGATGGGTTTATTTTTTAATAGCACAAATTGTCTTTTATCTTATTTTATGCTTATTTTTATTGGTTATCTCACTGTGCCCCACTTTCCCATATCATTCTCCCCCCTGCGTGGCAGGCACACCCACGCATTACCCTCAGACTCTGACAAGTGCTTGTGGCACTCACACTATCACACACTTACACACATCCAGACATACACACAACAGTACACATTTTATAACAGTCATCATGAGGACCGCAATGGAAATAAGCTGTCAGCTTTATTGCGTTTTTATCCTTTTGATAATGGTGGGCCTGTGTATGTATATATGTATATTGTATATACTGTGTATTCATTATCAATAAAGAACTCAATCAATCAATCAATCAATCAATTGCCTTTTCCCCTATGAACCAGCAGCGCAGGGACTTCTGGGTAAGCCTACAGAAACATGTCATCCCTGCGGTACTCTATGAGCCCCCATTCTATGGTATGACCCCTATTATACTATGACCCCCCCATACTCCATACCCCACATACTCTATGACCCCCCATTCTATGTATATGATATGACCCCTATTATACTATGACCCCCCCATACTCTATGACCCCCCATTCTATGTATATGATATGACCCCTATTATACTATGAGCCCCCCATATTCCATACGCCCCCATAATATGTGACCCCCCATTCTATTTTCCTACATTTGACACTGGACGGCAAAGCGCAATAACGCTGCAGCATTCCCACCTTGAAAAGGCTGTGTCATTCTCTCAATTAAATTCACAAGGCTTTATTAGCGTGACCATAGTGAATTACAGTGTTGTCAAAGCACAAACAGTACAATACTACAAACAGGTGGAAATACAGTTTTAAACATACATCCAACAATACTGCATACTGTAACATTAGAGTTCAAAAACACCATTGTCAACCTGTGTGTGTGTGTGTGTGTGTGTGTGTGTGTGTGTGTGTGTGTGTGCGTGTGCGTATGTGTGTGTGCGCGTGCGCGTGTGTGTACTTATTGTTTGCTACTGAGCCACTGAGCTGCTCATTTTCTTTGGGCTGCTCATTCTTAATATAAGTTTCCTTTACTTTCACATCGTCCTTATTTAGC
Source organism: Poromitra crassiceps (assembly GCF_964638095.1). Lineage (NCBI taxonomy): Eukaryota > Metazoa > Chordata > Actinopteri > Beryciformes > Melamphaidae > Poromitra > Poromitra crassiceps. Next base: position 1,553,237 of record NC_139628.1, read on the forward strand.
TCAGAATGACAACAAGCCAATGGAAGAACGTGTGTGTGTGTGTGTGTGTGTGTGTGTGTGCGTGTGTGTGTATCATTCTGTCTGATTCAGCATAGTAACTGGATCGCTCTGACACTATACATAGTTTTCCCACTGCACACACTGACACAAGCTGTGTGTATGTGCGTGTGTGTGTGTGTGTGTGTTGGTGTGTGTGTGCGTGTGTGTGTGTGCGCGCGCATGCGCGTGTGTGTGTGTGTGACAACATTTGCAGTGTTACTGTATGCATGCCACAGACAGGTGTCTGGTGTGCGTCACGTTCACCCTATTAATACACACACACACACACACACACACACACACACACACACACACACACACACACACACACACACACACACACGCTGGAGTGTTTTGAGTGGACTAACATGTGAGAGTGAAGGAAGAGCAACTGTGGAGTCAAACATTCAAACTTCAACAGTCAATATAAAGAGATATTACATATAATATTAATGAATATATTATATTATCTAAATCCTTTAAAATGTTATTTAGTTCCAGCTGTCAATCACAGCTTTAGTCTCCCAGGCTCCAGCTGAGTGGAAAACTTCACTTCATAGGATTTTTCTATTTGGTTCATTCAGGTTCAAACAGACCAATCACAGGCCAACTAGGACTTGGAAACAGAAGTCACATGACTCACTGTGATTGGGTTAGAGAGAGTAGACTTCCTGTAACTGTATCTGATGCTGCATTTGTTTATGGTCGGAGGTGGAAAGTGGAAAACGTGTCATCTCCGACCTCCGTCTGTTGGAGCTTCACGTTGCAAAACCATGGATGCTAAATAGCATCAGCTAATAACAATATTGTTTAATTGTATGGGTTTATTGTATTGGTATATTGATCTGAAAGCATAGTGTGTTTTAAATTCATACAACCTTTTTTGGGGAAGAAGGGGGGATGAAAGCTCTTGGGCTGGGAGCACTAACTGAAGATTGCTGCCACTGTAAAAGTCGACTAGTTGTGATGCTAATTTTCGCTATGACTCCGTAGAGTTATGCTCAAAGTGTTAGCAATCTAAAAGGCTGATAGCTGCAATTGAGTTTTACTAAAAGTGTTAGCTCTCCCCCCCCCCCCATACTTTTCACTTGTATTGCAACAATATAAGTGCAATTTATTTATCAAAAAGTTAACAGAAACCTAGCCTCAACGCGAGACTCATCATTCTATTCTATTCTAAGAATGATTGATGAGTCTCGCGTTGAGGCTAACAGAACCATGACTCTTCATCACAAATAGATATCTAAATGGAAAAAGTGCAATGGGCACTACAGATAATGTACAGTAGCCTATACAACAAAGCTGGTAGATACATGTATCATAGTCAGAGGTCACTCAAATACAATTTCTTTAAACGCTGAAATGTGGCAATTGTTTTTTTTAATCTTTGAACTAATGTTCTAAATTGATTGAACTAAATTTTAGTTGACCTTCACTGAGATACATAATCCACTCTGTACACTGACACCAGTGTCGGTTCATTTATGTGAAACAGAGACCACCTACAGTACTATACTGTTGGTGACAGAAACGGCAGTGTTAAAGCATGCTGGCATGCTGGGAGAGAAGTGCTGCGCATATAAAGAGAATGTCCACATGCCTTGTGCTTTGGGTTTTAAAGGAATTGATGACTTTTTCGCTATGTCATCGACATATTTTTATGACAGGCTGTCATTTGTGATCTGTATGCTCTGATGAAGGTCTTGTCGACCGAAAGCTTATCATAATAAATGTGAAATATGTACAGATTCAAGTGTGCAGAAATTCCTTTTATATTTGTAACTCTAGTTATTTTTCCAGCACCTTGGCCGAGACTTGGCTGGGTCGAGCGGTGGCCCTCCCTCAGATATGTATTACATTCTAAAAAATTAACGGCAACATTTGGGAAGGCTAAGCCACACAACTAGTTAGTTATAATCTAACATCGTGCTTCAAAGACGGAGAACTGGCTGTGTTACGACGATGACGGTAAGGACTCAAAAAGGTCTCCGCGGAGACAGGCAGGCTCTACGCCTCCTCCTGACCAGGCGTAAGAGTTACGCCTGGTCGTAGTGAAAAGAAGGCTTAAGCTTGGTGCAACCGGCATAGCTGTTAGGTCGTAAAGTTACGACCAACTTAGCTTAAGACCAGTGTAAGACCAGTTGGTGCAACTGGCCCCAGGTGCTGGCCAACACTGAAGGCCTGGTTGTTGAAGTGCTGGACGAACTTGGCGGCCATCTTGTCTGAGTCGTAGGTGTTGCTGTCCACGCTCTTTTTTTGCAGGAAGTCAATTTCCACCGTCATGGTACTGACACACTGTTTGGACTTGTCAAACTTGTAGTTGGTTACCCAATGGACAAGCCTGCCCATTTCCTCTGTGGCAGGCTGAAGGCGACAACACTGGGGTGGGTCTTCACGGTAAACACATACTTGTGGGTTAGATTGTGCACGGTCACATGATGGTCAAACTGCTGCTCGTTCTCACTGATGACGGCGCAGTTGGTCAGTGACAGTTCCTCCGATCTTCAGGCCTTCAATACTTGAATGAGCACGTATTTTTAAGGCAAGGGGCTCGAGCGCGATGGCGAAGAGGGCCGGTGAGAGAGGGCAGCCCTGCTGGACCGAGCGAAGTAGTGAAAACTTTATCGACTTATCGCCATTAGTTAGAACATGTTGGACTAGCATATATGAGCTTTACCCAAGATATAAATGGATCGCCAAATCCAAATTTGTGTAGTGACTCGAACATGTAAGGCCACTCGACCTGGTCAAATGCCTTCTGTGCGTCAAGTGACAAGATTGCTGCTCTGTGGGTCTTATTGTGATCTGCATACATGGAGTTGAGAAGGCGCCTGACATTGAAAAAAGAAAGCCTATTGGGAATGAACCCTGTCTGGTCGGGGTGGATGATGGATGCATGGCCGTAGCTACCATTGAGGACACCGAGGTCATGACCTCGGTATAAATATATATATATATATATATATATATATATATATATATATAGACAAGTTTCCTGGGCACTTCCGGTTTCCTTCCGGACTCGGCCGCGATCGTGTCTGTCGGTTCCGGTGTTTGTGAATACGGAGAAGCGTAACGTACTACCGTAGTAGCCATAGCGACCGCCGAAAAAATGCAAACTTGGGATCATTCTGCGAGTCTCCTATCTAATGAAAGAGTGTCTATCCCACACCCGTTGACAGTGGACACATGGGAAGATAATATGTGTAAATGGCCGAACTTAACTACAGGCAGGATTATAGCGTATTTTGAGGAATCAATGGCGGTGGACGGCAACGCAATGAACTATCTCAAAAGCTCCGAAGCGTCAGCCAGACTAACGTAACGTAGGTTACAGTCCTCTCCTCTGTCACAGTCAGTCAGACTAATGTTAGGTTACAGTGACAGTACTCTCCTCTCTCACAGTCAGACTAACGTTAGGTTACAGTCCTCTCCTCTCTCACAGTCAGTCAGACTAACGTTATGTAACATAACGTTAGTCTGACTGACTGTGAGATAGGAGAGGACAGTAACATAATATGTTACTGTCCTCTCCTCTGTCACAGTCAGTCAGACTAACGTTAGGTTACAGTGACAGTACTCTCCTCTCTCACAGTCAGACTAACGTTAGGTTACAGTCCTCTCCTCTCTCACAGTCAGTCAGACTTAGGTTACTGTCCTCTCCTCTGTCACAGTCAGCCAGACTAACGTTAGGTGTCTCTCCATTCAAAAACAACCCAGTTTGCCTTGATCACTGCAAAACATGACATGCCGTGTGTAGCCTCCACACAATAGGGCTACACACGGTAAATCATGGTAAATACGCAGCACAATACCCGCCGTGGTAAACAGAAGAAGACTGGGATATTAACTTTAAGGCGACTCACTTCTAGACTTGAATGAAATTGTATTCACCTACTATCTGCTCCGTGGATTACCATTTTACAATTTCGGAGACGAAATTGTAACATAGCAACATTGGTCCACAAACGTTGCTATTTAAAAAAAAAATTGGGAGATCGGGTTGGGATTATAACGTTAGTTTGCCGAGTCGCACCTGGTAATCCAGAAATGGAGTTATGGTAGGCTACCTTTGTCTACTTGTAGATCATCAAGAAACTTTAAATTAATAACGTTAGATGTGTTTAACAGAGCTGTATATCGGGTCTAGCAGCTGATCAGCAGCTCAGACAGCCTCAAACACGAGGTGATTGTCAGCTCTATAATTCGCAAAATAGCAGTGGATGGAAACGCGCACTGTGTTTTGTGACAGCCACGCACTGCACAATGTGTTCCAGAATAACCCATTGTTAATAACGTCTGCTAACGTTAGTGTAGCTGATGTTATCGATCGTTGTAAAAAAGTTTGGATATTTCGGCTACTGCCTTCTGATGTGCTCGCTGCTGTGGACGTAATGTGGACTTAAACGGAAGCCGGCGACACGAAAGGCTGCTATGGCGCCGCCCTAGGAACGGCCCAGGAAACTTGTCTATATATATATAGTTTTTCCTATTCACAGATCTATTGACAGATCTATTCATCTGTCATTGATGTGTTAAAGCCCTCATAAATAACATGATATATGACAGTTGATCAGAAATGCAACAATTTGCTTCTTATCTGTGTGCTATAGAAGGAAGAGACATAACTCCCCACAACATTCAAATGTTGCATTGGGGCTAGATTGGGGCTAGACTTTGGGGACAGTTCTATTGAAGTGAATGGGTAAGTAATTCCCCTGTAAGTGATGTTTGTGTAGATGGGCCATTGTATTTAATTGAGCAGTATTCTGCCATATGTGACCTGTATGCAGAATATATATTATGTGGACATGAGACATGAATTCTTTATAGATCTAGCCTCTTAATTGTGCTCTCAAAGTGCACCAGATTGAAGCATTTTACTTTAAAATTGACAAATCTTTTGAACCGGGGGGTCTAGCCCCCCTTGGACCCCCCACGCCATGCTAAAATGACCTAGGTATTTCTCAAACCCTGGCTACGGCCATGGAGGAGACATGCTTATTCAAACGGGTAGCCAGATTTTTAGTGATTACCTTTCTATCAAAGTTCTGAAGTGCAATGGGTCTGTAGCTGGCCGGGTCTGCTTGCTCCTTCACCTTTTTTAAGATGAGTGAGATGTTAGCTTATAGTGTCTTGGGCAAAATGTTGTCCTCCTCAGAGCTACATGTCATTCTGAGGAGAAGTGGGGCAAGGATGTCACAGAATTTCTTGTAAAACTCGCACCTGAATCCGTCCGGACCAGCTGCTTTACCTGACGGGAATTATTGGATGGCAGAAGTTATTTCTTCCACTGTGAAATCGGAGTCTAGGTCCTCTCTGGCAGCGTCACTGAGCTTGGGTTTCTCAAAAGAGCCAAAAAAAGTCACTCAGTAAAGCTTGCTGTAAAATTCCCTAAAACTGTCATTTATTTCCTTGGGATTGGTCAGCAGGCTGCCCCCCCCCCCCCCCCCCCCTCAATTTGATGGAAGGGATTAATCTGGAAGCCTGAGTGCCCTTGAGCTGTCGTGCCAAAAGTTTCTCTGGCTTATCTCCCAATTCAAATTGCTTTTGTCTCAGTTTTAACAGGAGGGTATTTATTTGGCCGCCCAGAATACAATTATATTCATATTTTAGCTTCAATATCTTATTGTGGTCCTCAGAGGATTTTTAATTCTGATATGCCGCTTCAAAGGAAGGAAAAATATTTTCAATTTCTAGTAGGCGCCTCTCTCTCTTTTTCTTGGCTGTGGATTCGTAAGAGATTATGTCCCCACGAATAACAACTTTTAATGTTTCCCATAGTATAGAGTCTGATACTTCTCCGTTATCTTTAAATTCCATAAAGTGCTTTAATTGGGTAGTAATATGTTCTATAAATTAAACGATCAACGAGTAAGGAAGTAAGGAAGGGTTAAGTCGCCAAGAGTAGCTTTGTTTAGGAAGAGAGAGGTTAAACGAAATAGTCAAAGGGGCATGGTCAGAAATCAAAATGTTATGGTATTTTGTGTTGATAACGTGGGAAATTAACTGGGAGTCTATTAAAAAATAAACTATTCTGCTGTAGGATTTATGGGCATGTGAGTAAAATGAATATTCTTTATCAGTGGGGTGCTGTATTCTCCAAGTGTCTATTAGGTTCCTCGATTTGATCAAATTATTTAAGAATTGCACAGATGATATAAAGTATTAGCTCTCTGAACTAATTATTTTGCTTGGTTATGAATTAAATTGTGATTGTGACACTGAGGTTAACTGTATATGTTGCACGGCAGAAGTTTGTGAATTGAAGCATTAAAGCCCCAATCAGTAAGATTTTTGACATTTTTTACTGTAATATAAGAGCTTTTTAGTCACAGGACATGGTAGATTGACTTGTAATAGGGAGACCCTCGTCTTTATTTATCCCACACCGCCCTCCATTGGCCAGCCCTGGGACTAAGCAGTTTGCTGCCTGCGTCCCGTAGCAAGAAAAAAGAAAAAAGAAAAGGACGCGCGCATGCGCTGTACAGCGGAAGCGCTGTGTTCATGAAAACAAGGAAGTAACTCGATTCGGATTTGCTACGAAAATGATGTTTCACGGAACTATGGATTATTATTTCATCACGTGGTGAGTACCCGATGTCACAACATGTACATAGAGCTTTCTGGCGCTGTGTTTTGTTGACTTTGAACGGCAATATCGTTATCGATACTATTGGACCCAGAGGGCGCAGTTTCTCCAACAGTAAAACTTGGAAAACTTACTGAATGGGGCTTTAAGTTGATTTCATAAGCTTTACTCGATGTCTACGCTCGATTTGCATCAGATGCTAATCAGGTAGTGACTGAGACTGTGTTTATTGTTATCATTATTATTACATTATTATTACTACGTGTGTGTGTGTGTGTGTGTGTGTGTGTGTGTGTGTGCAGGTATCTTCGGCAGTGGTCTGCTGGACTCCAGCCCCCTCCCCTCCCCAGAGCCCGTCATTGACAATGAACTGGGTTACCAGGGCAACAGCACAAGCCCCGCCCTCTCCCAGACGGAAAACGCCACTGTCGGTGACGTCATGCACAGCCATAACCATAGCAACCACGATGATGTCACGCACAGCAACCCGGAAAGCACACGTGGCGTGACGGCTGCCTCTCTGGCCCCGCCCACACAGCCCTCCACCCAGGCACCTGATTGGTTGACCTCTCTGACATCGATGAGCACCCCCTGGCCAATCAGCACCACCCCAGCGCCTGACACAGGTAACCATGGTAACACTACAATGACTAAACTTGTTTTGAATGCTGACTCATTGATCACATAAATCAATGGATTCGAAGCTAATCATATAGTTGGTAATTTTAACATGGATAAATCACAAGCACATTCATTTAGGGGGCTGTCACACCTAACCGTGGTGCATTTTGTCGGTTGGGGAACGTGCACAGACCAAACAAACACCATGCTCCTCCCAGTGGGCTAGCTCCTAGCTCCATTTGTGAGGTCCGGTTACATGGACGTCAATGGGAGAATGGTGCTACTTCTCACTTGATTTATGAGCTCAGTAAACACTTTCCTAATAAGTTTATCATCTCAATCGCTAGTTTCAAGTCTTCTTCAATACAGCCTGATGTTGATTTAGTAACGTGAGGGGACCTCGACCCGTTACTGAGCTGGTGTGCTCTGGGGGCACCGGGGTGGGTGATAAAGTCGATGATTTGTGTTGGATTTTGGGTCTCGTTGAAGAGGCGAATGGCAGTTAGAACTGGTCCCTCTGACGGGAGGTTCTGGTACTGCCAGATCTCAGTCAGTCTTCTGCCAAGTGGGAGAGCCTTAACGAGTTTGTGGCCTGGGTGGGAGGGGTCGGCCATGATCTTCTGAGACTGCTTTAGCATCCTGGCAGTGTGTAGGTCCTGAAGGGATGGCTGGCTGCACCCGACCACCTTTTCAGCACGGCGGATGATGCGCTGCAGTCTGGAGAGGTACTTGCTGGCAGCAGCAGCAGCATACCAGACAGTGATGGAGGAGGTGAGGATGGACCCGGCGGTGTAGGTGTAGAAGAGTGCAATGCTGCCTTTGGCACCTTGAACTTCCTCAGCCACCGCAAGAAGTTCACCCTCTGTTGTGCCTTCTTGGAGAGCTTTGATGTTTGACTCCCATTTCAGGTCCCGGCTGATTGTTGAGCCCAGGAAGTGAAAGAACTCCACAGTGAAGAGTGATGACTGGAGAGTCACCCAGGGTGACAGAGGAAGGTGGTGCTGTGTTCTTCCTGTAGTCCACAACCATCTCCACTGTCTTTTGGGCATTGAGCTCCAGGTTGTTTTGACTGCACCAGGTCATCAGGTGGTCGATGTTCTGCCTGTATGCAGACTCATCTCCATTAGATATGAGCCCTATGAGGGTGGTGTCTTCAGTGAACTTCAGGAGCTTGATGGACTGATGGCTGGAGGTGCAGCTGTTGATGCACAGGGAGATGGAGAGAGGACGACGGCCTGGGAAGCTCCGGTGCTGATAGTCCGGGAGGCAGTAGTCTCACGTAGTCAGACCCAATGTCGACGTCCAGCGACGGAGGGTCTGAATCACACGAGACTTCCGGCGGCTCCTAGCGGATGCTGCACGCGAAATCTGTTTGGCTGGCAGGGCTCCAGACTGCGACCAAAATGGTCGCATATGTGCCCTTTTTCTTGAGGGTGCAAGTAAACATTTCACGGTGTCTCATCGGTGCGAGTGGCAGATAATCATGTGTTGTTGTTTTTTCCCTCTCCAAAGTCAAAGTCAATTTTATTGTCAATCACTACCATATGTACAAGACATACAGAGCATCGAAATTCCGTATCTCACGATCCACGGTGCACTCTATATACAGATAGGAGACAACACATGACATAAAATACGAAGATAAAATAGATAAAAAAACATACAATAAAATACTAAAATACTACCGTAGGGGTCATAATAAGGTCACTGTAATCACTGTAATACAAGTCAGATTCAGGCACAGGTAGCCTAGTGTGATAATCATTGTGGTGGATAGTAAAACCTTACATTTTCTTCACTTGCTCATCTCTCTCTCCTTGCATGTTCCTCATGCACCCGCACACATACACAGGGCCGACTGATGAAACGGGTAAATTCAACCATTTAGTTTTTTCCGTGTTCCAAAGATGATGCAAACATGAAGCGGTCTATAGCCGATTATTTTAGCTACTCGACAACATGATGCAGCAGATCACTCAGAGAGAGTGCAGTTAAGAGGAACCAAGTTAGGGATGGCAAAAAAAAAAAAAAAATCCCTGACCGACACCCGACGGTCATTAACCAAATTAATGCATTCTCCTGGCTGGTGGAATTGGCGTAACAAATTCACGTTTCCCTGTGCGGTGGGGACACTGGGGAGCGTGTAGGCTACTCTGCTTCTGAAACAGTGTTTCAGCAGATGACAGTGTCTCACTCTCTCAGTCTGTGTCTGCTGTCTGGTGCACATGTGGAGCACGGCGCGACCCCACCTCGTGAAGTCTCGCGATATTTTCCTGCCGACTGGCCAACTAACAGGTAGGACGCTTTGCGGTGGTGGTTTTAGCGTAACCTATGTGGGGTTTGGCGTAACCTATGTGGGATTCGAAATAACAAAGGTTATGCCGAACCCCACATAGGTTACGCTAAAACCACCACCGCAAAGCGTCCTGCCAGCCCTGCCAGTCGGCAGGAAAGTATCGCGGGACTTCACGAGACTTGGTGACCGAGATCACGTTTGAGGTAATTTGATCCCTGTGCGACTCCAGGAAATGGCCTGGGGCGAAATATAACTCTGGTGGATGTTGAGGGATCACATTATGACGATATTTGGGGAAAACGGGAATAAAAATAACTATTTAGATGCAGGAAAGACAGGCTCACACTTGGCCCCAAATCAGCTCCATTTTACAACTGACTTGGACGCTATTGATCTCAAAACAACGCTAGGACGGCCAGAAACGCCGCGGACATCGCTAGGTGAGTGGCCAAATCATAATTAATGCCAGGAGATGGGTCCAGGTTAAAAAAAAAACGAAATTCTCCTTTAAGGCCAGTCTTTAGAGTGGACTTACACCTGTTGCACCAACAGGGCTTACGTCTGGTCTTAACTACGCCAGTCGTAGCGATGCGCGTCCATGTGAAAGCATGGGAATGCCCACTGGAATGCGGCACGCGACCTGTTTAGAAGAGTGTGCTGACGTCAAATGACGCTCCGCTGATGGGTAATCGGCTGTAATAGTGTGGCTAATGGTAGCGGCTAACTGTTACTTGTCATTACTTTACATGGCAGTAAAATGCAACTGAATGACCAAATTGATTTAACTTTTAACCATTTCGATTTCCACTTTCCATACCGACCCCCAGCATTGGTTAGGTGTTAACGTTGTGACTATATTTATAATGTTTATAACGTACTCCGGTTTGCGGTTAATAATTGAGGGCTGAATACAGCCAGAGTGCTGAGGGGTTGTGACTATTGCACAACACACAGGTGAAAACCGGCGTCTATACTGCACCTTACGCCTGCTCTGGACTAGGCGTAATATTTACGACCGGTCTTAGTGAGAAAAAGGCTTACGCCCTGTTGGTGCAACCGGCGTAGCTGTTACAGTAGGTCGTAAAGTTGCGACCGACTTAGCTTAAGACCAGTCGTAAGACCAGTTGGTGCAACCGGCCCCTTGCTGGGCTGTGACGGAAGTTACGTCATACACCGCGCCAGACAGCCCTGCCTCCCATATTACAGTCCGGCAAGGAAACAGGATACATGATTTGGATCGAAATAATGGTAGTTTATCTCTATTGTCCGAACTGAATGATTTGGAGCAAAGAAGGCAGCCAAAGTTTGCAGTTTTAGTCGGCGTGGTGATGGTTTGAGCCATTTCAATAAAGTTGATCGTTTCACCCGGGGTCTATTTAGCTGTTGCACATATTCTGAATGCACCGGCCACGAGGTCCGTGGTTGGTCAATTCATATGTCTGTCACGTATGCTTTTTTTGTCTTGGGGGGCGGGCGTTAACCGCTTTTGAGAGTTGTGCTCCAGATGTAGATATCATCTACAGCTGGCACTGCGAGACTACGGAGGCAGTGACATGCTTCCCCAGCCTTACGTGCTGCTTCCTGTTTGTCAGGAAGTCTGTGGACCATCTTCAAGATGGGAGGCCAAGAACCAATGGGTGACATCATGGTAGCAACGTCCATATATTTATATGGTCTATGTCTGACTGGGTCTGTTTCCAAGTGTGAAAACTCTGAAAGTGAAATTTGAGAAAATAGGTTTCTCTGTTATTTTCATAATAATATGTGCAGTACAGAAATAAGTGTGTAGTTCTCTCTCCCTCTGTCTCCCCCCTCTGCCCGGTCTCTCTCTCTATCTCATCCTCTCTCTCTCTCTCTCTCTCTAATATTGTGTCCTTTTCTGTCAAACACTAAAATCGTTCATCTCCATCACTGTAGAGGACGAGCTTACCTGTGTGTGTGTGTGTGTGTGGTGTGTGTGTGTGTGTGTGTGTGTGTGTGTGTGTGTGTGTGTGTGTGTGTGTGTGTGTGCGTGTGTGCGTGTGTGTGCATGTGTGCATGTGTGCGTGTGAGTGAGTGAGTGAGTGAGTGTGTGTGCGTGCGTGTGTGAGAAAGAGAGAGAGAGAGCTACAGAGCCTCTGAGCGGAATTCTGATCTAGGCTACTGTCCTCTATCTTGCTGCTGACCAGAGAGAAAGAGGGAGGGAGGGCGAGAGAGAGAGAGATTGTGTGTGTGTGTGTGTGTGTGTGTGTGTGTGTGTGTGTGTGTGTGTGTTCCTCATCCAAAGGCCATAATGATAGATCATTCATTACATTTCTCTTTTAAAATTCACCTCATCTCTCTCTCTCTCCTTCTCTCTGTCTGTCTCTCTGTCTCACCCTGTCTCTCTCTCTCTGTCTCTCTCCCCCTCTCTGTCTCTCTCTCCTTCTGTCTGTCTGTCTGTCTGTCTGTCTCGCCTTGTCTCTCTCTCTCTGACTGTCTCCCCCTCTGTGTCTCTCTCTCCTTCTGTCTGGCTCTATGTTTCGCTGTCTTGCCCTGTCTCTCTATCCCTCTCTCTGTCTCTCTTTGTCTCTCTCCCCCTCTGATCTCTCTCTCTCTCTCTCTATATATATATATATATATATAGAGAGAGAGAGAGAGAGAGAGAGAGAGACAGAGCTCTGGCTCTGTCTCTCTCTGTGTGATATTGACTAGAGGAGGGGAATGCTAATGAGTGTGGGTGTGTCCTGCTGTCTGATTGGAGGCTGGACGGTCAGCAGAGTAATTTCAGGACACAGAAGTCCTGACATTCAGCAGTATCACTCTGCTTCTTAGCTAATGTTAGCAATAAGCCTCATATATTTATTTAAACCAGCTGATGTCAGCTAACAGTGGTGTTCGCTACTGCAGCACACACACAACTTGACACAAACATGGTTGTTAATGCTGGTAATTGATAAGAAGGATTTGGAAATCAATACATAGTATAACAGTAGGCCTAACAACATCAAGTAGCCAACATTAGCTGAACAAGACTAGGTCGGAAGGTATATGGCTGGAGCGTGTGTGATGTGTTTATACTAAAACTACGTCAATTGAATAGAGGATTGTTGAGCTTCATTGTGACTGGGTACCAAGAAAAAACGTTTCCAATCCAGCCAGTCCTCTGGCTTGGCGAAGTTAAACTGCTCTGGTGCCAAAAACTTGAGACTCGATTCTGCAACCGCAGCAGGGCGTTGCTGTCAGCTAGCGATCTGTAGCTATCAGACTAGCAGATATAGCGAGTAGCTATCAGACTAGCTTTCTTTCCTTTAACTATCTCTCTTTATTTCCCTCTTTATGCAGAATGAAAGCCGTATTCATATTTTTGGTGTTCAATTTGTGGGACTCTGACAAGGTCGTCCCGTCTCCTTCATGTGTGGGTACTCATTTACTGTGTTTTTAAACTGTTTGTCTCTCTCTCTACAGGAAGTTGTCAGCTGGTGGTGGAGCCTCAGTGTCACATGTTGCCCTACAACCAAACATGGCTGACATCCTCCTTGGCCGTGGTGAAGAGTTCAGAGGTCGACATGTTGCTAAGGTAACCGTAACCAAGGTCTCTGTGATGCTTCGCCTCAACCATAGACTGTCACCTGTCATTCACGCCCCAAAGCATACTGTAGTCTGCTTTATCGTCTGTTTGGCGGCGGCTGTAGCTCAGGACGTAGAGGGTCGTCCACTAATCGCTTTGGATAAAAGAGGTTGGTGGTTCGATCCCCGCCTCCTCCAGTCTGCATGTCGAAGTGTCCTTGGGCAAGATACTCAACCCCAACTCAACAGGGGGTACGGTGGTGCAGTGGTAAGCGCTGTCGCCTCACAGCTCGAAGGTCCTGGGTTCGATTCCCACCTGGGACGCTGTGAGCGCTGAAGGAATGCGTGCCCGTCCGCATGTCCTCGAGTGCCCACCGCCCGGGTGGGGTCGTCAAAAGGGCCTTTCTGTGTGGAGTTTGCATGTTCTCCCCATGCCTCCCGGGGGTTTCCTTCATACAGGAACCCCCTTCACCAAAACATGCAATATCCTGGTTGCTAATGTGGTTCCTCCTCTGGTCGTTAAGGGCGCCTGTTCAGAGGGAGGGGAACTGGTTGGAATAGCGTGAACCTCCCACGTGCTATGTCCTACCGGTGAAGCTTCCTCTGTCAGGTGAAAAGAAGCGGCTGGCTAACTGCCCATGTCTCGGAGGAAGCATGGAGCCAGTTTCGGCTCTCCCCAGATCGGCAGAGGGTGGAGTAGCAACCAGGATAAATTAATTAAATTAGCACTAATGGGGGATAAAAATGGGATAAAAAATCGGGGGCGGGGGGGGGAGATACTCAACCCCAAATTGCTCCCGATGGTGTGCCAGCACCCTGCGTGGTACCTTGCCGCCATCGGTGTATGAATGTCTGTGTGATTGGGTGAATGTACCTCCTGATTGTAGAGCGCTTTGGATAAAAGCGCTATATAAATGCAGGCCATTTGCCATTCTAAATGGGACCATAATTGACTAAATGAACATCATGCTGTATTGAAGAAGACTTGAGGCCAGTGATTGAGACATAAACTCATTAGCAAAGTGTTTACTGAGCTCATAAATCAAGTGAGAAGTAGGCTCATTTTCCCATCGACTTCTATACAACAATTTTTGTAGTCATAGACTGTATAAACTCATAGACTGTATAAACTCATAGACTGTATAAACTCATAGACTGTATAAACTCATAGACTGTATAAACTCATCGACTGTATAAACGGGTGAGTTATATAAAAATTCACCCCTGTACAGTTGTCATGAAAGGTTTTTTACTAGGCTGTAAACATGTTTATTTCTGCTGTAAAGTCAGGCATTTTATGGGGGGGTCTATGGGGATTGACTCGGTTTTGGAGCCAGCCTCAAGTGGCCATTTTTGGCACTTCCACATTGGCTTAATTTTTCCAAGATGAATGTTTCAGCTTGGCTTCAAGCCTTCAACCTTCACATTGTGCACCTCGCCTCAACATTGTGTGTGTGTGTGTGTGTGTGTGTGTGTGTGTGTGTGTGTGTGTGTGTGTGTGTGTGTGTGTGTGTGTGTGTGCGTGTGTGCGTGTGTGCGCGCGCGCGCGCGCGTGCGCGTGTAGGTTCTTCAGTTACCTCAGTAGACTCTCCTGCTACAGACACATCATGCTGTTCGGCTGTTCTCTGGCGCTGCCCGAGTGTATCGCCGCCGACAACCACACACACAGCAGGTAACACACACGCACACAAACACCCAAACACACACCATACACACCACACACACATTTTCTCACCAATAAATGTGTTTTGCTGCTGTAACATGATATTGATTCATCTTAATAACTTCAAATCATCTAAATAATGTTTTTGTGTCATCTGTACATAAGCATAATTCACTTGAGAACAAAATAATTAGATAATTATCTCAGAATATCTCAGAATTCTGAGAAAAGTTTGCATTTTTTTTCTCGCATTTTCTGTTTACATTTTTTTTACAATGAAAACTTTGATCAGAATTCTGAGATAATAATCTTTTTAACTCTGAAAATCAGGGATCCCTGAAAAAGAGTCAACATCAAGAATTTCACCAGTCAGAACAATCAATAATCAAATAGTCAGTAGACATTTTTTTATAGAAATATGTCAAAATATCCTTTACAAAAGTCACATGTGAAATAAATAACATAACACGTTGGTTTTCAAAACACTCTTCACACTGTTCACATGTCAAAATCAACATGTGTCCACAAAGTTACACGTGCTTTAAATGTAAATGTGGCTTTTCAAATTTGACTTTTTTTCCTCGCCTTTTCTCTAGTGGAAAACCATTTTTCTTCTCTCTCTCTTCCTCTCTCTCTCTCTGGCTCTCCCTCACTCTCTGTCTCTCTCTCTCTGTCTCTCTCTCTGTGTCTCTCTCTCTCCATCTTCACATTAAACCTGAAAACAAGCTGAAAACAACTAGCCTGGCAAAAACCATCCTGATAAGGTGCATCTGTTTGACTCTACGTATCAGTGTGGACTTCCAGGCTCAGCCCATATTGATTTCAGTGGGTGGGAATACTTGCCTTGACGGACAACTCCTTCTAGCCTGGGTAAACCCAGCCCCCACGTGACCTGCTCTCAGACAGACCCTGCTCACTAGTCACAAGGCCCGTCCACTAAAACCCGATTTCGATATAGCGTTAGGTGTTATTTTGATCAACAGACCTCATAACGGGGATCTATACTGTTACGTGTCTACTAACATCATTAAAAGATCATAAAGGTAACGCTGTTTCTGGTAGTATAGTTTTAATCTATGGCTACGTTGCTAGCTAGCTAGCTAGCCTGCCTTGGCAAAACATGACCAAACATGCCACAATGACATCCCAGAAGCGTCACTTTACATGTTTGGCAGGGAATTATTTTCATTATGTTAAACCAGCATTTATCTTCCATAATGCATTAAATCATAATCACAATGCTATGAAGACATTACCTTGTTTGGCAATGGATTGAAATTCTCCCAGCTTTGCAAAGCTCGGTCTGAAGGCACCCTTCCCTTTCGCATCGTTGGACGAATAATAATAAAACACTCAATAATGTAATCTCCATGTGGATTTAGAGCCTCAAACATTCATAACATTAATCTAAAACATACATAACGCTAATCTATAGATCTTGAAATACAATTAGTTTGTATTTACCATTTGTGGGTGACGTGTACCTCGTCGATAACAATCCCCACCAGGTTCTGACGATAGACATCCGATGCCAGCATATTTCGCCACTTTTTTTTCATCAAGGCCTCTGGACTTGCATACACAAGCTCGCAGCGTCCATGTATTAAGTCCTCATCTTTATCATTCACCCCACCGATCTGCAACGCCTTGATTCCCAGATTAGAAGCCTCGCGTATCTGGTCCTCCATTAGCGCATTTAGCGGCGAGACAACAATAACAATAGGGTTCTTTGTGGGAAAAATCGTCTTCATCACCAACGGAGCCAGTTGATAAATCAAACTTTTCCCAAATCCAGTCGGGAGAACGGCGAACACATCTTTCCCCCCGAGAAACGCCACTAGTGCACGCTCTTGTTCTGGTTTAATTGCAGTGACTGAGTCTATTTCTGCTATAACTGAACTGATAGCTGTTCTCACTAGATTTTCCTCAACGTAGCTGTTCCCCTGCATAGCCATAGCTAGTACAATAGCTAGCTCGGGAGCTATGCTTTGGAGAGGCCAAATGCTAATGGCTAGCTAGTGCTGCAGCCGCTGCAGCTGTTATATGTCATTGACAAAGACGCACTCTCTGATTGGCCGACCACGGCAGGACTGATGTTGGCAGTCACGCCGTCACTCATTGGCTGCGATTCTGCGATGGAATGCGCCTCGTGTCAGAAATCCATCAGAATAGCTCGAGTTCCAGACCCTTGTGACTAGTGAGCAGGGTGAGCAGGTCACGTGGGGGCTGGGTTTACCCAGGCTAAACTCCTTCAGCCAGTCAGCGTCGCCAAATCCACACAGAAGAGTGGGGGAAACGTCTTTTCCACCAAGAAACTCGGCTGTTGCATACTCTTGTTCTTGTTCATTATTGAGTCTATTTCTGCAATAACTGCACTGACGCCTGTCTTTAGATTCAAGATTCAAGATTCAAGATTTTTTATTGCCTCGTTACCCCTCACTGGAAGTCCAGATTGATATTATGTAGAGTGAAACAGGATGCGAGTTCACGTCATCAGGATGGTTTAGGCCAGAGCCATGTATATAGAAGAGTCGCGACATCTCACTCCAATGGACCATTCTTTTTGCATTCCAAAAGGAACTTTCGGCAAAAAGGAACTTTTGGGAAGTAAGGTTCTGGGTTCAGCAGCGCTGTCGGGTTGCAGCAGAATGGACTGTTTGTGATGTGGCCCTCCTGGGCCCTCCTGGGCCCTCCTTGATCTAACTTCGTCTCTCTCTTTCCTTATATTAAAAAAAAAAAAAAAAAAAAAAACCTAACCAACCTTGTACCACTAACCTAAACTTGTACCACTGTTCCTTCAGAAGTTGTAGTTGTCACAGACTGTGCTCCATAGTTGATTGTTCTATTGCTGACAAAAAATGTGTTATTGTAAGTCGCTTTGGATAAAAGCGTCTGCCAAATGACGTAATGTAATGTAAAAATGTAATGTGATGTACTTTGAAAGGATAAGACGTTTAAATAATCAAATTGTATATTATCAACTTTATTTAATAAACGTAGCGCGAGCCCCCTTCCTGGATCCACATTTTGGACGTCCGCTAACGCCACTTTCTTATTGCTCTGGTTTAGGCTAACCTCACGTCACCAGGCTCTTCCCGACAAGAAGAGCCTGGTTCCCATTACACTTTAAAGTCGAGCTGAACCCAAAAATGACTTTTCTTTTAGTTCAAATACCTGGGTATGCAGTGCACCTATTTAATAATGTATGCAAAACAAATCACAACAATCTAATTTCTTTAGTTTTTCACACTTTTTCACATCAAAAGTTCATTTTTCAAGATTTCATTGATCTAAAAGTAGAGAAAATCCTGCATGACACTGACCTTACTGGTAAACTCTTTATTAGAAGATATATAGGGAAACAACGTTTCGGTACTAGACCTTCATCAGGTTTTAAAAGACTGACTCATGTCAGTGAGGTTTATATACAGGCTGGCCACACCCTGAAAATTGTTCAGGTGAGCTTGATTAGGGAACAGTGGGTGTGGCTAGATGATAACATCATAGCCTACATACAGCCAACAACAATAATTAACAGTAAATAAGATAACATTTTTAGAGTATACATGTAGAAAAAATTCATCAATACATATCACATGGATAAAATTCCAAATTGGATATAACATTATAGCCTATATATCCAACAACAACAATAATTCACAATAAGAGTACATATCACTCAAGGAAAGTTGCAAAGTAAATCCACAGATTACAACATCACATTAACTCATTGAGTGCCAGCCACTTTTGGAGAACGGACGCTCCCAGTGCCAGAGTTTCAGAGCGTTTTCAGTGATTTCTCGAGGCCCACAGAATATTGTGTGATATTACTATGTAAACACTGAACACGCACAAAGAACGATGAGACTCTATTCTATCATCTGCAAAAAAAAGTTTATTGATCCCATTTTCCGTTCTTTAGTTATGAGCCGGAGAAGATAGCTTGATTCATCCAAAAAAAGCAATTTTTTTCTAGAAGCTGAGATAATTGGCCTTTTGTGAAATTAATCATTTCAAGCACATCACTGACTCTGAAGCTAATCTTTTCTAATGTAGTCACACCTCAAAAATAATTTCCTTCAATAAAACAGTTTAGGCCAGGGAATTTTGTTTGGCAGAATAATATTTTTAGCTACAACCAGCAGCGCTGGCCCCTGCGTGCGCTGCTGGTTGCAGCTTCTTGCTGGTTTTGATTTGCTGCTGGTGGGCAATGGGCATCGGATATTCTGGCTTGCGTTTGTCAATCCTGTCCTGCTGCCTGGGTCTGTCTGGGTGTTGTGTGTGTGCTGCTCTGCGTGCCCCCTCCCCCCCCCCCCCCCCGCCCCGCCCCGCCTCGCCTCGCCTCAACTGCACACTCCTCCTCCTGTCTGTGGTGGCTCTCTGCTGAGTTTGCTGTGCGCACAGTGAAGGGTGCTTGACATCCTGCTTTTTTACAGCGTTCCGCGTGTGTTTGTCACCGGCAACGATGCTTCCAGTTGAGAATAATAACAACTCGACGGTGTGGATGTGCGGATGTACTGTCGCAACCGACACGGAGCGGCTCAATTGTGGGAGCAGATTGGCTGCTGCAGGCACAGCTGCAGTAACGTGCTTCAGCATATCGATGCATACGGATGCGATGCGATTTCCGTTTCCATAACGACTTCTTCTTTGTTTTTTCCTTGCCTTTCTGTTATGTGGAGAGCACTGTCGCCACCTAAGGGTTCTGTAAAATAGGTTAGACACATCCAATAGCTATAATATTTGTACATCAGAGGCAGAAGGCTTTGATCGACGCCCCACCGTCAAAAAACGCAATTGACGAACATGTCCGTCCTTGGCACTCTACGTTACTATTTGAAATGACGAACATGTCCGTCCTTGGCACTCAATGAGTTAAGTAACATCTCATCATTAAGACCCTTAGGAGCTAAAGTCTGCAAAGTGAAGATCCAATAGACTTCTCTTCTTTTCAAAAGCAGATCCATGTCACCACCTCTAGGTGGTACCCTTAGTTTTTCTAGACCATAGAAACGAAGTGTAGATATGTCATGTTTCATATCATTAAAATGGACCGAAACAGGATAATTTCTGTCATTGCGGCGTATCGTGCTCTTGTGTTCACTAATTCTCAGCTTTAATTGTCTCGTCGTCTTGCCTACATAAGCAAGACCACATTATCAACTTTATTTAATAAACGTAGCGCGAGCCCCCTTCCTGGATCCACATTTTGGACGTCCGCTGACGCCACTTTCTTATTGCTCTGGTTTAGGCTAACCTCACGTCACCAGGCTCTTCCCGACAAGAAGAGCCTGGTTCCCATTACACTTTAAAGTCGAGCTGAACCCAAAAATGACTTTTCTTTTAGTTCAAATACCTGGGTATGCAGTGCACCTATTTAATAATGTATGCAAAACAAATCACAACAATCTAATTTCTTTAGTTTTTCACACTTTTTCACATCAAAAGTTCATTTTTCAAGATTTCATTGATAACAGTAATCTACAGTTTGCTGACGTCACTTAGGACTATCAAATTTCTACCCCATTTCAACCAATCATATCACGACATGGCAGCTGTCAATCATATCTTCATTTCAGGATAATTTTCTCTTCCAAATGAAAGAGAAAATGGCGCCTAGTGCCTGTCATCTTGCAGAATTCCCATCCCATAAACTAACTACTAACTTGGCCAATTGTATGAAACATGAACAAAAAACAAAAACGGTCATGTCTAAGAATGCAAAGAAATGTAACTGGCTCATTAAAACGCGCATTCCAGGAATATCGTATTTACAGCAGCGATAAAGGCGCGCGCTTGAGAGCCTGTTGGTTGTCAGGGGTTGCACTTCGGAGATTCCAGGCCGACGGGCTGCACTCTCCGCTCGGCAACATGAAGGCAGCTGGCTGAGCTCCACTCAGCCACTAACCTTGCGTCAGCAGGCTCTTCCCGAGGAGAGCGCCACAACACGCTAAATCCCACTCGATTTGGAGGCGGAACACGCCAGGATTGGCCAAAGCCCAATCCAGTCCCCAGAATTGTCAAATAAAATCGACATATTACTATGACCCGCCTCTCAACCTGTGATCTCAGACAAGTTATGTTTTCAGTCTGAAACGGACTGCGACGCACGTGACGAACGGGTTCAGTTCGACTCTAATTAGACTTCTCGGCGTGGTTCCGCTCCCTAGACACCGGAACAGGAACATGTAAACCGGATACGTGCCACATTTTTATCGTTCCACGTTTATTTTCAACGTTCCCCCGTTGAAACGCCGATTCATTGAGTCACCACGAACAGGCGGCGCACATGTATCCGGTAAACGGGTTCCAGTTCCTTGGTTTACGCCCCAGGTCCAGAAGCGGTGGAAACGGCTCCAGACAAGGTTTAGGCTAGGGAACAACATATGAGTCACAGCTGATAGGTACTTTAAGTGGGACTGTGTGTGTGTGTGTGTGTGTGTGTGTGTGTGTGTGTGTGTGTGTGTGTGTGTGTGTGTGTGTGTGCGTGTGCGTGTGTGCGTGCGCACGCGCGTGTAATCTGTCCAGTAGGAGGTCCCTGGCCAAGAATAACACCCTCACACTCCAAAATTAGATCTCACACACACACACACACACACACACACACACACACACACACACACAAGCAGCTACTGTATGTGTGTGTCAGTAGTTTTGAGTCGCCATGACCTCTGACCTCTGACTGCCAGACTGGTTGTTATGGGAATGTATACAAGAGTCAGTTCCGGTCGAGTGATTTGATTGGATAAGAGGCATTCCATCAGTGCTGATATACAATAAACACTAACAGCACTGTGTATCAATCCGCTTCACATGTAATGATGAATGGTCTGGCTGAGGTGGAAGATAGAGGTCTGTGTTCACCTCAGAGTAGCTTTGCTAGGATCAGAGCCGTCTAGATAGAAGAGTCCCGACATCTCCATTCACTCCAATGGACCAGTTTTTTTACTCTCAAGAGTTCCAGGAAGTAAGGTCCTGGATTAAGCAGCACTGTTGAGTTGCAGCAAAATGGACAGTTTGTGTTGTACTCTGAAAGTTTTTGTTTTAGTTTTAGAATCAAATTGTACATTATCAGCTTTATTTTAGCATTCAAAAGTAGGGCGAGACCCCTTCCTGGCTGTTCATTGGCTAATGAGTCACGCATTTTGGTCCTCCGCTGACGCCACTCTCTCTCTAGAGGACACTAGCTAGGATGCAACCTGTTGCTTGGCAACAATGCAATCCTGAGGGAACAGTTTTTGTTGGTGGAGACAACAAACATAAATCGTCTGCTGTATCAAAATACTTAAGTAGGGTACTATTATTACTTATTAGAACACGGCTCTCTTGAATACTCGATTCTGATTGGTCAATCAACAAGATTCACCGGTCATTATTTCTCGACAACCGACCCCTGCTCTGCTGCTGGTTATACTGATTAATCCAGCTGTGTCAACACTCACGACAATGATTAGGCACACCTGGATTAATCAGTTGATAAGAGCCTTTTGTCAGGAGACAGAGACTGCTAATTAGGCCAACCAGTTGCAGCTGTGGTGTCTTGTGTGCCAATTACGAATGAAACCGCTTTGTCGTTGAAAACGCTATTAAAAAATCTATTTGAATAATTATTTTTGTCAGATTATTGAATGATTTAGTTGTAGGCCGTGTTCTGTAAGGGTTAATGCCCGACGAGGTGTCCATTATCACTTTTTAAGGGACGACGCAGAGGCGTGAACCGGTCCGAGGCGAAGCCGAGGACCGGTTGCCTCCGCGAAGTCCCTTAAAAAGTGATAATGGACACCTCGAAGGGCATTAACCCGCTTATACCATGGTCACTTGCCAACAAAACAATAAGACCAGTCATTTATATTTCCATGTGTAATAAATAAAGCAATCTAAAATGGCTAAATGTCTGTTATTCATACTGTAAATCAGTCTTCCACGAAATAAAATAGTCCCTCCCACCTCCACCACCCTCCGTTTTAAAGCCGACTCAAACGTTAACTTCATCACAGGAATGCGGGTTTAACGATGTTTTGCGTTCTACATTAAATGAAGACATTACCGTTTGGCCGCTTGCTTTATTTTGTATGATAGATACGTATTGGCCAAGTATATTAACATTGTGTGTGTGTGTGTGTGTGTGTGTCCTTGCATGCTTGTGTGTGTGTGTGTGTGTGTGTGTGTGTGTGCGTGTGCGTGTGTGTGTGTGTGTCTGTGTGTGTGTGTGTGTGTGTGTGTGTGTGTGTGTGTGTGTGTGTGTGTGTGTGTGCATGTGTGTTAGGCGTGTGGTGCTCCCCTGTTCATCATTCTGTGAAGCAGCGAGGGAGGGCTGTGAACCTGTTCTCCTGATGTTCAACGCCTCCTGGCCTGACTTCCTGCGCTGCTCGCAGTTCACTGATGTCACTTCCGGGTCCACACTATCGCCCACGGCAACGTCATCAGCATCGTCGCCCTTGGCAACAGCAGGCCCCGCCCAGCCGACCTGTTACACCCCGAGACAGATCAAAGGAAAACCCTGTGAGTGAACTCAACTCACACACAGACTAGAGGTCTTCACGGGTCTACCCGCACCCTGGGATCCGAGACCCGACCCGGGTTCTCTCTCTCTGTGTGTGTGTGTGTGTGTGTGTGTGTGTGTGTGTGTGTGTGTGTGTGTGTGTGTGTGTGTGTGTGTACATGGAGGTCGGGCCATGTTTTATTATGGTCAATCAGGTCTGGGTTGGGTCCCATGTCTATTACTGTGGGTCTGTTTATCCTTATGACAGGGTATCCACAGGATCTTGAAAAGTATTAAAAGTTGATAAATCAGTTTAGGGAAAATTATAGACCTTAAAAAGTATTAAAAAGTCCTAATCGTCATTTGATGAGGTATTAAAGGAGAATTTATTTATTTTATTTTCATATTTCCTTTATGTATAACTAAGTAATGTGAACAGAAATATTTGAACTTGATGCAGTATTGACCAAGATGGCTTCAGTTGGCAGCTGTTGTTCCCACTTGCCCCCCGACTGCACTAGACGAGTTTGTTTTTTACCACTGACAGGATCAGATTATTCCAAAAGAATACATATCTAGGGGGTAAGTCCCCCTTTAAAGGACGGCTTTCCCGTGGGGAATATGAATATATATTAAATCTCACGCCGCTAAGGTTTTCGAATCCGTTGAAATTTTTGAAATTGGTTCTTCACAGCCAAAGCTATCAACCATCTCTCACATATTTTTTGGCCCAGCCGACGCGTTTTACGTCAGTTGGGCCAAGTCCGTCTTGCGGAAGTCGAGCACCTATGAACTACAATTGTTGTGAGCCATGGTCCCGCCTCTAGAGGTCCTCCACGCCCCTTCAGAGGTCTTGAAGAAAAACAAAAGGCAGCCATCTTTTTCCACCGCCTAGCCTACGGTAGCTAATGTTAGCTTTCCATAGCTCCTTGCAAAGAGACCATATCTCGGGAACGGAAGCACGTACAGACACGGGACTGGCGGCATTGGAAAGCTCGTCAAATTTTACATCTAGTAGAAGGTGCGTTGAAGTAACGAAATCAACGCTGAGCAATGTACCCGTTTTTACACATTTTTACATGAAATAGTTACAACATCAGATGCGCGTAACTCCTAGGAAAATGCCTTAAAATGCATGAACATTTTTTTATGAAGACATCTCCTGACATATATACTACCGTTTAAATTTGGTGCAATTTGGAGGCATTTTTCTTTTTTGTTTTGTTTTCTTCTACTAAATGTTTTTATGTTGAAGCCTTCTTCTTCTTCTTCTTCTTCTTCTTTGACTTTTATGGCGGTTGGCAAGCATATATGTGCATTACCGCCACCTACTGGAGTTTGATATCAGCCAAATGCCTGAGGGGTGGGCGTGGACTCGAAGGCCACGCGAGCCCAGTGCATTGTGGGAAGTGTAGGATTTCGGGTCCCCGCACCCGCCCCTCCCCTCCACCACCCCCCCCCCCCACACACACACAGAGTGGATTTTAGTTGATAGCTATGGCTGTGAACAACCAATTTCAAAAATTTCAACGGATTCGAAAACCTTAGGGGCGTGATATTTTATATATATTCATATTCCCCACGGGAAAGCCGTCCTTTAAGTCAACTTGGGTTAAACTTCAGATGTTTTAAACCCCAAAATGACATGGTGGTCTGATGACATCACTGCCCTTCTGTCTCTGATTGGCTGGCAGCTGTGTGCGGCGGGCAGGACCACTTCCTGTGTGCGACGGGGATTTGCGTTCCTCAGAAGCTGGTGTGTAACGGCTACAACGACTGTGACGACTGGAGCGACGAAACACACTGTGGTAAGACACACGCACACACACACACAACACACGCACACGCACACGCACACACACACACACACACACACACACACACACACACACACACACAAACACACAAACAAGACACACACACACACACACACACACGCGTGCACACACACACATCATACTGTATAGGGTGTCTGGGTAGTGCAGCGGTGTGTCGTGTGTGCACTCTATAGCCGCTTTCAGACATGCCTTGGAACTCGGGAGTTATCTAGAGGGCATCCGGATGGCGGTGTATGTATGAACACATTTTGGTGAGCTATGCGCGCTCCCGCGACCCTCCTACTCTCCGGCTCGTACCTAGTCACAGGGGCGGATTGTTCCCCCTCCCCTCCAGAATGCTGTAAAGTACCTGAGCTAAGCAAGTGGGAGGAGGCGAGGGAGGCAGCGGAGACAGAGACAAGACAGCGTGACAGATTATTATTAAATAAATAGTCGATGTGAATGAGCAAGTGCGCAAACATGCAGTTTCAGTTTTTCCAAATGAAGCTGGAGCTGCTCCGTGTGTCAGCCAACAGGCTACATGTTGCTTGATTGAAACGCTGGGTTTGATTTCTGCAAAGCTTCATGCAGCACACCACCTTCCAAATATAGCATTTTTGGACGCGAGGGTCATCCTGCTTCCCAGTATTGGACATCGACAAATAATTGCTTTTATTTTTGAAGGTAAAAACGTCTCGCTTCCTGTATTCTGTATATTTCTAGCAGGATTGATGCATTTTAGGACTGAACTCTCACCACATCAGACTTGAGAAAATCGATGCATCTGGGCGTGAGTTGTAGGGTTGTTTAATTAATTAACGATTGTATGCGCGAACGTTAGTGGGCAATTATCGCCCATTATGTAGGCTATTTTTAGCAACTTGTTATAAGCCGCCCCCTCTCTACTTTACACCCGGAGGTGCTCCACATGAAAGGAAGCA
>NC_139628.1:1589215-1591715 GCF_964638095.1 Poromitra crassiceps
CCAGGACACATACCCTTTTTTTCTCCTTTTTTAAAATTTATTTTTTCAGATTCTTATCCCCTTTTCTCCCCAATTGTACTTCGCCAATTATTCTCCCTGCTGCCCCGGTCGCTGCAACACCCTCTGCCGATCTGAGGACAGCCGTAGACTAGCACCATGCTTCCTCCGAGACATGAGCAGTAGCCAGCTGCTTCTTTTCACTTGACAGCGGGAGCCTCACCGGTAGGTCGTAGCACGTGGGAGGATCACGCTATTCCCACCAGTTCCCTTCCCTCTGAACGTGCAACCCCCGTGTTGGTTGCTACCCGGACGCCCCAGGACACATACCCTTAATCCGGCTTCCCACCCGCAGACACAGCCAATCGTGCCTGTATGGACGTCCGACCAAGCCGGAGGTAACACAGTGGAGCGAACCTACGACCCTCGTGTTGGTAGGCAGGGAATCTACCGCTACACTACCCGGACGCCTAGGGCTGCCAATTTTTTACTTAATCTTGGATTAAGATTAGTTCCCGGAAGGGTGGAGGGGTAATATCTGAATAAATCTGAATAAATTATCATATTAATACAGAACCAGAGAAAATAATTCTAGAAAATGAATACAATATAAACAAGCATGGGAGCATGGTTGTGTTTTAAGATGAGGGCACAAACTTGG
This sequence comes from Poromitra crassiceps, assembly GCF_964638095.1. NCBI lineage: Eukaryota > Metazoa > Chordata > Actinopteri > Beryciformes > Melamphaidae > Poromitra > Poromitra crassiceps. Next base: position 1,589,874 of record NC_139628.1, read on the forward strand.
ACAGATCTGTGGTCTGGGAGTTATATACCCTATATATATATATATATATATATATGTACTGTATGTATGTATGTATGTATGTATGTATGTATGTATGTATGTATATATATATACATATATATATATATATATATATATATATATATATATATATATATATATATATAATGTATGTGGTGGAAAAAAAAAATATATATATATGTATGTATGTGGTGGGAAAAGAAATATATATATATATATATATATATGTGTGTATATATATATATGTGTATATGTATGTATATATAAAACAATATGGTTATTATTATGTTCATTATGCTCATTGCCCCTCTCCAGCCCGCTGTGAGCCCATCAGCCTGGAGCTGTGTATGAACCTGCCCTACAACCAGACCACCCTCCCTAACTACCTGGGCCACCTGTCCCAGAGAGAGAGCTCTGTGTCCTGGGAAGCCTCTCTGTTCCCTGCCCTGGTCCAGACTGGCTGCTACCAGTACCTCATGTTCTACGCCTGCACCCTGCTGGTGCCCAAGTGTGACCCCGTGACCCACCAGAGGGTCCCTCCCTGCAGGTTGGTTCACTGGGTGCAGTGTGAATTTTAGGGTATTTTCACATTAGGAACGATCGCTGTGTTCCCTGCCCGAGAACAATTGCCCCTCTCTCCACTCCCTGCTGGTCAGCTTTCGCATGAGCAATGTTGCTCCAGGCAGACTTACGCATCTACACACTCCCATAAAGTAGGTGGTGGTATGCACCTAGTTGGTTTGTGATCTGCCAATGAACACAAAGAAGAAGAATGTTGTGTAAGCGTAACCACAGTTACATGCCTGGAGATGCTGTAGCCAATCAGGATGCATGTTGTTGATATGCGGGCGTTACAGGTCTTGTACTGATCAAGCAAGCCGCAAGTAAACAGTTAACAGCAACCTCACTCTCTGCCTCGATATTATGACATAGTAACATAACAAAGAAGAAGAAGAAGAATAGACTACAGTTGCATTGCAAATGTCCATCTCCTGAATCTGATAAATCAGCAAAGCAGCAATTCCATACACTATGTCATGGTGATCTAGTGATCTAGCAATTGCTGCAAGTGCAAAGCTAACAGTATGAAAGCAAAGCTAATGGCTATTATGCTAAAGCTAACAGCTACTCACAATTAACATCAAAACTTGCTTTTACACGATAACGTTTAGTCATAGTATTGAAAACAATGGACAAACTCGTTACCTATATATGTATATCACAAAAGTCCAAACCATAGGACTGGTCATCACACTGTAAATAAATAGCAGTCCACTTTGTGTTTTGGTACAGTTGTTTTCACACTTGATGCGATCCGTCCCCGGGCACCCCTGAACCGTTGGGACCCGAGCACGCAAACAAACTGGACTTTGTTAAGTGTGCTCTGATCCGGACCTGGTCCATGATGTGAAAACACCCTTAGCTCGTTAGTGAATTAGTTAGTCTCTCTCTGTCTCCCCCTGCAGGTCCTTGTGTCGTAGCTCTCTCTCTCTGTCTCCCCCTGCAGGTCCTTGTGTCGTAGCTCTCTCTCTCTGTCTCCCCCTGCAGGTCCTTGTGTCGTAGCTCTCTCTCTCTGTCTCCCCCTGCAGGTCCTTGTATCGTAGCTCAAGTGTGACTCAGGGCTGGGCATCGCAAGTTAATTAGTCTCTCTCTGTCTCCCCCTGCAGGTCATTGTGTCGCAGCTCTAAGGAGAAGTGTGAGTCAGTGCTGGGCATAGTGGGCTTGCAATGGCCTGAGGACTCAGACTGCAGTCAGTTTCCAGAGGAGGGAGGCAACGCAACCTGCCTGCTGCCAGAGGATGGAGTGGACGGTACACTACGC